>NC_086157.1:10756000-11059000 GCF_035149785.1 Candoia aspera
TTACCAGGTTATCTGTCAAGGCACCAAAGTGCTTCTAGAATGACTGACTGGAAACCTGACAACCCACCACAGAGCCTTTGTTCAACATCTCTGTCACTCAAGAATAGGAGATAGAAAACCTTTGCCATCCTCTTGCAGGAACTGGTTTCATTAAGCCTCTGACTGAAAGCTTATTATGTTCTGGGAAGTAATATTTAATTTTTAAATATTGATTAAAAGTGGGGGAGGAATATAAAACCCAGAAACTGTCCATGCCATGTTCATGCAGGGAAGATCTGGTAGGGGAGAGGGATCTTCAAGAAGCACTTAGAGTTGGTGCCTCACAAAATTACCTTGAAGATGTTTTGGAAGATGAATATGATCCACTTCAAGAGAGCAGCTGGATTGGTTTGATGGCAGCCACAGGTTTATTTGTAGTTTTTAATAGTTTTGTTTATTATTTATTGATTGTATGGATATGAATATGGACCACATTAATGCCTTATCTTATAAGTTGTAACTTGCCTAGAATAAAAAAGGTGCGCAGCATATAAACTTTAGCAAATAAATTCAAAACTTTCCAGAGAAAGAACATTCCTGAGCATATGAACCACCACCACCAAGGTCTTCATGCAAATGAACGCAGTGGGCAGTCTGTACCAATCTATATCAGTCATAGAAGACCAGAAAGATTCCTTGAAGGTGGAACAACTTTGTAGATGCTGCTGAATCATAACTGCCTCCTTCCACACATGGCCAATGAGGAGGGATCCTAGGAATTACTGTTCAACAATAGCTGGACCAGCTGCCACCTTATCCTACCCTACCTGAGGATTGGCACAATGTGCGAATCCCAAAAATTATGGTCTAGACAACAAACTCAGCCAGTGTGTCTTTGTGCCTTTCCTTTCTATGTCCTGCCATTCTTCTTCATTTCTTAGTGACAGAATCCTTCCCTTCCTGATTAGATCTTAATTCCTTGTCCCCAGAGCATTGGGTTTGTTCTGACCAAGCCCCAGGTCCAAGGAGCTAAAGAAGATCATGTTACACTGCTTCATGGCTGTAGGTAGTGTTTAGGAAACATTGGCTGTGAGGAGGAGAAAGAGGAGGAGGAGGAGACATAGGTCCTGGGGATGATCGCTAGCTATAGTACTGGAGTGGTGGGGCAAAGCCCATGTCACACATTTGGTAATCCTAGATCATGTTTTCATTATCTGAGCTTGTTACCTTTCTCTGTGCTGGGGTATCATGTGAGGGTCATCCTAGCCCAGGCTATGAGCATTGAATTATGTTGGTTATCTAACTTACAAATCTTGCTTCTGCTCCTGGCTTGGTGCATTAAATCGTCATTCTGTGGGGAACAGACGTAGTGTATATATAACCCCACTGTAATAGAAATCTAGAACTTTTCTTTAAGGTTCAGATAGCTCTGCAAGATCTCAGATGGAGATGCTTCCCAGTTCCACTATCTCAAGTAACTTAACCCGAGATTTCTGCAATCCCCCAACTGGAAGGCAAACCCAGGTGCTTGAATGAGCAATGTCTTCAACGTAACTACTGTACATCCAACGCATGCTAGGAAACGCTGCATGCCACGCTACACCCCCTGGGAGCATTAAAGCATTAATTGCACGGAGAATGTTGCAATGTTCCCGGCCACAAAATAAGTGGGAACTAAGAACAGTGGAATAGAAATGTAATAGAAAACAAGAGAAGGCTTGGAGGGCAAATGGCTTTGCCATGTTTAGTTCCTGTTTCCTTATTAACATACTGAGCACGAGCAAAGTTCAACTCTTTCAAAAGTATTGAAGCATAGACTGGAATTTCAGTAAGTCTCACGGGGAACAAACAGTCAAGGCTGCCAAAACTTGATGTCAGGCAGTAGGAGACAAGCACACGGTCTCCCTAGCAACCATCAGCGGAGGGAATTCTTGCTAGCAGAAAGCATCTGGAGAGCTATTAATGCATCAGACTGCATGGGTCAGATGCGGCTTGGTTCTCTAGCAAGCAATTAAAAATCACAGAGACTTCGGCAAAGGTGTCTTTAAAAATCAGCATGGAAGAAGAGAGAACAACTGAAGCAACCAGGTTGTGCTAGTGGGCAGGGTCTCATGGTAATATTTTAAGTTCCAAACAGTGAAATTTCTGTTAGATGTTCATGCCCCTCAAAAACCTGCTTCAAGGCACTCAGTTGTTGCTTTTCAATCCATTCCATTGTGTAATAAA
This sequence comes from Candoia aspera, assembly GCF_035149785.1. Taxonomy (NCBI): domain Eukaryota; kingdom Metazoa; phylum Chordata; class Lepidosauria; order Squamata; family Candoiidae; genus Candoia; species Candoia aspera. Next base: position 10,758,206 of record NC_086157.1, read on the forward strand.
AGCCAAATCTATTCCCCCTCCCTTGACAAAATGGCTGGTTGGATTTCTACAACATGGTTAACCGAGTCAGTTGAAAGCCTTGTGGCTGACTTTGCAGAACATGCAAAGCTTAGTTTTAACCTTAGTTAGTTTTGGGGGGCTTGGCACATTGTGTGAAGTCAGATGGTTTGGCTAGTTCATAATTCATTTAATTGTGCAGAGCCCCCAAATGCAAGAAGCAAGAGAGAGTACTATGTGAATCCAGAAGTTCCTTATTATTGTTTGCCAAAAATCAGCCTAGGAGCACCTTTTCAGATTAACAAATGTTATTCAAAGGCCTACACTTTCATGAACAATGCCTTTCAATAAAACTTGTTAATCTGAAAATGTGTTACCAAATCCCTTCTGATTTTTGGCTATCATAGAATAGCACAGCTTTTCTCCTACAAAGTTGATTATTTGTTAGGAACTCAAGAGGATCATGGTTGTTCAAAGCACTTCTGAATAGAGTAGGCTAGATTTTCTTCCTAGGCTTAAGCCCCTCTAACTCTTTGAATACTTTGGGATTTCTGCAGGAAGCAATGCTCTGGAAAGATTCTATATGTAGGGTTTAATGTGGATTGAGATTACATTTCCATATGGGCAGTAATTTTCCTACTCCCTGAAATTTAGTTTAATTCTATCACTTCTGCAGTGTTGCTTCCCGACTATAAAGCATAGAGGAGAACACCAATTTTATATAGATGAGAATTCACAGTTTGCACACTGCAAAGTGTTTTTCAGAAGCAGTGAAGATAAACAAGGAAGGATCTTTACTCTGCCCTATCTCAAATAAAATGAAACCACATGTCACCACCTTTGGCATTTATTTGTAGAGAATACCAGATCTTCTTGGAGAGCATGGGTGGACACCCTCCAGCACATTCTTCATTGTGATCTTTGACAAATAATCTCAGTTGCAGATATGAGCATTTAAACATATAATATTAGAAAAATTAATTGGATTTCCAGGTAAAGTTTGACTAGACTTGATTTTCATTGATAAAGCATCAACTGTGATCCTGGGCTATTGTCAAGAAATCATCATCATCATCTCCAAATCTGCTTTGGAAGGAACACTTTAGTCACAACACTCTAGTGTTGAGGATGGTAGTTTTGGGGGGCTTCAATATCCATGTCAGGACCACCATAACTTGAGCAACTCCAAATTTCCTGGCTGCTACAATAACCAAGAATTTGTCTCAACTTGTTACTGACTCAAGACATGCTGGTCACACACTGAGAAGTCAAAAAGTAGAAGGAACAGCCTGATAAGAAAGACCTGGAATCACTGTCAGCATTGATAGCCCAGTCAGACATAGAGTGGTTTGGGGGTGGGACCCCCAGCAAGACCATCTCAGAGGCACTTTTATTGAGACGCTTGTGAAAAGGGAAAACAGGTCCAAAAGTCTTCATGAATTCTACTCTCACTGAATCTATGCATGGACTGGAAGTGAAAACAGATAAGAAAGAAACAGTGGAGATGGGGGGAGGAATCTGGAGGAAAATTCCATAAAGAATTATGAGAAGAAAATCTAGGCCCTTTTATTGAAACAAACCCTAACAGTAGTCTGAACATGTGGTATCAATCTCTTTTAAGGCTACGTTCTCCAAAGCAAGTAAAAGGCAACCGAATACGGGCAGAAAGAAATATTATAACACGGTACTGCTCTTCTTTATAAAGGAGCCAGAAAAGATGGTTGCAATCAATTCCACAGTCTCGTAGAGGTTATTCTGATCATCAGTCCCTACTTATCTACCTGAGTATGTTTAATACAAATATTACTGGGAAAGTTGCTAAGTTCTTGAAATTCAGTAAATGCTAGTCAGTTGCTGCAATTCTGAACTCATATAGATCAGTATTTATCTATTTGGTATAGACAGTTGAATAACAACAACAACAACAACAACAACGATGTTTGTTCATACAACATATGTTTGTTGTGAGCCTCCCAGGGGTAGCTCTGGAAGTCAGATGGCATATAAGTTAACTCATTAACTAGAGTTTGCAATCCTGGTTATGACTAGACTGTTGGTGTGTTTTGCTTCAGGTACCAGCCCATTTGTATGGCTTTGATTATGCTACGCATCCTTTCTAAATGTCGAATTGTTCTAATCATTCCAGAAAAGAGGCTTTTGTGCTGACACTTCGTTGTTTTAGTCGTGGCAAAAACATCGAAGTAGGTTTGCTGACAAATAAGGTTGTCAGTTATATTTTGGAGCATCACATTCAACAAGAGGGCCGTACCTTTATTAGTGTCAGCCCTTCGAGCTACGTCCAGAAACAGAAGCTGCAGAGATTCCAGGAATGATAGGACAAATTAACAGAAACTTGGAAGCCCTTCCAATTTTTCTCTCTTTTTAGAATAAGATCAAGGTAGAAAGGAAAGAAGGTGTCCTAACAACCAGGAAACACACTGAGACAAGGAACTGGTCTCTAATATTTATTGCTAGTACTTAACAAGAATCCTAACAAACTGAAGAAGCGTGGGAAAAACCCAGACATATAACCCCCAAGGGTTAAGGCGGTCCCGATCTGTGTCTCTTTGAATGGCTGAACAACTCATCAGTGCTACGCATGCGCTTGACAGTCTGGACGGGAGCCCCCTGCCCGCCATCCTTACTCATGACAGAAGGAAGGAAATTCAAAAACTAGAAGTGGGTGCTCTGTTGTTCCAAGTCAACCTCAATACAGCTATCTTTGTTCCTAAGAAGCTGCTGCTTTGCAGTACAATAACAATGGGAAAGGGATCAATATGTAGATTGTTCTAGTTCTCAGTTAATGACGTGCGGTTTTTATTATTTGTATTTATCATTATGTTACTGTGCCTTGGATGTTATATTTTTGGTAAACCTCAGTAGTTGTCTGATTGCAGTGGTCTGAACCTTAAATAAATATATAAACTCAATGATAAAATATTAGCAAAAATGCTAACTACCTAATTAATAATCAATAACACTCGTGCAACAGGAGGGATCTAAATCAATGTGTCTCTGTCTCAAATTCCCGTTGAAATAACCAAATGTTTATCACTTTTCCAAATTCCAGGAGGTTGGATCTATTTGGAAGCTACACTCTGGGGGGCCAAAAAACCCTGCAACGTGGTAATTGAATTCACCATTTATCTGAGTTTGCACAATATTTTGAATCACAAACCAACTGAGTTGGGAATACTGAAGTTGCCAAGCCACAAAATAAAGAAGCCAACAATAAAAATAGGGGGACAATAAAACAATAAAAATAGTGGGGGGGGAATAAAAATTCAGCTTTTAAGCTAAGTATTTATTTATTTTCTGTCCCACCTTTATCATTTTTATAAATAACTCAAGGCGGCCAACATACCTAATACTCCTTCCTCCTCCTATTTTCCCCACAACAACAGCCCTGTGAGGTGGGTTGGACTGAGAGAGAGGGACTGGCCCAAGGTCGCCCAGCTGGCTTTCATGCCTAAGGCGGGACTAGAACTCTCCTGCTACTCCTGATTGGCTCTTGGCTGAGAGAGAGGGACTGGCCCAAGGTCACCCAGCCGGCTTCCATGCCCAAGGCGGGACCAGAACTCCCTTACTATGGGGAACCCTCCACTTTATGTCACTGCTCTGAATAAAAGAGGAGGTTCTCTGCCTCGGTCTTCCTTCGAGGTAGGCCAGGTCAGGAAACAGACTCCACAAGGACTATGTACTGGAACTCTTATGGTTGCAGGGTTAGAATAACAGCCTGTTGAAAGCCTGTCAGACTTCAAGGTAGTCCAGACAGGAAACAGAAACCATGAGTACTAATACTATCCTTACTGTAAGGTTATAGTAATACAATCTTGCAAGTCTGAAACAGCTTCCCCCCTCCTTTGCCTTTGCTTTCCAGACAACTAGGAGGGTCCCTTCTGAGATGCTCTCTCTACCCCCATCCCTTCTTTGGACTCAGGTCCCTCTTATTAAACTGTTGTCTAGGCTGCAGCTCTTCCTCCTGTCTCCCAAGGTCATTCCCACATTTCACTACAAAGCCTGACAACTCTTTTCCATTGCTTGGTAAGTACAGAAGTGATTTTTTATTTCAATTTCCCTACTGAACTTACAGCCTTCCAATTCAATGGGGCCCTCAGATCTACTTATTGCCACCTATACTTGCTCAGTGAAAATAAAATAATAATAAAGTCTTACTATGGTTGGTCGCACCGTTAGCCAGATGTTTAGACTGGATCTGGCATTTTTGTACACCTATGAAGTCCTTCCCAAGGACCTGGGATAGGCAGATGTTGTTCAATAATATTAAAGGCATCGTCACAGGATGTAAGCTGTTCCAAGTAAAGCTGCCCTTTGCAACTGACTGATGGTCATTTTGTCAATGCCGATGGTGTTCAAGTGGTGCTCCAGATGTTTTGGAATTGCAAAGGCGCCTATTACTATTGGTACTATCTTTGCTTTTTTTTGCCACAGTTATTCTACTTCTATTTGCAGGTCTTCATGTTTTGTGATTTTCTCCTGTTCTTTCTCTTCTGTTCTGCTGTCTCCAGGTATTGCAATGTCCACTATCCAGACTTTGTTGTCTTTCTTATCAACAGTTGTTAAGTCTGGGGTGTTGTGTGGCAGATGCTTGTCTGTCTGAATTCTAAAGTCCCAGAGCACTTTAGCTTCTTCATATTCTATTACTTTGTCTATTTTGTATCCCACCAGTTCTTGCTTGCAGGCAAGTGGTATTTCTTGCAGATATTCCAATGCACCATTGTTGCTACTTTGTCATGCTGTTGTTTGTCAACAGCCTGTGCAATCTTCTTGCAGCAGCTAACTAGGTGGTCCACTCTTTCTTCAGCTTCTTTGCAGGGACAGCATTTGTCTGTTGCTGTCTTCTCAATTCTGGCTTTATATGCATTTGTTCTGAAGGCTTGATCTTGTGCAGCCAGCATTAGCCCCTGTCTCTTTCTTCACCTTTTCTGCTCTTAGCCATTGCCAGGTCTTGTTCTTTTCTGCTTTGTCTGCTAGTTTTTTTATGTACTGGCCATGCAATACTTTGCCTTGCCATGTCTCTTTTCTACTCTTCATCTGGTCTTTCTTACAGGCCAGTTTGGTCTCTTCGGTATTCAGTAAGCCTTCATGCTATACTAGCTTCAGTGCATCTTCTTCACTGTCCTTCAGATATTCTTCCAATGCCTTTTTTTCTTCTTCAACTGTCTGGTGTACTTGCAACACTCCACACCCACCTACGCTCCTTGGTAAATAGAGTCTGTCAACGTCACTTTGTGGATGAAGAGCATGATTCATTGTCATTATTTTTCTGGTCTTCCTATCCAGGGCTTCTAGTTCAGCTTGAGTCCAGTACACTATTCCAGCTGTATTTATTTATTATTTAATTATTTATCAAATTTGTCACTGCCCATCTCCTCCGACCGGAGGGACTCTGGGTGGTTTACAATACAGAATAAATATACAATAAAATTCTAATAAATATACAATAAAATTCTAATAAAATCCCATTAAAACTAAAACTAAAACAATTTCTTAACTACCCCAGCTCATAAAATCCAGATGGTTGTGATCTCCTTTAGCCATTATGTAGGAAGGGCACTTCAAGGCACTAGCCAACCCCAAGTATGTTGATTCTCCTCCTTGCCCCAAGCCCGGTGGCAGAGCCAGGTCTTCAACTTCCTCTGGAAGGCTAGGAGCGATGGGGCTAGTCTCACCTCCGGGGGCAAGATGTTCCAAAGGGCGGGCGCTACTGCCGAGAAGGCCCGCCTCCTGGACCCCACCAGATGGAATTCTCTTATCGACGGGGTCCGTGTATATCTAATGACTGGAATTGCCCAGGTGTTATTCACCTTGATGGTATTTTCTGCCACTGAATTTGGACTTTAAGATCTTCTTCACTCTTCTGATGTATTCACTACTAACCTTCTTCTTGACTTCAGTGTGCTTGATATTGTCAGCCTGAAGGATGCCCAGCTATTTGTTGTGATCTTCTTCATCCAGACTCTTGATGTTATTTCCATCGGGCATCTTGATTCCTTCAGTTTTCACTATTTTCCCCCGTTGATGGTAAGGGTGGCACATTTGTCCAGTCCAAACTCCATTGCAATATCTTGGCTATATATTTGGACCAGCCTTTCTCAACCTTTTGACCCTGGAGCAACCCTTGAAATAGTTTTCACGCCTCGGGGAACCCCTGCACATTCAGGCTCAAAGTTACAAAATTATTATATTCGCTTCACACGTAGGCCTGGATATATGCACTAACAGTGTTCTTAAACTGAAAATAAAGAATGAAAGTTACGTCTTTGATGTGAAGTTGCCCGAATTTGAAATAATTTTTTAAATAAATCATGATCTCCCAGGGAACACCTGGTGACCTCTTGCGGAATCTTAGGGTGCCATGGAACCCTGGTTGAGAAATCGTGATTTGGACAGTGTTGAGCAGCGATTCTAATTCAGATGGTGTTTTTCATACAGCTTCAGATCATCCTTGTAAAGGAGGTGGGATACCCTGGCAAATGTTTTTGATGTTTGATAGCTATGGCCTGACTTGTTCAGTATGGTTGACAGATGTATCAATGCAATGGCAAACAGTAGTGATGATAGTCAGTCTCCTTGAAAGATTCCTCTCTTGATGTTAACCTCTCCCAATATGTCACCATTGACCAGCAACTGTATCTTCCGTTGTGCCATTGATCTTTGCACAAAGTTTCTGATGTTTCTATTGACCTCTGTTATTTCTAGCATCCCAGTCATGTGGCTGGGAATAGAATGCCTTCTTGTAATCAATCCAAGCTACATTCAAATTGGTCTTCCTTCTCTTACATTTTTCCAAAATCATCTTGTCAATTAGGAGCTGATTTTTTTTCCCTCTGCTGTTTGGGCAGTTTTCTTTCTGCTCAGATGGAAAGAGCTTGTTTTCAACTAGATGCTGTTGGACCGCATCAGCTACCAAACCAGTTAGCAATTTGAAAGTTGTTGGTAAGCAGCTCATTGGCCTGCAGTTGCCTGGTGCTGCCTCTTTTGGTGGGTCTTTCATTATCCCGCAAGTTTTGCCAGATGTTAAGGTTTCCCTTGACATTAAGTACAGTCGTGTCTGACTCTAGGGGGCGGTGCTCATGTCTGTTTCAAAGCCGAAGAGCCAGCGTTTGTCTGTAGACACTTCCGTGGTCAGGTGGCCAGCATGACTAAATGGAACGCCATTACCTGCCCGCCGAAGCGGTGCCTATTGATCTACTCACATTTGCATGTTTTCGAACTGCTAGGTTGGCAGGAGCTAGGACTAGCAATGGGAGCTCACCCCGTCAAGCAGATTCAAACCTCGATCAGCAAGCTCAGCCGTTTAACCCGCAGCGCCACCGCGTCCCAGATGTTAACCAACCTTCAATTTCACTTCCTTGCAGTATGTTGTTAAACTATTATTGTTGTTGTTGTTGTTGTTTTGAATATAACCACCCACTTCAGGAGACTCTGGGTGGCTTACAAAATATAATTAATAATTAAAACAATTAAAAACATAAGCAAAATTAACCAACTATTAAAACCAAGCACAACCCACACACCCCAACACGTTCCCCCCAATAAGCTTTTGAACGTACCTGCTGCAGCATTTTAAAGCCTATAAATCAGCCCGGGCATATTGTTTGCAGAAAGTTCCGTTCCCGCCCCTTCCATCACGCTCAGCTTTGGCTCCTCCCCATCGGCCCTCCTTGGGCTCTCCCGCTCGAACGCCGCCCCGGGGCTCGCAGCTGGCCACGCGTTCGGCGCGGAAGCCATTTTGGCCCCGGCGAGGACCCGTCGCCGCCGGTCCGTCGCCGTTTGTGATCCGTGTGGCTGCCGTGGCTCGCGGTGGGTGGCGAGGGGCCGGCGCCGCCATGAGCGAGAAGGGGGACCTGGATCTGACCGGCGCCAAGCAGAACACGGGCATGTGGCTCGTCAAGGTGAGGCTCGGTAGACTTCAAAAACAGTAGCCGGAGGAGTTCCTGCCCGGGGGAATTTGCCCTTCGGAACGGGGTGCCGCGGCGGTTCTGCGAGGGGAAAAGATGCCGGGCAGGGCGCAGGGGCGGCCTTGCGAGAGAGGGGACGGCGGAGGCTTCCCTTCCCCCCTTTCCATCCAGGTTACGGTCGGTGGGGGGGACGACAGAAAGCACTTCGGCGCGTGGCGGTTAATCTCTGGAACTCCCTGCCACGGGACGCCGTAAGGGTCGCCGGCTGGTGAGGAAGCGGGTCCCAAGGCGGCGAGGTGGATTCCTGAAGGCGGACAGGCAATGGAGCAGTGGAGCCCCCATGGTCAGGAGCAGTGTGCCTTAGGGGATCCAGTGCTGATAACAAACGGCGGCTGTGTTGGTACCGCCTGCTAAACCATCCACCACGCTTTGCAGAGGATTGTGGTGAAGCTAAATAAAATAAATAAACTCAGTAAACTGCCCTGTCATGGTTTGCATTATATATTGAGATAGAATGCGGAAGTTATTTAGTTTGGGATTCACTGGAATACTGTGTAAACCGTGGTTTAATAGACCCCACATCAAGCCCTCATAGGGTTCTTTTATTTTTGCTTTGCATGTTCTTAACCATGGTAGTAGTAAGCTTTTGCTTAGTGTCAATGCCCTGACAAAGTATAAATTCTTGGGTTTTTTTACCATTATAAAACTACCTGAAGAAAATGGACAAGACAATAGAAGATTGAATAAAATGCAAAGCTTATTTAAGAACATGCACGCTACTGCTGGTTTGAGCAGAAGTCTCATTAGAGACTGCGAAAAAAAGGTTACCTTTGTAGATAACAGAAGAAAGATAGTTCTAACAATGATCTGACTAGTAGATTTTATTGGCAATATTAACAGGAGTTTTTGTCAGGATGGTTGGCCATTGATGGGGTGATGCCTTCATGCTCTCCTTGTGGGATCCTAGGTACATTCTTGGAAACCTGTATGCTGGGCTCGATAGGCCTTGGGTATGTTTCAGGAAGAGGCTTCGAATGATCCCACCACTACTCCTACAGGAGCCCACAGCATCCTCATCTTCATACCTGTTGCATGAGAGAAGATGCATCAGCCACACTGCATTTGTTCCTGGGGAGTGGAAAATGGGTAGTAAGAAAAGGATCCAATGGGGATGGAGGAAGTTATAAACCAGTGAATTTAATTTTCATTCTAGTTATAATGGTGGACATATTAATGAGAAAGTAACAAATCCTATACTGAATTATTGAAAAGGAAACAAAAACCATGGCTTCTAAGAAAGGTAAAAACAATATGAGTTAATTGGTATAATGGAGACCTAATGGGATGCCTCCGATGACTGAAATATGGCAGTTGAAGGATACAGTTTGTTCAAAACAAACACAAGCAATAGAAAAAGATGAGTGTATGTGAAAAATAAGTGGAAGAACAAATAAAAGCAATTCAGACATCAACAATTAATGTCTGTTGCCTGTTCGGGGAAGGAAAAGACAATCTCCTCCAAAAGTTGCAGATTTTTTAAGGATGCATGAAATCATAGTGCATGGGAGACTTTAATTAACCCATCATATATTTGGAAACAAACCCTGAACATGGACCTTTCAGGAACAATTTGTTCTGCTGACAACTTCCACTTTCAGAAGGTGAAGGTATGATCAAGAGGATCATGTACCTTTTACCTAACATATTAAGAAGGAGAACTAAAACATGGAAGTAGGAGCAACATTGGGAGGAAGTGATCATATGGCCATGAAACTTTTTTTCAAAGGGAAAGTGAAACTGATCATTTTCAATTGTATATATTAAACAAAAACTGATTTCAGAGCAACAGTAAATAGGAGCCTATGGCAATACACACTAGTGAAAAAGAGCTGAAAATAGGTGAGGATTTTTAAAGAAGGAGATACTAAAAGCAAAACTGCAAACAATTCCAATGAGGAAAAAGGACTTAAAGCAGCAGAAGATGTGAATGTGGATGCACCGAAAGCTTAGTGAAGATCTGAAAACAAAGAGAGCCAGTTTGGTTAAGCTGGTGGGTGAGAAATCAGGAGACTAAATTCTAATCCTCCCTTATATGAAAGCCGCCTGAGTAACTTTGGGCCAGTTGCTTTCTCTCAGCCCGCCCCACGGGGTTGTTGTAAGGAAAATAGGAGGGAGCATTAGGTATGTATGCTACCTTGAGTAGGCCAAAAAAAAAGACAGGATAAAAAATAAATAATAAAAAGGATACATTCAGAAATCCCATCCTCCCATTTATGGTCTTGGGATTTGAGTGTTTAATAATAATAGTTTATTAAAACAAATATTTGTAGCTCAGGCTTGAACTGTGAAGTCCTTGGTGCTCTCTGAGCCTTGTTGTTTTCTTGCAGATGTTTCATTGCCAGACTAGGCAACATCTTCAGTGCGAACAGGGAGTGGGCCTTGCTCTCAGTTTATATACCATGGCTTGCCCTGCTTGTGTTGGTGGGGGGTGTTGTTCTCTCCTTGGGAGTTCTTTGATTGGGCTGTCCTTTGCTGCTTGGTTGATGGACTGAGTTAATAGTTCCTTGATTAAGGTGTATTGTGCTGTTTGATGGTTCATCTGGTGTTAATCCTAGTGTTGATTTTTGCATATCTGGGTATTGATTGCTGGCAAGGGAGTGTACTGGTCTTTTGGCTTTTCTGTTGTCTCTTTTGAATGGTATGTAGATGTTGTTTACCTCTATGTGTCTGTTGATGGCTGCTTTGTCTGAGTGCCAGGCTTCCAGGAATTCTCTAGCGTTTTTGGATTTGGTTTAGTTTAGGATGCTCATAGCTTCCCAGTTGAAACTATGGTTGAGTCTGTCCATGTGTTGTGAGATTAAGGAGTTCTCATCATGTCTTCTAACTGCTAGTTGGTGTTAGTGGATGCGCCCTGCTAGTCTTCTGCCTGTCTGTCCTACATAGTGGCTGTTACAGTCTTTGGGTTGTATGTTGTAAATAACTCCTGTTTTTTTCTTCTTGGGCTATTGGGTCTTTTGGGTTGCTTAATATGTTTTGAAGAGTTTTAGTTGGTTTATGTGCTACGGTGATGCCATGCAGATGTAACAGTCTGTTGGTGGTTTCTGAGATGTTTCTGATGTATGGCAGTGTTATCCTTTTCATAGCTTGTACTGGTTGGGTTGTAGTGGGTTGGGTGGTGAGGCATTTTTTGATAAAGTTGAGCGGGTATCCATTTTGCTGGGAGATGCTGTAGAGATGGAAAAAATGCTGTACAAAAAGGAAAAAGTTCATCCATCCAAAGACCACCTTCTCCCAGTTGTTTCTACCCGTCCAATTCGATCTGGTAGATTGGGCATGCTATGGATCCCGTCAGCCAAAGAATGTCGGTTGACAGGGACTAGAAGGCGTGTCTTTTCAGCCGTAGCGCCTGCCCTCTGGAATATTCTCCCCTCAGAGGTCAGGATGTCCCCGACCCTGTTGGCCTTTCGTAAGGCCGTGAAGACCTGGTTATGTGCCTGGGCCTGGGGCCCCGAGTGTGGTAATGGTCCCGTTTCTTGGTTGTATTGACATCTTATATTGTTTACTCGGCAGCCATGTATATTTATTTTTTATTGTAATTTTATTTTAATTGTTTTATGGTTTTTATTGTTGTGAGCCACCCAGAGTCACTGGTTGAGATGGGCGGCTATAGAAATTGAATAAATAAATAAATAAATAAATAATTTTACATACCATTCAAAAGAGACAACAGAAAAGCCAAAAGACCAGTACACTCCCTTGCCAGCAATCAACACCCAGATATGCAAAAATCAACACTAGGATTAACACCAGATGAACCATCAAACAGCACAATACACCCTAATCAAGGAACTATTAACTCAGTCAATCAACCAAGCAGCAAACAACAGCCCAATCAAAGAACTCCCAAGGAGAGAGCAACACCCCCACCAACACAAGCAGGGCAAGTCACTGTATATAAACTGAGAGCAAGGCCCACTCTCTCTTTGCACTGAAGATGTTGCCTAGTCTGGCAATGAAACGTCTGCAAGAAAACAACAAGGCTCAGAGAGCATCAAGGACTCCAGTAGTTTATTAAACTTGCACACCACCCAACATTCAACAACTCCAGGCAGTTAAATTGTTCTGATTTATTCTGTGACTTATTAGTTGCCTTTTTATAGCTTGAAACATTTTCTGTTGAGCAACCAAGTCTGCAAGCACCCAGATGAACACTGATATATAACTAGTTATTGTTGGTCTTCAGGCTCTAGTTTGTAATATTGGGTTTAATCTCTGCTTTGTCCCTGTCTGTCTCTGAGATTTCTCATTTGGCAGGAATGTATAACCTACGGCTCTCAGTCTAATACGAGAAGCTGCTTTCAAATGATCAATTCAGATTTTTGTTAAAGAGCCTTCCAGCACATGGGGAATGTTTTTCAGCATTTAGAGGCACTCTGTCTGGTGTAGCAGAGAAGTCGTGTTTTATTGCATAGTTCTATTGACTATTACAATCAATAAAACATAAATATTAAAATAAAACAAGTCTAAGAAGGGTTATTAATAACATTACCAATGGGTTTGGAGAGAATAAAGAACAACCCAGAGCTGAGCCAGAACAATAACTCAGAATGAACATTTAAACTATTTAAGTTAGTTAAAAGTGATGTATTGGTCCCTTGTAGTAATCATGTTATAAAGAACCTAGATGGCATTCCTAAAAATCTTTACGCAAGGGGTGGTTGCTTGAACAGACTATGTTCTCAAGTCTCTTTGAGTTTCCAACTTTAAGTTTTTCTTCGCCCTTTTTCCAAAAAATTACCTGATAGGACATTGCCAATGAAAATAATAGAGGATGTATGACCACCATTGCCTGCTTGAAGACGAACTGGCTTGTGGTTAACAGGAACAAATGCTCCTTAATGCTGTGACAGAATCCCTCTGAAGAGGACTTTTCTATCCCAGCAGGAGGCTATATTTCACCTGTTCTTTAGATCTGACCTGATTCCATTCGCTTTCCATCCACTGTTTCCTTTTCCTGACTGCCCAGAAAATACATATCAGTGGCTTGCTCATCATCTTCATCCTATCACATCTAACCAAGTAGGTTCCTCCCCTGCCCGAAAAGGAACCAATTTCTATTCAGGCTATTAATATACTCTGGCTCTTTTCATACTGTATAAATATTTTACCTATCTAAATTACTAACAATGTCCGTCGAACAGACTGGGGGAACATACTGTGCAGAAGAAACGGTGTAAGTGTTCTGGTTTGAGCTGAACATTAGAGCTAGAAAGTAATCTTTTGGTGGTTCGCTAACTACAATTAAGCCTAATTATGTAGAATCTCTAATAGCTGGAGGAGATTGAAATCTGAAATTGTATAGCTCTTTTTCAGATTAGGAAAAATACTCTTCTGAAATTAGGCTCCACCTGGGGCAGCTAAATGCAGTCATTTTCAGTGGATGTGGTAATAAAAAAGCAATCTTAGTGAAAAAAAACAAAAAGCAGCAATTAACAACCTCACTCGGATAGCACCTTTATTAAGGCCAACTTAAAGGGTAAAACAAAATAGGCTTTTGAGTTTTCCAGACTTCTGCATCAGACATGTTACAAACCACAGGGCTGAGGATGGCTGCTGATATATTGACTGTAATATTTTGTTAATTCTGCTGGACTGGGAGGCAGAGTGGGAATGCAGCACCTTTATGCTTTTGGTGAAAGATGGTAGTCCCGTTCTGTGCCTCTCCATGCTCTGTCCACCTCTCCTCAAGTCTGAAAATTTATATCAATTTCCTTTCTTTTTAGCTGTATATATTTTCATTGTTACCTTTACATTCTGCCCCTCCCAACCCCAGCTCTGGCCTTATAGCCATAACGGAGGTTTGATTTGATTTGGTTACAGAAAGGAGCAATCATTTTTGCCCCGTAAATGCCAGGTGACACCGATCATATCTATTAGAAAGTCAGCCCGTAATCCTCATCTTAAGACTGATTTTGAATGTTCTCTTAAATGTCTTGCTTCTTTCCTGTCCCCTGTTTCTGTAACGTTTTGCTTGATGATAACATGACACTTCCTTTTAGAGTTGCTTTTCATAAAGGAATTGCCCAGCTATGATTTTTGTTTATATAAAAAGATGGTAAGATTGGCGTTCCAGGCCACTGGAACCCAACCTCTTTGGGTGATAGATGCCTACCTGCTATGCCAAGGCGTACTAGCAAGCCAGTGTTTTAATTGCATACCTAACTGCACAATGGAATGGTTAAGTTTCAACTCCTAGGACAGATTTATTTTTAATTTTTATTTAAAATAGTTGTTTTTATTGCCCTTCACCAAAGAACCAGACATTCATTTAAATCTATATAATATAAAGGCCAATCCATGTTTCTTTAAAATTTGGGTTTATCCGTGCATAGAATCTGCATTTCAATATTGTGAAATATCTAAATCAGAATCATTGAATTGAGCTTGATTTTATCTATCTATCTATCTATCTATCTATCTATCTACCTACCTACCTACCTACCTAACTACCTACCTACCTACCTACCTACCTAATTTATCCCCGCCCATCTCCTCCTTATAGTGCATTGACTACAGTCTTTCATTTTTAGCTTGTTTAGTAGTGATGCTTAATGTCTTAATGTGAGATACAGATAGATAGATAAATAGATAGATAGATATAATATTTAAGTATTCATAACTAATGATATTCGAGAAAGCTATAATCTCTATGACATTTTAAATCCTGGGTTTAGTTATCTGATACAAACACACACACACACACAAAACACACACTTTTTTTCAGTGTTTCCTCTTGTATTTGTTAATGTGTTTTCCTTTGAAGTGTTCCATAAAGGGGAAAAATAAGTGGCCAAACAAAAGCAGCAGTATCATTATTTGGTTTGCAGGAAAAAAAGTGTAAATAAAACAGGGAAAAGGAACATTTTGGCTGCTAAATGTCACATTTAATGCTTGGGGGTTGGGGAACAAGAGGTACAAATTGAGTGATTGGGCCTCAATATTAGGAAGGCTGTGTAGCTCATGGGGACAGAATTAAGATTTTTCTTTCTCCCGGGATTTTTTTTTAAGACGATAAAGATGCTAATGTGGAATTTGGATTTCTTTGGATTATTTTCAGCTGCTTAACTTATACCATAGTATGTGTGATTTCTGACTCCAGTGCTGGGGAACTGCGCATTAATTTTTAGCGGTTGCAGTTAGAAAGGCTTCCCAGGATCATAAATATGCTTGTGGGTTGCAATTTGCGTCTGACCCCTGTTATAAAACCTTATTTATTTTTTAGATTTATATCTTGCCTTTCCTTCAGGAGCTCAAGGCTGCTTTGGATGTAGCAGGTCTCATTGATTCATTTTGACCCTTAGCTTTTAAAAAGAAGCCCCTTGCTGCTTTTTTCATCATCCTTTCAAGTATTTTTTACGTTGCAGTCAGAAGGAAGCAAATAGGCATAAAAAAGAAGCAGAAGCACATGACATATAGAGGAGTCAGTAGCCTCTTGCGTCTCCACTACAGTCATTTGTAAAACTGCTGTATTATATTTCTGTCATGATATGGTTAACATGATGGCATCATATTATATTTAATAAAACTTGAACAGTTCAAAATTACACAGCTCTCAGGACTGGGAATTAGGAAACTGGTCTTTTCTGGTTGAGATAATACTTGGGGTCCTCTGGTTCCAAGCTTCTGATGGCTTCCCTAGCAAGAAGAGCTTATGCCCAGCTTAGGTGAACGTGCCAGTTGTTTTGCTTCCTAGACCAAGATGGTTTATCTTAAGTTGTTGGCAATATTTCTAAAGACTGTCCTGACCTTATGTAGAGCTAGTCTTGAAGTTGGTCTAGGATTTGCAGTACCAAGGACCAGCTTGCTTGTCGGACCTCCTGTCTCTGATTGTCTCTGCTTGGCCTGTTACAACCGCTAGAGTTGGCACGCTCCAAGTCCTGTCCATTAAACAGTGTCATCTAGTGGGACCTGGGAGTCATGCCTTCTCTGTCCTTGTGCCTGCTCTGTGGAACAGCTTTCCCCTGGAGATCCAGATGGCTGTGACCCTGTTGGCAAAGCATTAAAGACCTGAATGTTCCCACAGGCATTTGTGCTAGAAGGTTAAGTCAGCACCTTGGTTTGATTGTTGTGTGTAATGATTGAAGGGGGATGGTTTTTCAACCCCAGGCATGTATTATGATATGGCTTATATATTGATTTTTATCTGTGTTAATTGGGAGTTTGGTTTTAATCTTACAGTATGCTGCCCCAGTCACCTTCGTGAGATGGGCCAGAATATATGGAACCGAATTACTTAGGTGGGGGTGGGGGGAAGAGGATACCTTGCTCCCAGGCCATCCAGCAACCAAAGACGGGGCTGTTTGCAAAAGCATTTGCAAGTCAACTGCAGCTCCCGGCTGAAGCTGCTTTTCCAGTGAATGGCTTTGATTATTCTACAGCTTAATGTGTACTTTGTCTCCTTGTTTTCAGTTGCTTGTTGGTTTGATAGATGGTTTTATTGGGTTTCTTTTACACGCTGTTCTGGGCTCCCTCAGAAGGAAGAACACTGTGCAGATTAATGATACGGCGACAGTTTTATAACATTCTGCTTGATATGATTCAGAGCTAGCTGGGACTTCCTCTGCTTCACTGCTCCGGGTCTCCTCTGAAATCTGAAAAGTCTCCCACACGTTACTACTGCTGGGTAGCTCAGCAAAAGGCGCAATGTGCTGCTTTTTGGAAGCTGAGTGATCCAGTGCACCAGACTGGATTTGTGCTTTTATGAATCCCATTGTTCTTTGATGACTTGTATTAGAAATCTAAGCCTGTTTGGTACAAACAACCTTCCTAGTGCGAGAGAAAAGACGGTAGTGCAGCCTTACAAGGGCAGAAATCAATGTTAATGTAATGTAGCAGCCAATCATTATGCTTTATTTGTCCCAATAAGGAAAGTGTGCTTTATAAACTCGCCGGAGAAAAGAGGACAGTATTATAGTGAAATGATCCTATTAGTATTTCACTGCTGTTCTTTGAACTCTTGCGTGCGGTAGGAGGGCTACTGTCAGAAATCTGGTTCTTCTAATACTTATGAGGTCTCAGCAGGTGGCAGCATTTGGTTGACTTTGTTGGGGCTTGGAAGCTAAGAGGGGTCTACCCTAGTTGGTGTTTGGATGGGAGGCTGCTGGTGAATTTTGGGGCTGTAGGGTAATCCAGGAAGTAAAAAAATACCTGGGAGGAGGCAGTGGCAAACCACTTCTGTATTGTTACCAGCATGACTGCATGAACGTGTCTGTAAAGTCATCAGAATTTGAGCCAACTCAAAGGAGACGTGACTTTGTCACTGATTTATAAAAAGGGGCCAATTAACCCCTGCTCAGTGCAGAATCCAAGTATCCCAGACAGATGTTTGTCTAGTCCCAGCCTGAACTCACCTGACGAATGGGACCCACCATTTCTCTGGACAATTGGTTTCACTGTTGGATGTTCTTGCTTTTAGGACATTTTTCCAACATTCAGTCAGAATCTGCCTGCAGGTAACTTAAATCTATTATTCCTGGTTTGGCACAGCAGAAAAATGGTGAGCAGAGCTTGACCTTCTATATGACTTCCATTCAAGTATTTGAAGAGTGCTGTCCTATCTCCACTTTGTCTTAACATAGTTTTAATTTCTCGTCTCCTAGGAAGCACTACCTATGAAGGAGCAGGTCAGCTGTTCAGGGGAGTCCTTCTGGCTCCTACTTGATCAGCAGGTGGAAACTAGCCAGAGGGGCCAACCTCCAGCTGTGGCTGGTGCCCCAATTGCAACCATACCTGGGGCAAGAATATATGGCCACAGTAACTCATGCCCTCTTTAATACCCAGCTTGGCTATTGCAGTGTGCTTTACATGGGGCTACCCTTAAAGATGACTCAGAAACTGCAAGCAATCCATAACATGGTGGCCTTCATGCTTGCTGGCGTTCCTCACAGTGAGCATATAATACTGATTCTGCATGCCCTGCACTGGTTACCAATTAGTTTTACCTATTAGTTTCTGGGTACAATTTCAGGTGCTGGTATAGATCTTCATGGCTTGGCACCTGGATATCTACAGAACCATCAGCTCCAACTAGTATGGGCCTGACCCATAGGACAGCAAGGGAGAAACTGCTTGTAATCCCAGATTTCTAAGCGGTTTGGGAAGCAGAAGCTAGAAGATGTTGCTTTTCTGTGACAGCAGTGTTACTTTGGAACAGTCTCCCAACAGAGATCAGGCTGGCTCCCTCTGTGTTGGTTTTCTGGAAACTATTAAAAACTGAGCTGTTTTCGAAGGGCCTTCCCTACGTTTATACCTAATGCCATCTTGTTTTCTGCTTTTTTGATTTTTTTCCTGTTTCTTGTGTCTTTATGTTTTTACATAGGAGCTGATATGGTTATTGTTCTTAATGTCATTATTGTTACTGTGTTTTGGATTGGTTTTAATATAATGGTGGATGCTTGAATATTTTTTGTTACATAGGCTGCAATGCCTCCCAGAATTCTTTTGATTGTAGCAGGGTAGAAGTATGACTAATACATAAATAAACAATAAACAAATAAATACTTTGTCAAACGTGAAGATAGTCTGCATCTACCCACATTCCCAGAATCTATTAAGGAAATAATTGAATAAAAGACGAGGTGTAACGGGAAGGAATGGCGGTGGTGGCTAAGGGGAAGGAAGGTTGAGGAAAGCAGTGGGCATGCCACAGAAATCCAAGTTACAGCAGCGGTCAAGGGGAGAGAAGGGAAAGAAATATGCTGGGAAGATTATGGGTGGACTGGCACACAGGAAGGAGGGGCCAGATGCACCAGGCTTGCTGGTACCAGCCAGT
The DNA here is from genome assembly GCF_035149785.1 of Candoia aspera. Classification (NCBI taxonomy): domain Eukaryota; kingdom Metazoa; phylum Chordata; class Lepidosauria; order Squamata; family Candoiidae; genus Candoia; species Candoia aspera. The sequence continues at coordinate 10,776,959 of NC_086157.1, forward strand.
CAGACAAGATATTTTTTTTGCTTGGCCCAACTGAGAATAGCCCAAATGATCTGGGTTTGGATTCAACTGGACCAGGACCTGCCCAACTTCCTGCTTTATGCACATCTTTCTACAGCACTGCCAAATGTGTAACTTAAGAGCTTGTGGAGTTTTTAACAGCAGTGGTGGGGTATATAATTTTTCAGGAGACATCTTCCCTTTACTGAGACCAGTCCGTCAATAATGTGCCTTAGTCTAAGATCATGATTCAAGCACAAATCTCAATAGATAACTGCAGGAGCACACTCTGCTCACTTTGGAGATACTGTTAAGATGCACTTTCCGATCAGTCAGGGACAAAACATCTGAACATGCTCTGGAGAAGACTACTGTAATGGTTGCCCAGTCCAAATACTCAGACTCACAAGAAGTTGCTAAATGAAATCTGATTTATTAAGGAACTTTTGACAAGTACAGAGAAAGCTGAGAATGACAGAAAGCGCGCCAAATACAAACTTAAAACCCTCGTTGCGAACGTAACCCCGCCTCCCTCCCAGCAGAGCCACCCGTCCCAGGTGCTGGCAACCGTCGGTTCTCCTAGCCTGGGAAAGCAACCTTGAACACAGGAGATAACCCAAATACATTCCGAGCTCACAGCCAAGAGATAAATCCCTCCCAACAGGAACCATCCTCCCGGCAAAGATGAAACACGCATCCAGCTAATGACATGCGAAACGTTACGATGTATCAAACACATTGAAACGGCGAACATGACAACTACTTGCACTTTAGTGTTGGAGGGAGCAACCAAATACTGTGGAAACATCCATTAAATAGAGGTTATATAGCTGATTTGATCTATTTTGTTCACTCTTGGCTATTTGGAGCCATTTCTCCACTTCTCTTGGTAAATACACATTTTCCTTTGTAATAAATTGGACCCAGACCTTACAGTCAAGAGTTCGTGCAGCACAAGCATTATGTCTGGCCTGCCCAACAACCATGTGTGGCATAAAAGGAAAAGCGGAAATTCTTCAACTGCCATTGATTTGGGTATTTTCAGGAGTACTGTAGCCCTATGTGTATTACAGTGCTATGCATGCTTACTCAAAAGGATGCCCCATAGAACCCACTGGGATTTCTTGTGGGGTGAGAAGGTATGGTTACCTGCTCACTAGTCTTTCAAGAAGACAAAAACATATATAAGACTCTGAGAGGTTTCTGGGTGTATTTATGATTATCGGAGAGCAATTTTTTCAAATATATGCATTTTTATTGCAAGGGTGAAGTTGGACCGGTCAAAGAATTTGTGGTGAAATGGTAGGAGGGAAATGGGAGATAATACTGTATAGACATTTATCTATGTGTTTGCTAATAGCTTTTATTGCAGGCATTCCTCCTCCCAAAGTTGTTTTTAAAATTCTGAAATGGCATAACAGTGTTGGTAAATATTGAATTGCCTTGCTGAAAACCACTTACTTTTCTGCTGGCGATGAGATCTTGGGATGCTCATTGATTGATTATGTGCCATCAAGTCATTTTCAACTCCTAGTGACCACATAAATAGATTTTCTCCATGACAATCTACACCTAACCTGTTCTTCCGGGTCTCCCAACTGTGCATCCATTGCCACTACAACTGAGTCCATCCACCTTGCTGCTGGCTTATTCACAATTTATTGATATTTGTTGCAGATTTTACTTGATTTTTTTCCATTACTTTTAGGTCCCAAAATACTTGTCTCAGCAATGGAATAAAGCTTTAGGAAGAGGTGAAGTAGGAAAACTAAGAATTGCCAAGTAAGAATGCTTATATTTTACATATTCCAATTCAGGATGTGGCGCCCCGTACCAGCGTGGCCAGGGGCTCAGACGCTTCTTCCCAGGTTGCAAGTGACTGATACCATAAGGAAGGAGGAGGAATGCACTGCAACCCCGTGTCCCTAACTCCCAGGCAGTCCAGGAAGATAGCATGGCTGAAGGCATCGAATGCCGTTGAGAGATCTAATAGGCTATTAAATGTTTGTTAACTTACTGAAAGAAAAAAATCATAGAAGGGGGATGCATAACTCCTATTGGCTTGAAGGCCACTCCATGCTTTGCGTGGCATGACAAGATTCACACCGAAAGTGGATGGGGCTAAGGCCCCTTTGGGGTGGGGAGTTGCGGAATTTTAAGGGTTAAAATGACACTTAAGCATCTGCAAAACCCGAGGCATCTGTTTTTCTTCACAACTTAGCAAAGTATAAAATAGTAACTTGAAGAGGGGGACTTCTTTGCAGCATAAATAGCTGACATTCCCATAAAAACATTATCAAACTGCAAAGACATTCAAACAGGTCTTTTTTGGATTTATTGCTTGTATTCTAGTTACTAGAGAAAATGAGTACTAAAATATATTCTTTGTTTCTTTCACAGAAATCAAGGAAGAACGGAAGTAAGTAGTAGATGCATAAAATGCAGATATTAATATCCTTATGTGTCCCTACGTTTTTATATAGGGTTATGCCAAATCATTACAGGCTTTTTTTTTTTCTTAGAATTATATTCTCTTTGCATAGGCTCTTAGTGGTCTCTCATATAAATCCAGGCCCAGACCCACCCTGGGCTAGTTGTGGCTTGAATCCAGAACTTTCATAGAGGGAAACCCTTTTTAACAATGTGCAGTGTAATCTGAAAAAAAGAAAAGGAAGATGAACGCCGATTTCCTACGTGTTGGGAGAAAACAACGCAAGGCAGATGCTTTCTTTATGAAGGAAGCTGGTATTCCTAAGTAACAATTGACTTATCATATGCTGCCTTATTGGAAGTAGCAATTTGATTACTCACCGTACCCCAAGGAAAGACAAGGGGATGGACTAGAAATAGCATTTGCAAAATAGTAAATAGAATGAAATGATTGTTTCTTCAGCTCAGGCATCTGCTGCCTTTTCAGGTAGGCAAATGGAAGGAAAGAAAGGGCTAAGCAAAAAAAAAACAAAAGGAGTAATTCAGAAAGGGGCTGTAGAGGCTGATAGGGCAGAGAGGCCAAATGATCACAGGGAGACAGAGAAGCTGAATTTCCATAGATATTAACTCCGACACAGCAGGCAATCTCATAGCTGCCGTTCTGGACTGAAATAAATCAGAATGAATTATACAGCAATCGAATTCTGCGTTCCTCCTACACAGCAATTATATAATTATATATTAAACCTATGACATGCATTTTTGAGGGGCTGGAAGCAGATCTTTTGCCATAAAATAAAGAATCCCGTTTTGGGGAGACGTGGCTTGAAACTCCGGTCACGTCTCCCTGTCAGCTACATCTGACACAGCGAGGGATTATCCCTTAAATTGTGTGGGATGGCTCATGCCCTTGCCCAAGACACTTTCGCCCTATCTTAGAGAAGATGATATTGCATGGTTGCACTAACCTGTTTGCCTCCATGTGTTGATTGGATCAAATACTGTTAAGCTTCTGACTCTTTATTTGGTGGGAAACAAACGTTGGTTCTTTGTTTCTCACCATTCTTCTTGCTTTACCTTTAGTTCATTTTCCTGCCCTGTTGCATCAATTCAAGCAGATCTCTTGGCCTCTTTAGAAGCCTTCTTCAAACAGGCATCCGTTTTATTTATTTATTAAATTTGTATACCGCCCGTCTCACTATAAAAGTGACTCTGGGTGGCTTACAAATAAAAAAAGCCATAACAAACCATTATAAAAATACAAAAGATAGAAGAAGATAAAAGAGGAAAACTAAAAGGTGGAGAGAGCATCTTCAAACCACCAACCACCTCCAGGGCTGTCCATCACTCTTGGACCCCCAAGCTAGTTGGCAGAGCCAGGTTTGACGCTCTTCCTGAAGGCCGGGAGAGTGGGGGCCAACCTCACCTCGGGGGCAAGATGTTCCACAGGGCAGGGGCCACAGCAGAAAAGGCTCTCCTCAACCCCGCCAGTCGGAATTCTTTAGCTGACGGGGTCTGTAACATGCCCTTCCTGCTGGACCGGGTGGGATGGGTCAATGTGATTGGGACAAGACGATTCCTCAGGTAACCTGGGCCCATGCCCTGAAGGGCTTTAAAGTTCATAACCAACACCTTGAACTGGACCCGGAAGCACACCGGCACCCAACGCAGCTCATGCAGTAGAGGTGTTATATGCACAGCCCTTGAGGCACCCATAGCTCCTGCGCCACCACATTCTGCACCAGCTGCAGCTTCTAGATACTTGTCAAGGGTAGCCCCATGTAGAGCACATTGCAGTAGTCAATACAGGAGATGACCAGGGTGCAGGTGACCAAAAGAAGAGTTTCCCAATCCAGGAAAGGGTTCAACTGGTGTACAGCACGAAGTTGAGCAAAGGCCCTCCTAGCCATGACTGCCACCTGCTCCTTGAGCAGGAGTCGTGAGTCCAGGAGGACCCCCAGATTGCGCACTGGGTCCATCTGGGGTAGTGCGACCCCACCAAGGACCAACAGTGGCAGATTCCCAGATACAGAGGAGCCCTGCACCCATAGCCACTCCGTCTTACCAGGGTTCAGCTGAAGCCTGCTGTTCCCCATCCAGACCCCCACGTTCTCCAGGCACCACGAAAGAACATCCACAGCATCACTTAGTTCACCCGGGACGGAGATGGACAATTGGGTATCGTCAGCATACTGATGATACCTCATCCCGTGGTGACGCATGATCTCACCCAGTGGCTTAAGATGCTGGGGAAATCCTAGACACCCCAAGCAACTTCTCTCTTGTTGTTAGTCCAATTGCTCTCCTCCATTGGTCAGTGTAGTACTGGGATTGTGAGGTGAGAAAATAGCAGCTGTAGGAAAGTGTAGACCAGTCTTTCTCAATCTTGGCAACTTGAGGATGTGTGGAATTCTGGGAGTTGAAGTCCACACATCTTCAAGTCGCCAAGATTGAGGAACACAGGTGTAGACAGTGCCATCCTCACTTCTATCTCAGCTTGTGTTCCAGCTGCTGGTTGTTCCAAAAGATTAATGTCAGTTGGTTCAGCTTTCATTGTTGTTTGTTATAATAATAATAAAAATTATAATAATGGGGAAATACCTGTGCAATATTTAAATAACCCCCCCTCCTCCTCTTCTTCACAGTGTACAAACTCTAAAAGTAAATAATAAAACCAAGAATATCTTTTTCGTATTTATGCCTTTGAAACTATGCTAATCCCCCGGATAGACTGATCTCTTTGTTTCTAGAGGACCTCTGAAGGTGGGAATCAGTACATTTGATATTCTTATTCAGATACAGTTATGGAAGGTGGAGGCTAAAGGAAGCAACTAAAATTTCCTGGAATGGTAATGCCGTGCTTATATGCCTGGCCATGCATGTGCCGAATAATAATATTTGCCCTTCAGACCCAGATCTCTGAACAGCACTGTGTGAGAATTAGTTCTTGACCAGGGAAAAACAACTTGATTGTGGATCAGACTGTTACAGAAACAAAGGGCATAGGGAGACAAGCCATCCTGCCCTAAAGAAGGGGCCAAGTAGTCTGTTAGGCAGGGCAGGAAGGAAAAAGAAATGTAAGAAGGTTTGGACATATATTTCTGTATATAAGGCTTGTTCTTGAATCACTGTAGCTGTTGAATTTTTTTTAATTTTTTTTTTTTTTTTGGTATAGCTTATTTTCTTCAATAAAGCTTACCTGTAATTCTTGGTTTCTCTTGTAAGCTTGCCTAGGTGGTTCATTCCTGCCTGGGATCCAACTACTGATTAGACTTACCTGGGGTATTTGCTGGGCATGGTCAAAAAAGTCAAGGTGGCCACCATGGTGCGATCAAAGCCCCACCTGTTTTTAATTTGTGTTGTGGCACACAGAACAAAGGAGTGGAAGCTCAGTCGCACCGTTGTGGTTACCATCTTGTCTTTTTTGACCATGCCTTGCAAAGATCCCTGAGACTTACCTCACTTAAATAAAACACTCCTGTTGAGAGTATTAAAAGGATTGGGGAGGGGAGGAATTTTTGTGCAATATTTTTGTGCAATAAGGACATGCCCATATTTTGAAAAGAAGAGGGTATAAAATGTCTGAGGCCCAGTTGTGCTTCTAGACCAGTATTATCTACATCAGAAGTCTTTTTCCTTCACAGACCTAGAAGGCATCTCTAAATGCCTGCCTTCAGAATTGAGCTAAAGAGTAGTGATAGTGCTTCTGATCTAGTAGCTGGGAATTGGTGTGCTGCATTACAAGGGTTTTCAGTCATCCATGTCCTTAGTGGAGGCCTTTCCCAGTCTGAGTGAGAGAGAAAAAGCCCCCTCCCCCCCGCCTCCAAATCCTACAAGCAATCAACAAGCCTTCTCTTTGTCATAAATATTTAATGGTATTTCTGGTTGTTAGGTATCTTTCACTTTGAATGAAGATCTTGCAAATATTGACGATATTGGTGGAAAGCCAACTTCCATCAGTGCACCCAGAGACCACCCCTTCCTTTTACAGAATGTGGGAGGACAGACATTAACTGTCTTTACAGAGAGCTCTGGAGGTAAGTGGGATGGAATAGCTGCTAGTGTTAACTTGCAGAATTGTCAACATTTCCACAGATACTTCCTGAGCCAAAGTTCAGCTTCCAAACTTTGAGATGTACTTTGGTGTCTTCAAGTGAATTTGATTCTGTGACAGGTTTCAGGCATCCTGTGCTGGATAATAATAGTTACCTGAAATGTAAAACTCTGAATTTTTTGGTTTTGAAAGCAGATTATGCTGTAGTATAATATAATATAATATAATACTTTGGTGCTAGCAACTGTTTCTGTTTGTAATTGTTAACAGTCTTGGATTCTTCACAGTTCTATTTAGGTCTGTATTTCTAATGCCAAAATGTCTGCCATGAAAGCATCTGTCCTTTTATTCAAGATGTTTGCCAGATCAAAAATGGTGCCTTGTTTGGTGCGTTGGAATTTACTTTAAGAACAGGAGAATCCTGTGTGATACCACACCATCTCCTTTAGGTGGAAAGGGATGAGCCTCATGCTAAAGCCGCCAGGAACAATGCGTACCATTAGGGAAATTCCAGTGAGAAAAAAAGCACTGTGGCTTTCACCTGAACAGTCTGTTTTTCTCATGAAGCTTGGCAGAAAGCTTTAGAGGGTTACCAGAGACGACAACATACCTATTTTAACCTTGATCAGATAAACCAACTTTATATTCCTTCCTTTTACTTTTAACAGTCTTGATCTTTAATCCCTTCAAATAATGTCCTAGAACTTGATTTCTTTTCATTTTTTCTTTGCCCCTTCTCACAAAATTCTCCAAAGCTTTAACAAGTCTCTTTTGTAAATCCTATATAGAAAAGTTATCCAAGTCACTCTTTTGGTTTGTTATTTGTATATCCCTTTTAATTATTAAAATATCAGCCGGTTTCATTTGTATATCCAGGGTAGCATATTTTCCATATAATTCTTGTAGCCTGTCATTTTTAAATCCACTTTCAGAGCAGTCTCAGTCTTGTCCATTAAAACGTGTTCCTCTTCCATGACATCTTTTAAACACAGTTTGTCTATAAGGGCAGACACTCTTAAAATTAACTTCTGGTTCCATTGTTTAAAAATATTGTCCCATGTTAAAGTATTTTGCTCCATTCTGTATTAGCAAGTCAAATTTAAGTGTTCTTCTCCTTTAATTGTAATCTGTAGTTTTTTCTGGTTCCCTGTAGTATCCAACCTTCAAAATCCCATCCTATCATGTTGTTTTTTTTTAGAGAATTCAAAACAACAGCATTTTCCCATGGAAAGGATTCTTATAATTGATTCCAAAATCTTATTTCAAATTCATCTGGACCCTTAGTCCGTTTGTAACTTTCTAAAATCAGTGTTCTAATCACCCTTTTGTTGTTTATTCAATATATATATATATATATATATACACATACATACACACACACACACACATATATATATATATATATATATATATATATATATATATATATATATTGAATAAACAACAAAAGGGTGATTAGAACACTGATTTTAGAAAGTTACAAAAGGGAAAAGGGGTACTCACAAAAGCCAGGGAAACGTATAGAAGGACTGTCAGTAAGGCTGTCTTGACGTCAGAGTCAGCTAGTCTGAATCCTAGTTGAAGCTCCAGAAGGCAAACGTGAGAGTGAAAAGTGAGGCCTAAGTTGGGGTCTAAGTAGCTAAGTCAGCCCAGAGGGAGATCTGACAGGGATCAAAGCCTAAAGGCTCACAGCATTCCAGACTGCTTCTAGGCATGAGTCAGTCTTAAGCAGAAAGTGGCATGCTAATGGCTGTAGCTTCCCCCACACTTACTCAGCTGGAGCTCATGAAGTCTGGTCTAAGGCTATCCAGTATATTATACTGAAAACCTTAACTTTGCTAAGGTTCATCCAGCATAATTTGGCTAGAAAACCCAGTCTATTGAGCTGCTCTCGAGTAGATGCTTATATTCCCAATGCTCTCCTCCTTCGAAGCAAGTCCTTTGGTACCTTGTCATCTCTAATACTCAGCTGAGTTCACGTAAGCTGAGAGACCACTCTGGTGAGTCTAGTTCAGAATGCTTGGCAGATACTGTGTTTCCCAGGCTAGTGGAGACCAGGTTCTGCGCTAAATCCTCACCAAACGTATGGAGTTGTCTGTTTTGTCTTCCTTCTCTGGGGAGGCTTTCTCAGATGAAATCACAACATCATTCAAAGTAGCTCTGTTGTACAATTCTGCTCATAGGCAAGTTTGTGAAGAAGCAAAATCTCCCTACCACTAATCCTTCACGTAACTCAATTAGTGGGGAGGAGGAGAACGTTGGGTTGGATTGCTGTGAGTTCTCCCATGTTGCTTTAGCCCTACAAGTTTCACACTGCTCTTACGATGTCTTTTCCATAAATAATTTCGTATTTTTTTTCTCTTTCTTCCTCTGTATGTGTTTGGATTTTCAATGTTTCAGAGCTGTTGTTGTTTATTCATTTAGTCGCTTCCGACTCCCCGTGACTTCATGGACCAGCCCACGCCAGAGCTTCCTGTCAGTCGTCGCCACCCCCAGCTCCCCCAGGGACAAGTCCGTCACCTCCAGAACATCATCCATCCATCTTGCCCTTGGTCAGCCCCTCCCCCTTTTGCCTTCCACTCTCCCCAGCATCAACATCTTCTCCAGGCTGTCCTGTCTTCTCATTATGTGGCCAAAGTATTTCAGTTTTGCCTTTAATATCATTCCCTCAAGCGAGCAGTCTGGCCTTATTTCCTGGAGGATGGACTGGTTTGATCTTCTTGCAGTCCAAGGCACTCTCAGAATTTTCCTCCAACACCACAGTTCAAAAGCATCTATCTTCCTTCTCTCAGCCTTCCTTATGGTCCAGCTCTCGCAGCCATATGTTACTATGGGGAACACCATTGCTTTAACTATGCGGGCCTTTGTTGTCAGTGTGATGTCTCTGCTCTTAACTATTTGATCGAGATTTGTCATTGCTCTTCTCCCAAGGATTAAGCGTCTTCTGATTTCCTGACTGCAGTCAGCATCTGCAGTAATCTTCGCACCTAGAAATACAAAGTCTTTCACTGCTTCTACATTTTCTCCCTCTATTTGCCAGTTATCAATCAAGCCAGTTGCCATAATCTTGGTTTTTTTGAGGTTTAGCTGCAAACCAGCTTTTGCACTTTCTTCTTTCACCTTCATCATAAGGCTCCTCAGTTCCTCTTCGCTTTCAGCCATCAAAGTGGTATCATCTGCATATCTGAGATTGTTAATGTTTCTTCCAGCAATTTTAACTCCAGCCTTGGATTCCTCAAGCCCAGCTTGTCGCGTGATGTGTTCTGCGTACAAGTTGAATAGGTAGGGTGAGAGTATACAGCCCTGCCGTACTCCTTTCCCAATCTTAAACCAGTCCGTTGTTCCGTGGTCTGTTCTTACTGTTGCTACATGGTCGTTATACAGATTCTTCAGGAGGCAGACAAGATGACTTGGTATCCCCATACCGCTAAGAACTTGCCACAATTTGTTATGGTCCACACAGTCAAAGGCTTTAGAATAGTCAATAAAACAGAAATAGAGCTTTCAGAGCTGTCAATTGTTTAATTATTTTTTTTTTAATACATTTTAACAGTTTTAATCTATGATACTTTGCGATAGGATTCTCAGTAGGCAAAGTGTTATAAAAAGATTAAGTCTAAGAAATAGTTTAATATTTTTAATATTTCACTATTGTCTTCTGGAGTTCTTTTAAAAAGACTGGATAGTCGGCTGGTGAAAGGGAGATCCGGTTATTATCTCTGCTAGGCTATTTTGTTGTTTAGGCATGAAATATAAACTATGTTTTTGTTCTATGAAAATCACCATATGTACTTCGCCAGTTGCCATGCAACAGTGCAATTTTTGCTTCCCATTATTTTGCCTTTAACACTGCCCCATTTCTACATCTTGTGAATATATTTTGGTATTAACAAGACACCCTGAGCAAATAGTGCATTTTTTTCAAATACATAGTTATAATCGGGTGAACAGTGGCATTTAACCTGCGATAAAACTGACATGTTTAGCTGCTTAACAATACACAAACCCTGTTGAAGAGTCAAAGGTTTAGAAACACTGCATAGAATAATTTGTGGGAGGAAAACTGTGTTAGTCCATGGTTGTCAGCCCTTCAAGGCAGACCAGACTAGGAAACCAAGGTAATGTAGATCAATAGTGACAGAACCTTGCAAATCTGAATGTGCTTCCCCTCTCCTTCCCTCTATCTTCGTGAGAACTAGGGAGGGCCTGCCAGAAATGTTTGTTCGTGCTACATCCTTGCTCCAGACTCAAACCTCCTTTATCTGACTCTTGCCTTCATAGCAGCTTTTCTTCCTTTCCCTCAAGACCATTCCCTCTGCCCTCTACAGTGGTATCCAAAAATCAGGAGGAGTCTAGGAGCACCTTTTCTGAGTAACCAATGTTATTAAAAGGCCTATAGAGCAGCACGGAGTCTGGCTATAGATGCCAGGTATGGTGGTGTGTTCTGGGTGGAACCTAAAAGCATGGAGGTATGCATGGTGATCTGTAGACTCTGCATTACAATCACATTTGTTCTCACCCATTTGACAGAGATGCTCAACTGATGGAATTAAATGCGTTGAACTGCTAGGTTGATTCCAAGGAAAAGTTCCTAAAAGACAGACTACAGAACCAGAGCACCACTGGTTATCATCTAGAGCTCACAGCTCAAATCACTCAAATGCATTATTGATAAGCTGGACAACGACACTGCAGTTTCTCAGGCTCGGCATGGTAGGACCATACTTGCATAGAGGCAACCTGAAGCAGATTCTCACAAACAACTGGACAATGAGGCTAACATGGGAACTAGACTCTGTAACAAACGCAGATGTCCACTTTGCCCCACATCTACACCAACAGCACCATCATGGGCCCCAACAAATATACTGTATCCCACAAGATTAGAGACACCTTCACTTGCCCTTCTTCCCAAGTGATATATGCCATTATCTTCCAGCAGTGCCCCTCTGGATTTTACATAGGACAAATATAGTAAACTTTGCGCAAAAGAATTAGTGGATATATTTGCCATCAGGACTCAAAACAAGAGAAAGTAATATCAGAGTATTTCACCCTCCCAGGACATTCTGTTATAGACTGAAGAGTGACCATTTTGGAAAAACAAATCCATAACAGCACAATTGAGCGAGAGATGGCTGAACCCATATACATCAAAAGGTTTCAGGTGATCTCAAAAGTTCTCAACAAACACAATGGATTTTTAACACATTACATTCTAATTGATAAAGTACTTGTACCCTGTCACAAATGTAACCTGCATCTGCATAACCAACCTATCTTCTCCTCCCTTCCTCTCTGCCTCACCCCAGTTTAAATCCTACATCAGTCTAGCCCAATGTTTCTCAACCTTGGCAACTTTAAGATATGTGGACTTCAATTCCCAGAATTCCCCAGCCAGCATGCTGGCTGGGGAATTCTAGGAGTTGAAATCCATATATCTTAAAGTTGTCAAGGTTGAGAAACACTGAGCTAGCCATTCCATGCATCTGATGGAGCTATAGTTCACCACTTTTTAAATAAAACGTATTAGCCCATGCAGAATAAGAGTTCCTGGTAAATCATGCATTTGACATTTACTGATCTCTGGTTTCTTTCTTGGAAATCTGCAGTTGAAGAAGTGCTTGTAAAGCCATTGAAATGAAAGAGTGGGAATGCAAATTCATTTGCCTTTTGTGGATCATGAACCCAGGAGGAAATCTGATACCAAGATGCAGTTTCTATAGACTGGAGACATCCACACCAGAAGGGAGGGAGATATCTTAGTCTCTCTCCAGAAGTCCCTTGTACAGGGACGTTTTTCCTAACTCCATTCCACACAAATCACATTGTAATTGCAGGGTAAAAAAAGACAGATCTATCTTATATTTGTTAACCATAGACTTCCATCCTAAATAATTTTATCATGGATGGACTTACACAGCCCTCCTCTGTGTAATTGTGTATTGATTCCCCTGGCATTGCATGTAATTTTATTTCTTCTTGCTGAATTCTGTGGCTAGTCTGGATAAATGAATGTGTTTTGTGACCTGGTGCTGCTGTTTTACACCAGGGTTGACCATTCTAATAATAAGTAGGAATTTGTCTTTATTATGGAAATGGTTCTTTCTACAAGCATGATTCTTAAGGACTTTTTTTTTTAATTTGCCATGAAACTATCTGTGTGGTCGCTAAGAGCTGACAATGACTCGATGGCACATACTCAAAAAACAAATCTCTTTTAAATGTGATAATTGCAGAAAAAGGAGTATAAAAATAAACATAAAGATTAACCCCATCAACGTGACTGGCTTCCAGTTTTCCTGTGACTCCTGAATAAGAGGACCAATTCTGCCTGTTTCCAGAAATTCCCCACTCCATCCTTCCCCACCCATCCCTGGGCAGTTTCCTGAGCCCAACTCTTCCCACGGTTTGCAAGCCATGGTTTGGTTAATGGTAGTTTAGCTGTGTGGGAAAAGACTCTTAGAAAAATTCATCATGGACTAGCCCAATCAGTGGTCTGTTAGGCATCCTTATGCATCCATATTTCCTCTGCAGACCAGATTCAGTGCTTTCCTGCTGTATTAGCAACGAGATTGAAATTTTCGGGAAAAATATACACCTACTATATGTTTAAAAATAACATAGCCACAACCTTTGAACCCTCTACCCAGGCTCACATCACTTCCCTACTGTGCAAATGAAGCCTATGTATTTAAATGTGATTTATCTGCTTGTTTGTTTATTGGCGTTCTTCCCATCCACCAGCTCTGCAGCCACCCTCTCTCCCCTGTCGGTTGGCTCACCTTTGTGTGCTGGCAGCACACAATTCGAGATGATTTAATCCCTCATCCACAGGCTGTTTTTTCCCCAGCCCTCCCAGCAGCTGCAGAAATGGTTGGAGGTGGCTCCTGTTTCTGCCATATTTATCTTTTCCTCCAGAGAGCGGGGGAAATAATCCACAGCCATGCAAATAGGATGAGGGTGAAACGCAGAAATTTCGGAAGTTGTCATATGCCTCCATCTGTTTCTGCCCCCTTTGCATCCTTTCATGTTTCAGCAGGTATGTGTGCGTGTAGTGAGGTGAACACTAGCCTGCCCACGGTCTTCACAACATCTCTCTAGGGCAGTGTTTCTCAAGCTTGGCAACTTTAAGACGTGTGGACTTCAACTCCTAGGATTCCCCAGCCAGGATTTGGTCCAAATTACAGAGATAAGAAAGGAGAGTTGATCCATCAATAAAGAGTTTTTATGCTAGGTTTAGGAGAGGGGTAGTAGTAGTTTAAAATAAATCAACTCTAAACAAGACTGGGTTTGTTCTGAGCTAAGTCTAACCCATTTGGAGCTAGTATGGGTTAACCAATCCCTTTTTGACGTTTCTACAATACACTAACCACTTCTTGATGCCGTTACACATATCATGGGAACACAGTCATTTACTTACAGTGTTGGTCTTCCTACTATCTCTTCAGTATCCGTGAAAAGAACTCTCTGATGCTTACCATTTTAGTTTTGCTTAGAATATTTTACCACTCGTTGTGATGCAGGGCTTTTATTATACTGGTATCCTCTTTTTCCCCCCGAATTGCATGTGTTGTAGTTGGCAAGTAGAATGGTAAGGGCTTGCTTCTGGAGTACTGCAGTTAAGGGTACCTGATTCCAGTTTAGGAAAGTCAGTAATAATTTGCATACAATCTGATCCTGTGTTTTGATGAAAGAAAATGCCGTTTAAGATAGACGAAAATTCCTTCCTGATGGTTATACGCTCCACTAATTTATCTAATCCGTTTTTAAAAAGCTGTACTAAGATGTGATCATCACCACAAATTCTGATGAGAAGAATTTTTATACATAATTCAGTTGTGCTTTGCATAAATAAGTGGTTTCTTCTGTCTTTTCTACATCTACTGCTGATCTGACTTCCAGAGGAATTCTAACGGTAGGAGCCTATAATGGAGCTGATCTGGCCAAATCTTCCTTTGCGGTCTCATCCCTTAAGCCTGTCCTGGGCTCCAGTTTTAAAACTCTACCACAGAAGAACTTCCAGCTGATAGCAAAAATGTCACAGCCTGTGTTCTTCTATTTCCATATGAAGAAGTAAAAGAGAGCTGGCATAATTCTTGATACTGAGCTAAGTGACCTGGTTCATTTTATTGTTTGGCTATGGATGTGCTTGTGGTTGAGGCATGCTCTGATTTCAGCATTCTGTTTGTAAATGTTGACGTTGACATGATCGCAGTGACCTTACAAGGATAAGCAAGATAAGGATTCAGAAGTGTCTGTAAAGGTAATTGCTTCCACAAGAATGTGAACATAAGGTAACTTGTTAAAGATATGGAACAACCATTAAGACATTTTCTTTCACAAGACAGTGGTCCTCTTTAGTACTTAAAAGCAAATCATGCGTCATTTATCAAAACTGACTAAGACAGCCATGGAACTGTTCAGGAAGGAATTGATGGGTACAGCTAATTGTTGGAGAAGCGGTACTCAAAATGTGTCACATGAAAGGACTTAAAGAAAATCTTGTAACACCCCGTCCTACTTGTTCTTATTTATCCAGAAACTCAAGAGTCTTTGAAACAAATGCAGGTTTATAGCTTTTATAGTTCACCTTCTGAACTAAAGTCTTTACTCACACACCCCTCACCAATTCAAAGTCTAGCTGGCGAAGCTTGGTTGGAGTTCCAGAAGACCTGAGGCCAGAACTGTCAGCCTTCCCAGGTAGACCAGACAGGACACACGTCCAGATAACCTAATTCTATTTTATTGTAAGGCTGCATTAATAGAATCTTGTAAGTCTGAAAGTACAAATCTCCCACTGTCTCCTTTACAGCCTGAGAAGCTAGGGAGGATCCCTTCTGAGCCTCTTACCCTGCCCACTATCAAGCTGCAAGCTGTGCCCTCTCTTAGCTGACCATTCCCCAGTCAGCATTCATCTCTCAAGGTCTTTCCCACATACTGTTACGAGGACCCCACCTTGCATTGTGCCTTCTTCTGTGTGATGGCCCTGAACTATTACAGTTTTCACCCACTTTTTTATGGTGTATGACAAGGCTAGGCTAATCCTAGGTTGATACTCTTCTCACATCTTTAATTTTCCATTTGAATGCCATTACCTTATCCAGTTAGCAGACTTGTTAACCACTTTGCATTTTGAGAACTACCTCTTGTTGAGTCATCTTAGAAGTTTCTGTCTTAATATCTTTCCATATACTGCATGATATGAAATCTTCCAGGATAGACCTTCTGTTTATAGGCCTATCTGAGTGGGTCTCTTGTATTCCCTTTTTTATACACACAAATATGTGGAAGAAGGTATGTTATAATATATATTATATAATATATACCAATAGTAACAATAGTAGAGAAAATGAGATCTGCAAATCCAGCAATAAGCCTCCAATTTTAAAGTTATATTCTTTGGAAAGTAATCATGTTCTCCTTTTAAATAAATGCAGACCTTTATTGTTCTATTTCAGCCTTCCTGATTCCAGATGTAGTGGGAATGTATCTCCCATTGTTGTAATTAAATCAGCATGGCCAGTGGCTCCAAACTGCAGTCCCAGCTGGATACTACTAGGTTGGAGAAGGCAGATTTCTTCATTGAATAGGCTGACCAACCCCCAAAGACTTGTTCAAGGATAACAATATATCAAATCCATTATGTTGATTAAAATAATTGATCATCCTACTTCAAACATTTTTGGCAATGAAACCTTGTGTGATGAACGCCTACCCAAGTTTCCAACCAGACTCACACAAGAAGCTTATGGATATCTGATTTATTACTGGATAGTATGCAAGTTCAAGAGCAAAGCTGAGAATGGCAAAAGCGCAGGCCTTTCAAACAATTAAAGCTTAAACAGTTCCAATCCCACCCCACAGAGTCAGAAAGAGTCCACTCCCCGCAGCCTGCAGGTGTTCCTAATGGTTCCTGCTGGTCTTTGGGAAAGTGTCCTTGAACAGGCAAGATAACCCAGATAGACATTCCGAAGTGTCTACATCAGTGCCTGATACAAAAAACAAGAGCAGCCTCCTCCCAAACAGTAACACGTGTCAACACCAGCATGGCATGGGAACTAGTTACGATGTTCACAGGAACATTGAAAGAGGAACCATGACACCTTGAAGCTGAGAGGCAAAAGATACGGCTGTTGTGTTCTTCCTTGTTCTTGCACGCGTGGCTTTTTGCTTTAGCAATATGTTCTAGAATGCTTTTCTTGGAGTCTAAGAAGCTGTGATAGAAAATACGTTGGACCAAACATAATTGAGAACTTGCACCCTATCCTTACCTGTTCTTCTTGTGTCGCATTTTTATGTTTGGCTATTCTCTACTGACCGCATGACAAAAGGCAGACCCCCAAGACAGCAAGCATTTTTCTTGGGTAACTTAGGACTGTGCCAGTATGAAGGCCAAGCGTTATCTAGAGTACGCTTCTGACCAATCTGGGGCAAAAAGGTAGAGAAACAGAAATGAAGGAGGAGAAGAAGACCTAGGCCTGCTCCTTGTGGTGATTTGGAGGAAGATGGCTAACGCTGTGGCTCAATTCTTAATCCCAGACACAGCCAGACAACCGTTAATTATGTGGTCATTCAACTGACTTTTTGGAATACAAAAGGGGAAATATAAAATGTTCTCTGAGCAGTGGTTCTAAAACAAAAGAGAGAAAGAGGAATAATAGAGGCAAGTTATTACAGCCATGTGCTCAACTTCCTATAGAAAGGGCTCATCCAGGGTTAAGAGTGAAGTTGTTCCGCCTGAATGGCCCCTCCGTTCCAGTTGCCCCAGCTTGTTCTTTGTAAGACTCATTGAAATAGATGGACTCGTTTCGGGCCTGAGCTCAGGAAGAAGCCGAGGCATCCTTAGATGTTCCAGGGAGTTCAGCAGATTTATGCTTTGGGCAAACATGTCATAGTTCGCTCTGCAAGCCTCAGTCAGGGATCATCTCATACGCTGACAAATGTAATATTTTACATGTGTCGTTTCTTCTCCTTTTTCACTGTAATGAGTTGACATTTACCCACTGCTTGTAAATATGAATAGTGGCATACAGACATGCTGTTTCCCCCTCGCCTGACTTGCCACGCTTGAACTCTGCTGTGGATATGGAGGGCTATGCTTCCAAAATCTTTGTGGTAGATTAGTTCAGCCTGGAGCTGAGTGCTGTCTTGTTAGGAAAGTCTAGGACATGCATTCCTCAGTTTTATAATGGCATAGTAGCTTGCTGCAGATACGAGTAATCTTATTTGGAAGATACAAGTTGAGCTATCTGTCTTGGGTGAACTTATAGGGGCTTCTCTTTCTGGTCCAGACCTTGTGTTTGACTGGGCTGTGAACCCATCTTCGGGGCCCTCGCTTCCATCCTTGGCTGGCGTGGGTCCTCCTCCATGAATGTTCGCCTGTTTTCATCTTGCAATATTGAAAGGCATGCTTAGCCATAGAA
Source organism: Candoia aspera (assembly GCF_035149785.1). Classification (NCBI taxonomy): domain Eukaryota; kingdom Metazoa; phylum Chordata; class Lepidosauria; order Squamata; family Candoiidae; genus Candoia; species Candoia aspera. The sequence continues at coordinate 10,794,866 of NC_086157.1, forward strand.
GTGGACTTTAAATACTGCCAAAATTGCACTTTTCATTGGGAAAAAGTGTTGTCATTTATTACAAAGATGTGCATCTCTTGATGGTTTCATCTAATCAGTGCCAATCATGTTTTTGATAATTAATTCCCTTACATCAGAGAGGCGTGTGTAAAGAAAGCCACTACTTATTCTACCAATAATGGTAGCCAACCGCATTTTCACGTAGCTTGCGAAGTCAGGCTGTTTGACTTGATTGTGGCTCAGTGGGTCATGAGACCCCAGAAAGTGAGTTGATTTCATTTTCATATTTCAGATAACCATGGATGAGCATTCATGGCATGCAGCCATACCTGTGAATTTAAGGAGGCTGTGTTGCTTAAGGATTTGCAGAAAAGGGGTTTGGGTAACCAAGGCCTGATAATCACTGAAAGGAAATAACTTTATAAAGCAGATGACATTGGGTGCAGATGATTAAATGTTCCCAAATTTTTTTTAAAAATCGCTGCACATTGCAAAATGTGTAGAAACAGATTTACCACTCCATTTGTTTTTCAGCTCTTTCCCTGTACTTTATAGCTTGAGGTTTGTTAATATTCCCAGCCATTATCCTCAGTTTCTAAATACGTCATTAAAACTCTTTGCAGCCTTGCTTCTTTTCCTTTTTTGTGCTGAAACCCCCTTACTTTTCTTTTTCCAGCCATTTTTATGTCACCAACCCTTTCTTCTCATCCCACCCCCTAATCTGATATCAACATTTTGGGCAAACTGGTTGCCCATTCCACCATAGCCATTAACAGTACAGGAAGAGAATCATGATAGACTTTCAGGGACATGGGATTGGTTCCAGAAAGATGGGAAATCGAATTTCTGCCCTAAGAATATACTGAATTTCCCTACTGAGACATGATTAGCTGGCAGCCCTAATGTAGTACAGGCTTAGATTAAATGTAGCTACGGTCTGTAAGGCAAAACCAAGCTATAATAGTGCTAATAACAACGAAGCTCAAAAAGTCCTCACTCTTGCTTTATTGTTCTTCCTAGAGAGCCAGACAGATGAAAAATCAGAGAGCTGCAATAATGGTAAGTATTGCCTGCAACATCTTGATTACGAAGCTAATAATAATCACAGCTAATCTTCATTTTCAGTGTTTGTATTAGGCTACCTCTTAAAGGTTCATCCAGAGTATAATGAGAACCACTGGGCTGAAAGTATGAATTCAAATGTATTCATTGCTCTAAATTACTTAAATTGTTAAAATGCAGTATTTCTGAAAAGCAGAATAATTTCTTAGAATCTTTTAAATGTCTGGATTTCTGAATCTCATGAATGCTTATGCCAGAATGTATTTGCTAGCATTTAAGGTACCAGAAGAAAATGTTCTTCATTGTTTTCATTTAAATGCTATTAAGCTGTTTGCTTACCCTTGAGAAAAGTTAGGATAACTCAAGAGACAAAATGTACAGTCCTTACTATAATTTTGCAAACCACATATTCATTAAACTCAGTACCTGTAAGGTGTTATTATAGACTACATGTGTTTTGGTGCCTCCGTGTTAATAGATGATCATGATGATGATTTTATCCCATCGTGTGTGTGTGTGTGTGTGTGTGTGCAAACTCAACGGTGAATATACCTAATGCTCCTTCCTCCTCCTATTTTCCCCACAACAACAACCTTGTGAAGCGGGTTGGGCTGAGAGGGAGGGACTGGCCCAAGGCCACTGAGCCCGCTTTCATGCCTAAGGTGGGGCTAGAACTCTCCTACCACACCTGCTTGGCTCTTGGACTGAGAGAGAGGGACTGGCCCAAGGCCACCCAGCTGGCTTTCATGCCTAAGGTGGAACTCACAGACTCCTGGTTTCTAGGCTAGCACCTTCACCCCAACACCAGACTGGCTCTAATAGTCCAGCCATAGAACTGCATGGAAAATATGGAACTTTTACATTAAACTCATCAGGGATCTGGGATGCAATTTCTGATTGACCTGATGAACTGATGCAATCTGTTAACAAATAACCCTTTGCAAAGTGAAATGAATGTGGCATTTGTATTTCTGCTGTATTTTCAGCAAGGAGCGACTCAGACTTTTTAAAAAATATCGCTTGCTGTCCTGTTAATGTTTTTATTCCATTTAAGATTTCTCTGTTTGATTAGCCTTATGAGCATTAGAGGAGGCTGATCAGCAAGATTGATGCACCAAATGATACGATGCCGCTGATAGCTCCAATTTCTCCTTTTTCTATTGTATGGTCAAGACATAATTTGTTATTGCACAATACAATATACCTCTAAATACATTTCTTGTAAAAGAAAGACCAGCTGTAGGTTTTACTCTGCTGCGTTCCGTTGTTTTGAGCTTTAGATCTTGAAATACACTATGGCAACATTCCTTTTGTATATGCACTGCAGATAGTGTTCAACATCTGCCATTTTGTTGTGTTATCTTGCTATACATAATTCAACGAAATCGCTTTCTGCTATCCTTATTGATTCTGCTTTTCAGGTACTTGTGTTTTTTTACTACTTGTGCCATAGGTAAAATGTGTTAGTTATCAATATTATACTGAACAGATCAAGCTCTAATGATAGTTTACATGTGAGTAGCTTTGAAAAAGTTTATTTTTTCATTCTAGGTCTGTTGAAGTCATTCAAAAATTAATCCACTGTAAACTGAAATAGCCTTGATGGAGATTTGATTTAGTGTTTTAAGTATCCTGTAAGGGCAGTAAAGAGACTGTAGATTCTGCCATCGTTGCTAGAATTGTAGGTGCCAGATTAGGAGTGGACAGACCCAGGTTCAAGTCCATCCTCAGCCATGAAAGCCTACCAGGTGACTTTGGGCCAGTCATCTTTCTCAGCCCCGCCTGCTCCACAGGATTACTGCTTTGGGAAGTCTTGGAGAAGGAGGTGCTGGGTTAGCCTTCTGAGCTTCTGGGTGAAAGTACTGTACTGTACTGTAAGTAAAAACATAAATATGTGGTGAGCAGAAGCTGGCGATCACAAAATATAGTTGCAGAATTAGGTGGGTCTGTAGAAAACAATGTACTTTGTGGACCGTAACCGAACTGCCCTATCGTGGGGAAGTGCAAAAAGATTGTACGATACAGCAACTATCACAACCCAAGGTCTAGTGGCTTGCTGCAGAGAGGGTAGGAGGTATGGAATGTAAATCTTTCCCCTTATTTTCTGTCATGTTGCCTTCTGTTTTTCATTTTTCTTCCATGTTGATGGCAACTTATGCATATTTATTATGGCTTTTGAAGGAACCAGGGGTCCTAACAGTTTTTGGAGCCACAGATACCCCTGACATGCCCTGATTTTTTTTTTGATAGCTACCAGAATATCACTAAAAGCACTCTCTATGGTTTGCCAGGGTACCTCTCGCAGTGAGCGTACGTATCGAGGAGTACTTCTGCTCTTCCGCCATCCTCCCATATTGCGCTGCCTCTTTTTTCAGCATTCAGTGCCCGAACCCTTACTTGAGACCTTACTTTCTGTAGTGTATTTCCTAACTGAATCTCTGCATATTTCTTTTACTGAAAACATAACAACTTTTAGTATGGTGGTTGCCTAAAAATCCTCTTTGGGGAGCTGGTTTTTGTGGACTGTGCCTTTCTAGTGAATTGGGTTTTGCCAAAGACCAAGTGTTGGCATAAACATTTGTGGACACATGGAGGGGTATGGCCAGGTTTGGCTTACTGCTCATGGACAGTTGGCAGTCTGCATGGAGCTGCTACACAGCTTGACTGTAATGCTTCTTAGATGTTCCATCTTCATTAAAGTGCCACGAGGTGCCTGCAGAATTGGGTGACTCTCTCTAAAGTTTTCCTTGGCTAGTCTTTTTCTTCAGTTGGGGTTGCCCAGTACCATTAATTACCGGAGTTGCTGTTGACATCTCATGTTTGTGAGCACAACAGAGTGCTTTTTGTATCACAGCTCATTGCTTTGTTGTCTGCCGGTTTCTCCTGGGCTGAGAGTATTCATTTTGGTAAAAACAAGGCGGCTTTGGCTTCAGTACCTCTGGGAATGAGACCGAAGATTTTATTTGGCAGGTTGAGCCTCGCAGTACTGTATTGCAGGGTTTGACATGGCAGATGCTGCAGCCTGAATAGATATTCCCAAACTAGACAGCCAATCGCTTAATTTGAGGAAGGAGATGGCTCTGCAGTTGGCTTGAAAAAATAAATATTTACTTTTAAGCTAACTGGGTTGGGTTCTGAAGGACGTGCGTTTTTATGCTGGTTATTTATGAATTTCTGATGTTCTGAAGAGCATCAATAAATACAGTTTTGAACCTTCTCAGGATTGCTTCCTCAGTTGGTTGTGGAAATTAGTTCTGTTTTCCTTTTACTCTCTCAGGAAATGTTACATAACTCCAGGACAAAAGAAATCAGTATATGAAATTCAACTCTGCCAGGCTACAAGGGCCTCTTCCCCAATTTTTTCTTAGATCCGCCTCTCCTTGATATCTGGTGGGGCTAGAGCTGGCAAGGCTGGAAACAAGGTATCTGAGATTAGATTACATTAACCACCAGGAGGCACCACATGACTTGTTTCATCCTATTGGGACTCATCACATTTGGTAGCCAGATCTTATTCTGTGGGGTTCAGACCCTCTACCAGGAATTGTACTCATGGACTGTTGTACTTTAGATAATTATAGTGCATTAGCTTTAGGAGACGCGGTGGCGCTGCGGGTTAAACCGCTGAGCTGTCGATCAGAAGGTCGGCGGTTCGAAACCGCGCGGCGGGGTGAGCTCCCGTTGCTAGTCCCAGCTCCTGCTCACCTAGCGGTTCGAAAACATGCAAATGTGAGTAGATCAATAGGTACCGCTTCGGCGGGAAGGTAACGGCGTTCCGTGAGTCATGCTGGCCACATGACCCGGAAGTGTCTATGACAACGCCGGCTCCAAGGCTTAGAAACGGAGATGAGCACCGCCCCCTAGAGTCGGATTCGACTGGACTTTACGTCAAGGGAAACCTTTACCTTTTTAGCTTTAGGAGATCCATGTTTTTCAGTCCTCCTTCTCTTAAGTTCTCAGAGCAGAGACGTTACATTATGTCATGTCCCCATATACGCAGTTCAAACTGTGTAGGTGCCTGCTTCATCCAAAGCCAAGAAATGAATGGGAAGGAGTCCATCACCTCATAAAGGCAAGTGTCAGTCCCACTAGGTAGACCAGACTAAGTAATCAACTTCACAAGAAGGCTAAAACTACTTTTATTGAGAGTGGCTATAATAACAGAATCTTGTAAGTCTGATTGTGCTGCACCTCTTCCGCTTTCTTATATTCCAGTGAATCAGGGAGGCATTTGCCAAAGCTGCTTCCAAATGTTATCTCACTATGCTGGACTTAAAAAATATTTCAGCCCGTTTGACTAGGTAACAGTTCCTACATATTTCTGTCAAGGTCATCTTCCTTACTCTCTAAAGCTGGAGAAAGAGGCATAAGATTTAAAAACTGGGAAGATAGGAATATGACCCGATTCCTACATCCTGCTATAACTGATCTTCATCATTAGACTTCCTTTAGGTCTCCAGTAAAAGTAACTTCTCTAACTGAACCTTGTCCTTGGCTTGTCTGTTAGCTTCCATCTGCAGGTTCGAGTTCCTAAAGAGAGGAAGATGTATTGCCATGCCCTGAGTGAACCTCAGACAATGCCTCACCTTTTCTCCTAACCCAATGAGACAATTCCTGTCTCCAGCCATGTAATCACCCATGGCTCTCCAGGTTCAGCTGCAACCTGAAGATGTCTTTGAGGTAGACCAGACTAGGAAACCAAAGTCATGTAAGCCAATACTATTTCTATTGTCAAGATATAGTGACAGAATCTTGCATCTCTGAAAGCGCTTTTCCCCTCCATCCCTTTATTTTTGTGAGAACCAGGTAGAGTCTTGTCTGAGACTGTAATGCACAGAAGGAATAACCTTGAGGCACAGGAGGAAGAGCCACAACCAAGTCAGTGGTCAGATAAAAGAAATCCAAGTCTAGGGCAGGAATGTAATTTGAGAAAGCATCTCAAACATGACCCTCCCTAGTTCTTAGGAAGATAAGGGAGGGAGGGAGGGAGGGAGGGGAGCAGTGACTTGCAAGATTCTATTACTATAGCCTCACAATAAAAGAAGTATTTGCTTGTGTGTCTTTGGTTTCCAAGTTTGGTATACCTTGGTGGGGTGACAGAGGCATTTCCTTGGGTTACATTTCTCTCCTGGACTCAGGCCTCTTTTATCTGGCCATTGCCTTGGTAGCAGCTCTTCCTTCTGTCTCTCAAGGCCATTCCCTCTTCCCTCTACAAGATAATAGTGCATTATTTTAACTGAGTCTCTTGGGCCTTCCTGCCTAAAGTTACTAAACACCCAGCTTCCACTTTTCCTCTGATCTTTTCTTTGTTGGTTCCTCTGGCTTTCACTTACCATCGCCTCTATTTTTCTTCAGTATTTTCTATCTTCTACTTAATTATTCCTCACTCCATAATTTTACTGTACTCTTTATCACCTCAGTGTTTGCTGCCTGGGCCCTTTAGCTTTCCTGCCACTAAGCCAACTTTGTACTCTGGTTTGCAGTTTCAGTCTCCATGTCTGCTTTTGGCTTCCCAAGACTGTGGAGATTTTCTCTAGCCATCTGCAAGCTTTTAAAATCCTTTGCTTCCTCACAGAAACTTCATTGTTTGCCAGTGTAATACTGTTGATGTTTTCCTATGCTACTGTAGGAATATTGGTGCAAAATCTATGGAACTAGAATGGCTCAGCTGTTCAGTAAAAAGGGCCAACTCTAGGGACATCCATGGTGGGGGAGAGGTCAGTGTGGTGCCCACAACTACATGATTGGAGTTCTGCCCCTTTTTACATGCCCATCATGCAAACTCCCTGGCTAACTCTTTGAAAATAACCTTAAGTATAAAGGAAGGAAAAGTCTTTTGAGAAAAACTATGTCTAAAGAATAAAAGTTAATAATACAGTATATCAGTTAATAGCAATAGCATTTTTTATGTGGCTATCTGTAAGAGATGCTCCTTGAGAAGTTTATACAGTGAAGAATAAACTACAATATTCGAATGCCCTTCATGGTTTAAAATTCTACATTGTCTTAGCACTGGTAAGTAATGATTGAAAAATACTTCAGGAACTTATTGCTATGCCAAAAATAAGTGGTATTTGCTTCTGAATAAATCTTCAGAGTATATTTTCAAATCTTCATTTATGACCTTTCTATACCACCTAATAGTGGTTCCTAGAACTGAAGTTAAATCTGTGAAACAAAACATAGTAAAATGTAACAGCTAAAAACTTAAAACAGCTGTAGATAAATATTAGAGGAAGAGCAAAAGACCAAGACAAAAAAGAGCAAAGATCAGAAAAGCATGAGCATGATTTTTTAAACCTGAAAAATTTAAAAGGTGGTGATGATGATGATACGGAGGAGGATGACGACAACAAGGCAGCAACTCTGAGAAGTGAATCTGGAGCTCCATCACTGCAATGTACTTTTAGTGGCCATCCATATTAGCTAATTTGATTGGGGGAGTGGGGGAAAGAAAAAAATCTCTGATATTAGAGGGGGCCTATAGGGGCAGAGATACCCTTCAAGTCCAGCCCTCAAATACTGGCATTCTTTGCTGTGTCTTTAATGTTAAATGTAACTGAAATCAGGTAGCGATCCACATCTGCATTCTAGGAAAGGCCTATCAGAAGTTCACACTTCAGGAAACGAGTTTGCTTGAATAGATTTTGAATTAATGCATCTGACCAAGGCTAAGCCTGTGACTCATTTGATAGGATTTTTGAGAACAAGACGTCCACTTCAGCATGTTCCAGCAGGTTGCCATTAGACAACAATTTGTCTGATTTGTTGGCGCCAGAATTCCACATAAAGATCCTAGATAGTATTATAAAATATGTCAGAATCCAAAAAGTTGAAGTCGTATCCTTGGCTACTGTTGGCCAAAATGTATCATCTTGCTGGCTTTCTCAGTGCAGTTCTCTCTGTATCCTGTGTCATGCTTTGATGTTGGAACCATAGTTGAGAAACTGAAATTCATTTAGTCATGACTATGGAGCAAAGTCCTTTCCGCTTCCTTGCTTTGATCCTCAACTTTTCCAAGCCAGACAATAAACTTGGTCAAATTGTAGATAGTCACTGTGAAGTCTTCTTGAAGCTACGTTGGCATGGTTTCCTCAAAATGTTCAAGAGAGCTTAATTTATACTGACAATTACAAGTGCGTGTCTTATTCAAATAATTCAAAATAACTTTGTACTGTAAGTCATTTGTTCACCAGGAAAAGAAGCTTAATGTCAGATGAATGTGTGTGCCTTTCTGGCCTAAAATGTTAAGCTGAACAGATTTAATGTGACATTTGCATGGTGGATTATTTCCCAAGTCAAGCTATAGGCGGAAATGCCTTTTAGAAACCTTAATTGTTGGCAGCAGATTTTAGAAGAATAATTATATTCAGTAAATTTTATGTATAATGATTGTCTTCTGTTAGATAGCATCCTTCTGATGTTCTTTACTGATGTCCAATACCAGTCCTCTAGTGTGGGCTGGTAAAGCATGCTGCTTGAGAGGGAAGGCACTAATACCTAGATAGTGTAGGAACTTTTTAAAGAAATCTCCAGCTCCAGCACGATGGGTACATTTGAGAGCATCTGAGAGCATCTGCCATGATGATGATGTATTTCAAGCAGCTAAGTATTTTGGGTTGTACCAATCGAAGCGAATATTTGTAGCTCAGGGTTGAACTGTGGAGTCCTTGGTGCTCTCTGAGCCTTGTTGTTTTCTTGCAGACATTTCAAGAACATCTGCAAGAAAACAACAAGGCTCAGAGAGCACCAAGGACTCCATATTTTGAGTTGGCGCTGTAAACTTCTTATGAATTATGAGAACTTCTCATGAACTATAATCCCCATATATGATGAGGAGTAACATTACTGGCACTTTTACATTTCAAAAAAATTCTTGTTTTTATATTTTTATCCTAGGGATTCTGCATGCCTTTTTTCTCAACATGCGATGACTGTGTTTCTCAGATACCTGTCTTCAGGAGTTTAAAGTTAGGGTAGATAGAATCACGTTGAAAGGAAACACTTGTCTCTTGCTGGAAGAGGGAGTGTGCTTTCTCTTTGTCCTCAGTTTGTTACAATTGTACATTTCCCTCTACTAATTACTGAATTGAGTAATTATTGTCAAATAAGCCTCAAGCACTCCCCTTCTTTTCTAACATGATTTCCCTCTGCAACTGCTTCTCTATTACAGTTATAATTGGCTTAGAATTAAAAACCACACTATAAACTGGTTTCAGATTCTGTTTTTATGGGAAGAGTCAAGCATTTTTTTCTGCTTGGATATCACAGCAAATTGCTTCTAACACCAGATGGGAATCAGGATCTGTTCACCCTCCTGCAAACCACTGTTTGGAGTATTGAGGTGAGCCACTGATCTCATTGAGGCATTGTACTAAGCCAGGAATACATGTTAATTGTATGTACAGTAGATGATGGTGGTGGTGATGTTACAATTCTTTTCAGGCTAAGGGTGGCATTGTGCCAATGAATGCACAATTGATAAGGGCAGCAGTCCTGAAAAAAGCAATTACAGAATCTAAATTTGATTTCATTTTCAGAAAGAATTGATTTAACTACTTTCTGTCTGGGCAGATTAAATAATAACATCATACCAGCCACTTCTATGCTGCTGGGGGTGATGGCTTCTCCACTCCCACCCAACCCACGTTATACAGTGATTTAATGCAGGGGTTGGGACCCTGATGCCCTCCAGATATTTTGAACTACAGTACCCATAAGTCCCTTATCTTGAGCCATGCTTGCTGGGGCTGAAGTCAAAACATCTGGAGTGTATCAGGCATTTTTTTTTTAAATCGGTTCAATCTTGTCCTATTCTTGGAGACTGCCCAGACAAGTCCCTGCAGGTTTCTTGGCAAGGTTTTTCAGAAGTGGTTTGCCCTTGCCTCCTTCTTAGAGCCAAGAGAGAGTGACTGGCAGAAGATCATCCAGCTGGCTTTGTGCCTAAGTTGGGACTAGAATTCATGGTCTCCTGGTTTCTAACCTGATGCCTTAACCACTACACCAAACTGGCTCTCTATCAGGACATTTACCCTTGACTTAATAACAAACTTTAAGGCATTGCTTGTCATCTTAAAGCTTTGCAATCAGTTAAAAACGAATCACTCCATCATTATAACTGATGGTTAAGTGCAAACGTGTTCAGAGAATATGGATGATGTGACATTTTAGAAGCAACACCCTCCTCCATATTTTCTGCTTACACAATCAATTTTTGACAGCTCAGGAAGCAGAACTGCACATGGTTCGTTAAAGCTGTTGCTGTGGTTAATAAAATTGCAGTCTGCCATATATTGATTAATTTTTAAATTTTGGATTAAAAAAATCCATCTCATCCACAGATACAGTTTTGTAGGCTTAATGCAAAGCCTGGAAAAATAAAATAAACAGAATAGTTGCATATAGTCTGTCCCATTCAAAGCCTGCCTTTAAAAGCAAAGATTGCTAATCAGATTATTACCACGTTGTTTCTAGCCTAGTCACTCTCAAAGACACCTTGGGACAAAAAAGTAAAGGAATGCATGAAATATAAGTGGTAATGCTTCTCTCCATTGAAAAGGGTGACTTAAAATAGAGTCTGTGAGAAATTCATGATATCCTAACCATCTAACAGCTAGAATCTCAGGAGATTGCAAGATTTTGTTATCCCCTCTCCAAACTGTGTGAGATTTTGGCATTTTCATTCAAACTTTCAGGCAAAAACACTCATTAGATTTTGGCCATTTATTTTTTCTTAATTGACTTTTCTGTAAACCTTTGCCGTCATCTGGCTTTTGTCCAGATCTCGCAGCTCTAACAATACTGTCCTTGCTGTCAAGACATTTGAGTTGACAAATGTGCTACAGAATCAAGTCAACATGAGACATGTCCCTTCTTAGAGGACTTATCTTCCTATGAAGGAAGACTTCAGAAACCAAAAAAGATCTAGAATCTGCACCAAGAACTGCAGGCCGGGAGAAGTTGTCGCTTGAGGTCTAGGACCTTCACCCGTAGACTTAACCAAGAGTTCTTTGAATCCCCTCCCAGCCTCCAGGAGTGATGGTGCCTCTGGGCAGAGAATCAGGAAGCTGAGAAGCACAGAGGTGCACACCTGCAAGGAAACGATCATTAGGAGTAGACCTGGGACAGGTAGTCCTTGTTCCAGAGTAAACCTATATGCTAGATAGAGTAGATGCAGTTGAATTGTGTGGAGGGTTTAGGTTCCCAAACCCTAGGATAAAGCTCACCGTTTGGAAGTCACCTGATGCTGGAAACACCACAAACGCTTTGTATGTTTCTGTGACGTCCATCTTGTACTACAGGTCTGATACCTTGGACTCGGATGCAGTTGGCACTTTAGCTCTTTTTTGGGCCCCTCTGGATGCTGGTTGGTTTGACATTTGGCTGTGACTAAACCACACTTTTGCTCTGTCCTCATATTGCAGTTACATAAAAGGAAGACGTTAGCCAGTACACCTCATCTACCTTCCATCTGTAGTGCTTCTTTGATGGAGACAAGGCAGCATCTCCAAGAATATGCCTCTGGGGCTCAGGCCAATGAAAATTATGTGCAGGTTATGTGCTGGCTTTTCATTTGGATTTCAGTACTGAGCAGGTGGACTATATTTATTTATTTGTGGCATTCTTGCATGTAGCAGCCATAAGCTCTGGGAAATCTAGTTTTACTCCAAGATGTTATTCCATATTTGATAAGTTCAATATGCGTATTCAGAAAAGACACGTATCATTGACTGTTTGGGCTACTTCAGGGAAACATTGAAATGTTCTGATATGCTTTGTGTTATTATTAAACTTCCTTGTATGTAGAATCAAGCACAGTGGCAAGAAAGCAGATTCAAATTCTTCCTGATGCCCTGTGTCTTTTGGTGTAAAGAAGGTGTAGTTTTGATTGATGAGGTACATTTGGACGGAGGGAGAACTATAGCCTGTGAGGCTTTCGACCTCAGAGGTCTTCTGAAATGCGTTCTTTGCAATTGTCAGTGTTGTGTCCTTTTCCTGAACTCCGATCTACCTTCACACCATTAAAGTGTGAATATAAACCAAGGTCTAGTGGGTTAAGATAATGATCATGCCATTATGCTGTCAGGCTTGGAGTGTCAGGAACCCTTCACAACATGTTATCTTGAGATCCTTCTCTTGTTTGGCTCTGGTTAATCCCAGAGACTGTTTAATTCACATTAGAATGGGATGCATAACGGGTTGGGGCAGATGATGAACCATGAGGGCCAAAGTTTCCCTTTAAAAAAAAAAGTGGGAAACTGTTTTTTTTTTTTAACATTAACACTCTCTTCACTTTTTGTATCAGGAAATTACTAATAGCAGAGAATGCAAACCTGTTAATTACAACTCCTTTTCTGTACTGTTTGCTCACAGCTCCTTACATCATACTGGCTCCCAGCACTCTAGTTTGCAAATCAGAAGTCAGCTTTAGTAATGTGTACTTCCTTCTATAGGACGAAATACTTTGTTGGCTGTAATCATGGCCAAAAATGTAATGCTAAACCATAAATTAAAGAATGTGTTCTGAAATTAGCTTTTGGCGGTACAAAACACGGTTTTGGGGGATCCAGCATTACACCCTATAAATCTTCAATCTTTGACACCCATTCTTTTTAATTCCTGTAATGTAAATCACAGTATTGTGTGTCAAATTTGTTCCCAAGAAGTAGGACCACCCAACTGACTTAGACACATGGACTTAAGCAGGCAGTAGAAATGTTGCCATCTTTCGTGAACTGTGGTGGATTCCTTTGCTCTCCCCCAACCCTTGTCTTCTTTCATCATTTACATTTTTCACAACAAAAAGCCACAGTCCTGTTTTGAAGACTGGTGGCAGTGCTGCTTCCCTAGATTGGGATTTTTACAAAGCATCCAGGGAAAAGCATCTTTTTCTCCAACCCGATGTCATGAGTAAGGATGGCGAGCAGGGGGCTCCCATCCAGGCTGTTAAGCACATGCGTAGCACTGAGGAATTAGGTAGCCATTCCAAGAGACACCGATCGGGCCCGCCTTAACCTTTGGGGTTTATATGTCTGGGTTTTTCCCACGCTTCTTCAGTTTGTTAGGATTCCCTGTTATGTAGCAACAATAAAACACTAGAGACCTGTTCCTTGTCTCAGCGTGGTTCCTGGCTGTTAGGACACCCCAGATGGTTAATGTGAGCTAAGCATGTATTAGTATGGTTGTTTCAAGGTGTTTATGATAAAACAAAACTGGTGAATTGAAAGGACAGATATTTAAAAGCTGCAAGGAGTCGGTTGGTCAATGATTTCTTAAATGAAAGTTGAATTTCACAGCTGGGCTAAGAGACCAAGCAATAAGTTGGGAAGCCTCATGTGTGGACCTGTCCTGTGCCACAAACAATAGTAGGTAGGCTTTAGGGAAGTAATTCTCTTATACCCAGTCCATCATCTCTAGCATGGAGCAATAATATTGACAAATCTTAGAGAACTGCAGAATATATATTCATACATACGTACATGTGTAAATACTTCGCATGCCTTCTTAGTTCTTATATACCTGTTGGAAATCAACATGCTCTGTAATCAAGATCTGCACATAATTTTCCCACCTACCCAGGAACCCAAACAGCAACCAAAGCAGCCACCATTCTCCTGCCTCATGTACTTAGAAGTCTTATTTGAAGAATGGCGTTAAAGTACAGCTCATTGGCATAGTCTGTTTGGAAGTTAAAATTTACTTAGGCTTTTGTTGTTGTTGTTGTTTGCTCTGCCCAGGATTTGTTTTATAGGGCAATAACACCATCTTGGTATAATGGGACAGTTTCTAGAGGGAAAGACCACACTGGTCTTTTGCAGCAAAACAACCAGCAAAGAGTTTACAAACATACCTGTTACAACATAAGCGTTTGCAAGCTAGAGTCCTCTCAACCAGTTGCAGGAGACATGCTGCGGTTACCCCTTGTTGGTAGATGTGGGATTCTAGGACAAGGAGGCAGATGAGAAAAGCATTTGGGACTTGTATCTTTCTCCTCCCCCCATGGCCATCCCATGGAAAGAATCCTGATGGCTTTTTATCTGCTAATAGCGTGAGCTGATCAGTATATTAGCGGGTTACTACCATAAGCTGCCCTGAAATGAATTTAGCCCTGAAACATGGGATAGAAATAATTGGAAGACATAATAAATGAAAAGCAATGCTTGATTATGATGTATTGAGCTTTTGTTTCTCTGCTAATAAAAATAGAAGACTTCGTTACTATAGTTTGAATAGAAAACCCTGCTTTTTAAAGAAAGGAAATGAAGTTATGACAGAAAACAAACTTGGGTGCTCTTTCACAATCCTATCAACCAGTGGGCTACCTGAAATCGAATATCTGGCTGTCTTGTTCATTAGCAGTAGTTTTTAGGTGTGGTGTTCTTGCTATATGTATGTGTCTCCTCTCCAGGGAGAAGTCTGTAGATTTTTCCTTGTTTTGGCCTGAATGTGTATTTTCTAAAAGATAGGGATTTTTAAAATATAAAAGGTGATGGATATCTTGGAAGTCCCCTTTTCTGGAGCTCTGATATCTTGGTTACTGTATAGGTCTCCAAAGGACCCATTTTAATAAGCGATAAGACTAGATGGTCTGTCCATTTCCTCCACCCCTCTGATTCGGGAGCTGAACAGGCGATATCCTCAACTATACAAGATACAGCATCTTCTGTATTGCTAGTTAAATAAGTGGATGTCTATATGCAATTTTAAATCCCACTATGTTTTAAACTTGCAGTGTGATTTATTTTAAAATCAACTAGTAAAAACTCAAACAGTTTCCCTCTTCAGCCAAGATTAGCCCAGGAAGATAGATACTAGTTAAAAAGAGAAAGCATTTTTATCATTCTTGAGCAGAGTAAGAGGTAATGAATATTAGCCACACTAAAATGCAGACCAGCCTTTTCGCTAGATTCTTTGTGATAAAAGCAGAACAGAACAAACATAGATGCTGACGGCTTCTACATTCACTTTGATTTTTATCATGTTTAGTAAGTACCTTTTTATTATTATTATTATTAAATGTGACACAAAGAAACTCGCAGATGGATTTTACAGTTTACATACCATGAGTTCTCATTAGTTCATTAGCAGAGGTGCTCTGTGATGGCAGAGCTGGATAAATCATTTTGCGATGTCTTGGAGTTTAATGAGATTTACAGGCTGCATGCTTGTGGCCTTTTGTCTGTTGAGAGGAGAAGTAGTTACTTGATAAAATGAAGTGCATCACTGTGAACAATTGACCCTTTTGAACAATCCAGACTGGTCAGCAACCTGAATCCACATTTTAGTGCCATCATTATAGCTTCAAACTTGAGAGTTTCCAAGGTGCAGACAAAAGTATTATCTTCCTTCAAAACGAGCCGAGTCCCATTTTCTGATTTTATGAAGTATTTAAACTGAATAATGTTGGAAGAGACCGAAAACTCTTCGGGAAAACCGTCCAGCCTGCTTTTCGATACCAAAACAATGCGTGATTTTATTTTTGTTATAAAATCAGGGGCGTTGCAAAAAATCCGAAGGCCCTGTGAACGGTCGTGGCTGTCTGTGATTTCTAGAAAGGTAGTCTCTCTGGATGCCAGCTGTTCCTTCTCCCACCTCGACTTCACTGCATCCACTAACAGCTGAAGCCCAAAAAATTCTGCCTCTTGTGCCAGAAGTTGGTTTTCCTTAAAGCCCTCAGGGAGAAGCAGTTCCCCATTCCTTAGGAAGTTCAGAACATGCCTAAATAAGAGACCATCTCTGTCAATGAAAAAATGGCCCTCTGCGTCAGACGGACAGAGCATTTTCCCATTTACAACTCTTTCCAAAAAGGAGTCCGGGTATTTTGTTAGGGTCTGCCTTTGGGTAACGTAGAGATAGCCACCAACGTTGAGGGTAATTGGAGACATTTTATGATTCTTGCCTTGGTCGCTGCCTTCCGAGTCGTTCCCTTTTCTGTCGATCTCCATTTCACGCCCGTTTATTTCTGTGGGGTGCTCCGTGGGTTAAGATCGCCGTCTTGACTTGCTCCTCTTTTGCTTTGTATGGAGATTTCCTTCCGAAGGCACCTTTATTCAGCTCTGGAGCAAGGATAGAAAGGAAGTGCGCTAAGCATTGCATGAGCTTGTCAGCCCAGTTTTGCAGTAGGTGGCGTAGAAGCTGTGTATGCAGTGTGTTACTGGGAGTAGGAATGGGAGGCTGAATTTGCATTTAACTGTGTAAGGGTAAGAGGATGCTTGGGAAAAAGTGGTTTTAATGTTTTTTTTCCCCTTTGAAGTCCCAGGAGTTTAAATTATTAAAGGATATTTTTGTTTGATGCAGAAAATAATAAAGTGATGCCTGGAATGTAATATTTAGGCTAAAACTGAGATTTGGAAAATGGTAAAATAAAAGAATATGTCTTTATTTTATTCCATGCTGTGAAATAGCTTTTCAAGATACCTTTGTAAGGGATTCAGAAACATGCTCGAAAACCTGTAATGTTTAAGGTGATGAAGGATTTTTCAGAGCTTCTCATCCCCATTGTTCGCTTTGCTCCTTTGCATACAAACACAGCAGTTAAAATATTGAAATACAGCAGATCAGATCTGGAAGCAGTAGTAACGAGTGTGGATTTATATATGATTCCTGGGGGGAAATTTGCTTTGAAGCAGCCTGAGAACAGTACTGTCTGGGTGTGTTATTTCTGACAGACAGCCATTCCTTGCATACAAATTGTGAAAGAAAAGATGACTTATTCTGATTTTGATTTATGGGGAGATATTTGATAGATCAGTTTATTTTCAGTAGAAGTGGGATTGCTGTTTCTATGGACAAGAGAATAGGTAGGTCAACCTTTGCATATCAATAGCGGTACATCTTAGCAACACTTAAGGGATGGAGAAGAATAACAGAAGATGTAAGGTAGAGGCTGGCTGGCTTCTCTTGGTAGCAGCTGTGGCTTTAAGGCTTAGTTTTCAAAAATGCAAACATTTGCAGCAAGGTATAAGAGGAGAGGACCTGTGGAAAAATAGGTGCCTGTTCCTTTAGAGAAGATCTCTTCAGAGGAGGTGATGGATTCAGAAGGGAACAATCTGCAGTTTTGCATCCCACAGCAAGACAGCAGATTAACCCCCGCCCAGCTTTCATGTGGCTTATTTGTCAGAATCAAAGAACCAAGAATCAAGGTGGGGGTTTCAGCTATTCGTCTTGACTTCTTAATGCATTTTAAGGCTTAGGCTTCCCTGTCAGTTACAAGAGAGTTTTTGGTGCCACAGGTTTAGGGAGAACAGGCACACCCCACAATTAATTTTCTGTTCACATTCAGTTTGATAGAAGTTACTGATTCAAGCAGCACAGCCCTGTGGATATGATCTCCAAGTGGTGCTTCCGAGCACACGGGAGCACAAGGCGAGCGCCCGTGTACAACATCTTAAAGCAGCTGTGTCTTTTCCCAGGATTGCACAGCAGCTGCACAAGCTGTGGCAGCTTTCCAGCGTTACAGACGGGTGCTGCATCCAGCCTCCTGTGGATTCCGACGCACCTTTTGGAGATCAAGTCAAAAGCCCTGCCCAGCCTTGGAGTTTATACGCTGCTGATTTTAACAACCCCTGAGTGGTTTATAAAGTCAGGAGGAGCCCAGTAGCACCCTCACTGAGTTGATTAAAAGGCATACACTTTTGTGAGCATAGCTTCTGCCTTTTAATAAAATGTTTTGGTCTGAAAAGGCACTACCAGAGTCCTCTAGGTTTTTGGCTACCACAGACTAACTCGGCTCACCCCCTTCTAAGTGGTTTATAGCAATTCATACAAGCAGAAGATAAAAACAGGATATAAGCGAATAAAAACAGTCCATAAACAACATTTATTGGGGTGAGTTGACGACTGGAAAAGGCGATACCCAAAACGAGGTTTTTGAAAAACACATTGGGATTTAGGATACTAAAAGAGGAGGTCAATTGGTGGGGTAGGAGCCACGGCAGAAAAGTCTGTGTTGGCTCTACTGCCATATAAAGAAAGGCTCCTTCAAGTCAACCTCAACCCATCCCTGTAGTTCTCTTGATCAAATATGGAAGTGGTTTGTCACTCCCTTCTTTGGAGATGCTTCTTCAACTTCCCCAGCTAGCCTTCAGTGTTGGGATTCCCTTGAGGTCCCCCATTTAGGTATTAACTGAGTCTGACTCTGACTAGCTTCTGAGCCTAGACAGAGTCATCCCAGGTGCTGCCACCTGTCGAGACATATAAAAGTCGTGCCAAAAAGAAACAGCATTAGCCATTATTACACTTAGCATTCCAGACTCAGTGATTATATTGAACGTTCGATTGTATATAGATGGGTACAAGCCACCTACAGCCCCAAAATGGGAATAGACAGCATACAAATTTAAGTAATCTGTGTGTGTGTGTGTGTGTGTCTGTCTGTCAGTCAGTCAGTCAGTCTAATTAGTCTAATCAACCTACTGCAGTCTGAAACCCTCTTTGCTGAAGGTTATGGACCATAATTGACCATACTGGTCCAGTGTGGGTTGGTAGATAGATGGTTTTTGACTTCTCAGTCTAGGGCTGAGAATGACTGGCCCAAAATCACCCAGCCAGCTCCATGCCTAAGGGAGGACTAGAATCTGGGTCTTCTCACTGATAGTGGAGCTCCTTCACTGCCACACCACACTGACTTTCTAGCTAGGTTTTAAGTGTATATTAATGAATTAGTTCATGTTCATCCTTTCTCATCTTTGGTTGCCTTTCCTCTTGTTTTTCCTCCTGGTCTGTTTTTGATCAGAGAATCCTTGGCTTCAGAGGGCCTGATTATTTTTTGTCTATAAACTATGTAAAACTGTATACATTATTAAATACATTATAATAAAATAATACATGCCACACACAACATCTCTAGTTTCCAAACTTTTATCTTTAGTCATGCGAATTAATTCCACGTGTTTTCTGTATTAACTTGCTGCGAGTTATGTGCAGGAATAATACTAAATTAGCAGATTTAAAAAGGTAGATTTGGTTGCCTGTAAATATTATTCAGCTACCTTATAAATAGCTGCTATATTAACAGTGAAATCCTATTTGTGAATTATGCTACTTAGTCCTGTTCCCCATAACCATGTGCTAGTGTAACCTTAATGAAAACGCTGCATTTGTACTTCTGGGCGGCTGGCATACCTGTGCAAGAGAAAACAGATTGGTTCTTTTTCTAACATTGGGAAATGACTTCCGTATATATAATGGTTTATTTCATCGGGATTGTTGAATGAACTGGTTCTAGAGGACCAAAACAATTCTGCAAAATCTTTGAGAAGTGCGTTTTGAGAGACAAATTTTGCAAAACCAAAACCGTTTTGTTTGTTTGTTTGTTTGTTTGTTTGTGAGCCTTGTTGCTAATTTGGGTCTTCTTGTGTTCAAGAGAAACTCTCGCTGGAAGGAATAGTGGTCCAACGTGCAGAATGCCGACCTGCAGCCAGTGAAAATTACATGAAGCTGAAACGGTGAGCCTTATTTATTTATTTTTCAAATTTCTGTCACCGCCCATCTCCCCCCAAAAGCCGTCCTTTTTTAATCATTTGTTGGAATGTGCGCATTTACTTTTGCAAGGCTTCAGTAACATCTCTACTTGTATGATCAGTAAAGGATTCAGCCCGAATGGGCTTCAAGTCTTAATGGTCAGGGCTTCCTACGTGGGTTTAGCTTTAGTAGCACTAAGGTGACATGGCCCCATGCATTAGGAGTCCTCTATCTCCTTAGTTTTCATAATCTGTTACAGGTTGTAAACCTATTCTGAAGACTTCCTCAGTTGTTGTGATGCACCTACATCTCCAGTAACAGAGATGTAGCCAATACACATTCTGCAACTACCACCTTGTTGCTTAGAAAATTAATACTAACTGGGTTGATTTTTCCAGTTTGTATTTTTCTGTACCTACTTTTGGCATACCCTTGGTTTTCTTTCAGACCACTGGCTGTTCTTCTAGAAAAGGAATGGAGATATATTGCGTGTTTCTTCAGCATTCCTTGTTTAATACTTTAAGGTGAACAGTACCATGGCTGGTAACTTGGCTGTGCATTAATCAGATCTGATATCCTATCAGCCTCTTTATTGTGGCACAGTTCATTGCTTTCTTCGTGCAAGGCAGACTTCATATGTACAGTAGTTTACAGTAGAGCTGAAACGGTGGAAAAGATACTCAGATGCCATGACCTGTCTATACCAACAAAGATCAGGATCTACAGGCAGTGGTTTTCCCTGTGACACTCTATGAAGATGAAAGTTGGATGTTGAAGAGGTAGGATGTAGATGCCTTTGAACTTGGTGTTGGAGAAGACTCCTGAGATAGCCAAGAAGGGGAAAAAAATCAAATCAGAATTCTCACTTGAGGCACAAATGACCAGGCTCAAATTATCATAATTTGGACATATTATACAAAGAGCTAGCTCTCTTGAGAAGCCTGTAATACTGGGAAGGGTGGATAGAAAGAGAAGAAGAGGATGACCAACAGTAAAGTGGATAGACTGAATTACAGCGGTGACAGGTGCAGTGTTGGAAAATTTTATGGACTGGGTTGGGGACTGATCATACTGAAGAAGGTCTATCAATGTGGTTGCTAAGAGTCAACACTGATTTGACAGCAGATGACCAATCAATGTAGTAAAGTAGCAGTATTTCCTAAGAAACAATCAGTTTACCATGGAGTTAAGAAGGTGACTTGCTATTTCCTTGTTATGATGATAGCTATGAACCCAGCTGTAACACTGCAGAACATCGGAAGAGGTACCATCATTTTTCGTCTCTCCCTCTGTGAAGTATCAGTCTGTATCAATTAAACATTCTCTTTCTGTGAAAAAAAATACTTGATCAGTATTTAGTTGTTAATTCTTGGAAGTAGCAAATCTCACAGATTCCTCTACTCCACCCCTGCAGCTAGGTTAAGGCACTATCTAGAGTATCTATTTTTTTTCTGGCATAAAGCAGATTTTTGGCCTTTTAGTTTAAAGCAGCCTTTCTGTCATGAGTAATGATGGCGAGCAGGAAGGGGCTCCCATCCAGGGTGGAAAACGCATGCGTAGTACTGAGGAATTAAGCAGCCATTCAAAGAGACACAGATCAGGCCCGACTTAGCTTTGGGGGTTTATCTGTCTGGGTTTTTCCCACGCTTCTTCAGTTTGTTAGGATTCTGTTTATGTAGCAGTAATAAACACTAGAGAACTGTTCCTCGTCTCAGTGTGTGTCTCACTGTTAGGACACTTTCTCAACCTTTTGACCCTGGAAGAACCCTTGAAATGTTTTTCAGGCTTCAGGAAACCTACACATTCAGGCTCAAATATAGGCCAGAAGGTACAAAATTACTGTATTCATTTCACAGGTAGGCATGTATGTATGCATTAACAGTGTTCTTAATCTAAAAATAAAGAATGAGATTTACCTTTTTAATGTGAAATTGCCCGAATTTGAAATAATTTTTTAAAATAAACCGTGATCTCCCAGGGAACCCCTAGTGACCTCTTGTGGAACCCTCGGGTGCCACAGAATCCTGGCTGAGAAACCCTGGTTTAAAGAATAGCAACGTTATTTAGAAAACAAACAAGAAAAATGTATTTAAAGTAGATGATGCTGGTGTATAGGATTCTTTAAAAAATTAGGATAAGCTTTTCAGGATCACAAGCACCCTATGATTGTGATTAGCTAGTCAACCTAGGGAAACTCCAGCCTAAGGGTTCAATATGGCCCACCTATGTTCCCCGTTTCATTCCTTCCGGTCGCCTCTTTCTACTAAGCCACAGAAAGGGAAACCCTAACCCTAACTGAGTCAGTAGCAGCTAATCAGAGGTAAGAGCTCTTCTCCAGTCCTAGAACCCACTATAGCTGCCTCCACTGTTGTCAGTGGAGGTAGGTCAAAGCGTAACTACTACAGAGTTAGGGGACATCACGTTCCAAAAGAGATTGCTGCTGGGGAGAGATGAATTAACCCTTCTTTCCTCAACACTATGACTACCCTCAAAAATTGTATCCCCGCACTGCAATTAGGCTTTAAATTATCTTCCCCTGACATCGGTTAAGCTACAAGAAAGCATGTATGATTTGGTAGATATAACTGAAACATTGTGGGATGTTTGGAATACAGCAGTTGAAGGATGCAGCTGGTTCAAAAGAAATAGAAGCGATGGTTGCACACAATATCCATTTCTGCTCAGGTACCCAGATAGATAAACTTGGCATCGAAGCGGTGTTGACTATCAACTACTCAACCAAGACCAGGTGATGCTTTCAAAAAACGAACTGCAAATCTTTAGGCAGGCATGAAGTAGGAGTGATGGAGGGTTTTATTTTTCCTGACATCTTCTGTTAGGAGATAAACTCCATGAAGCAAGGCATCTCCAAGACATTCCTGTCTTGCTGAGGGCAGAGGAAAGAGGTTAATCTGGTGTGATCCAATTTCTAACTTGACTCTGGGTGGGGTTGTGCTTGTCTTGAAGAAGCAGCTCTATGACTTGAGGGTCTTCCTGGACTTGCAGCTACTGCTGGAGCAGCAGGTAGAAGCCATGAGCAAGCTTTATCTGATGTGCTAATTGTCGGTCTTTGGGGATTGCAAAACCCTTGCAATAGGGACTTGTGCTTTCATCACTTTGCTGTTCCTCTGTTTCACCATACTTGACATGGTGCTTGTCCTAACAACCAGGAAACACACTGAGACAAGGAACTGGTCTCTAATATTTATTGCTAGTACTTAACAGGAATCCTAACAAACTGAAGAAGCGTGGGGAAAACCCAGACATATAACCCCCAAGGGTTAAGGCGGTCCCGATCTGTGTCTCTTTGAATGGCTGACCAATTCCTCAGTGCTACGCATGCGCTTGACAGTCTGGATGGGAGCCCCCTGCTGGCCATCCTTACTCATGACAGTGCTGCCCTTAAAGAGTTTGGAGGCTGTTATTGGTTCACAATAGTAGGGTAAGCTGAATGCTGTTGTTACATCTAAAATTACTCATAATGCACCAATTGGGCTTTTAAAAGCCTCCATTGGTGTTGGTGGAAGCAGCTCTACAGCTGAATTATAGTAAATAAACTGTAATTTGACAGTGTAAGGTACAAAGGGGGTTTGGGGGTGAGTGGTCTGAGCAAACATATTAAGGCCACTGATGCAGCTCCAGCGTGCTTGCCCAGAGTCAGTTCGGCTCTAGGCCAACATATCTTCCCCATCCCTAACTTAAGTGACCCTGAAAAGAAGCGCCCCCCCCCCATTTTTGCTGGATCTGTGTTTCAGTTGAATTCGTGTTCTATTCAGACATGCCTATGCATCCACAATAAATAATTTATTCCTTCTGAAAGCATTATAATAAGTCCAGTAGGATCAGGTGCTTAAAAAGCAAATTAATGAGATAACATGAAGTAATCTGGAAAAATGTTTATCCTAATTTTACCCTTTAATCATGTAAAGAACCTAATTTGCTCAGAATCCAAGTGATTATTCCCCCTGCCCACCCCCAGAGCACTTATTTATGGTAAACAATTAGGAGGTGACCCTAGCGAAATGGAAAGATTACAGAGTTTACAGGAGTTAAATGGCTGTCCACGCATATTTAAACAGCCATGCCTGCCTACCCAGCACAAGCTCTAGCTGGCTGGGCTATGTTCGGTTATTCTAGAACAAGGGTTCCTAGACTTTTTGCCGTCACACCTCCCTTTATCTTAATGTATACACCTTCCCTAAAAATCCAAACACCAAGATGAACATGAATGAACAATGAAAACAATACAACGAAACTTTGGGAAAGGTGGATTTATTGTAACGATGTAACTAGAGGTTCTTCACACCTCCTCTGGACTCTGTCTGTACCTCCCCAAGGAAGTACACCTCAGCAGGATACCCTGTTTTAGCGGAATCATGGCTGGACCCTATACTGTATGTTCAATACCTCATTCTGTGCATTAACTCAGAAGTACTACAGTTTCCATACATCTTTACAACTTCCAACAAGATTTGACCAGTCCATCCAAGCTGGAACAATCCCACATTTACCCTCTTCTCATGTTTCCTGGTACTTTTCAACCGGAGCACCATTGTTTCATCTGGCTCTCATGGGAACTATCTCTGGATTTGAGGACCACTTCAGGTTTTGAGAACTCTCTCTTGTGTCGTCATAGAAATCTTCATTCTTGTATTTTTAGACTCGCTGTAGAAACTAACATCCATTTGAGCAATCCTCCTGCTTTGTGGCCTGTTCTAAGGGAGTCTCATATATGCTAATTCTTATCTTCACTCAAATGCATAGCACAAGGTGTGTGTGCGTGTGTGTGTGTGGGTACTTGTGCATGTGTGTGTGTGCAGGAATCAGATAGCTCCAAATCAGTCTATAGTAACATTGGGAACAACGTGATAGGAGCAAGGCCAAAAATAGCAAAAGAAACCATCCTTTAATAAACTAGTAAGAACTATCAGATAAAAAAAATCCATGCTTTATTTTCTACTTATGGAATACTGTAGGCCATTTTTAAAACCCTTTTTGGTATCACTCACTCATTCGGTCCTGAACACACTGTTCATTATTGGTGCTTATAACTAATTACCATACTCAACTTGCTCCTAGCATGTTACTCTAATGCTCTCTCTGCCCAAGGGAGGAAGATTGTTGGCTTTCTCTTTTCATAACCTTCTCATCCTCCTGTGCTGGTAAAAAGAAGATGAAATTTCCCCTGTAAATGTGGTGGTCCCACTGTAGTAAGAAGGGCAAGCAATCCACACATGTGCACACATTCCTACATGCACACAAGTTGGACCAATGCAGGAGAACAGCTTAAGTAATTTTCACCTGGATTCTGAGGAGGAAGAGAAAGATGTGTAAGATGGTTATCATTCTTTGGCATTGTGCTTTGGTCGCACCCTCATCCAGGCAGGTGAATTTTTCTTGAGGGCACCCTTCCTCTTCTCATTTAACACTTCTGTCATCAAGACATTTGAGGAGAGGCATTGTGATATACATTTACTTTCCCTTTTCTATCTACTGTATGTAATATGGATATTATTCCATGTTTTATCCTTTTTTTTTTTGTATTTTAATATATAATAATAATCAGACATCTGTCAGGGTCATGTCACCTGTCTGATTTCCAGCACAATAATGGGGCAAAATGTTTAATCAAATTTGATTAGTTAAATCCCTGGAGAATTTAACTGGTTAAGTTCTGAAGATACATAGAAATGGATTCCATTAAGTTATTACATACAGAACTTATTTTGTGTATGTCGTCTATGTTTTAGAAATAACCTGTTTGAATTCCCCCTCAGTTTTAGGAAAAGGTCACAAACCCCAGTGAACTGCAACACATTTTCTTTCTTTGTGTCATAAAATCTGGAACAGGAAGCATGAGGGGAAAAAAAGAACAAAAACAGTTAAATTGCTA
Organism: Candoia aspera; assembly: GCF_035149785.1. Taxonomy (NCBI): domain Eukaryota; kingdom Metazoa; phylum Chordata; class Lepidosauria; order Squamata; family Candoiidae; genus Candoia; species Candoia aspera. The sequence goes on from NC_086157.1 coordinate 10,820,283, forward strand.
TGGTGTGTGGGTTGTCACTCTGCCTTGGCTACTTTTTGCAAGCAATATTCTTAAACTGTGTAGTGGCTTATGATAGAAACCAGTTCGATCTTTCTAACCTGAAGTTGTGCCATCCCTGAATGAATAAAATTACTAACAGGGTTTTCCATTTTCTTGTGCTTCACACAATTAATTCACTGTGGTTCATTTGATGCATAATGGTGAGATGTTTTCCCTTAAAAAATGGGATTCCTAACAGGAAGGCGTTGCATTTTCTCAACATTTAGCTATATTTCTTGTAATGTGGATAAGAGATTCTTCCCCAAGTATCATGATTATATGATTTATGGTACTACCATCCAATATCATTGCATGCAATTTTAATAATATTTAGATTAGAATAATGGAATTAAAGGTCTTGGAATACCTCTAGTCCATTCTCCTGCTCAGAGAGGATGGCTATAACTACACCATCCCTGACTAATCGGCAGCCACCCTCTGCTTAATTACTTCTCATGAATATTAGGTGGTGTGCATCATTCGTGTCAGACTTCATAGCAGATCTGGCAATAAATGTCTCCTCTCCTGAAATTCAACTCCACACTCAGTAGGTAACTTCAGAGATTTCAAAGATACAACATGACTAGATAATAAGCTTTTGGATTAAAAGATATCACATATGTACAGAAGATTGTTTCTTCCATAAAATATCTACACTGAATTTAGGTGGAACCTTGTACTCAGAAGCTACAGAAGATACACTTGCTCCCATCCTCTGTAAAATAATTTAAAACTAATTTTGGAGAAGGAAAGTGTAGCTGTTAAGGGGAGACTTGCAGAAGAAATTACACAGTCTTGAGCAAGAGGGAAGTGTGTGAAAAACTCAATATACCCCCTCCTCCCCCGATTTTGTTTAGTATAAGATGGGGTCAGGGTTTCAAGATTCTGTTATAATATCCTACAACAATAAAGAGATTCTTGGAATCTCTCCTGTGTTGTTTCTTGACTTTGAAGGGCTGACATCCTCTTTAGATAGCCTTTCAGATATTTGAAGACCCGTGCCATATATCCCCATAATATAATCTTCAGGCTAATGTCGGCTAGCACTTTTTCAAAGGTATTGGGTATTCAGTAGAGGTGTGTGAACTGGCTCAGGTTCAGATTATTTGATATGGAGAGTTGGTTTGAATTGAAAAGAGAGGTATTCAATTTCACCATTCAGTCTTGTAGTTGAGTCCAAATGATTGTTGATCCAATCTAGAAACTCAATTTAGATGGTGCGATTCAGATGAATCACCTTCTAGTTGAATCACTGAATTTAAGCTTTGCACAACCCTAGTACCAAGATACTCCTCCCCCCCCAATCTAGAAACTGATCCAATTTGTCTGTGTAAGCAATATAATCCAACCAATCAATGCATAATAAAACAGATGTTTGTTCTCATGTTCTGGAATACTAGGTTAATGAAACCTAAGATTATATCAGTCCTTTAGCAAATACATTTCATTCAGATTCATGTTCAGATTGTGCTCAAGACATGAAAATCTAGATCCTTTTTCCACGAAGTGATGTCGGTCAGATGTTTCCTATCTTAAAGTTATGCCTTTGAATTGATTTGAGTGACACGGTTGTACTTTTGTCTCCTTATTCAGATGGTCTCAACAGAGGCTATATAGCTGATTCTTGGATTTATGGAAAAGCGCTATAATATTAATTCCTGCTCCCTTTTCATTGGATTTAATTGGTATGACCTTGTGTTGCTAGCTAGATACAAATCTGCTTCTCATCTGTTGCATACTGGTATATATTATTTGAAAATTGAAGAATTGGAAATGTTGAGTATTATCTCAGCTTTTTTCTTTGTATGATATGTCTTCACTACTGAGATAGTGCAATAAGACATGGAGCATCCATTACACATTTCAAATTTCAAATTTGGAAACATCATTTTCAAGTTTCTGGGGGAAAAATACACAACTCATTTGAGAGACTTCGTTTCAGATACTTTGCTGTAAAGATTGTGTATTATTAAATCCAATTTAGGGAAGATGGGATTGTATAAACATCAGCAAATGGCAATCATAGCTCTCAGATCCTGGGCCATCCTGCCAAGAGAGGAAGTAACCCTTTGTGGTGGTTTCCTCCCCCCAATTAACCCTATTTCCTCTCCCCTGTTTTCTTTGTAGGGGAAAACAGAATTATTTATTGAAAAACTTACCTCCCAGGCTTGCCAAAAGGAAAGCACACATTGCATTAAAATAAGATAGAAGCCTTAAATTATTATACCTGTTTTCTTTTATTGTGTATCTCAGAAAATCTGTCATTACCTAAAGCCCCTTAGCAGAGGTTCTTATTATTTCCTACCTCAGCACTTTTCTTCGCACTGAACAATTAAATATATGTTAACATCTTCTAAAGAAAATAGGATGGAAATCCAGATATATATGAATAAATGGATCCTGTGTTTACTTACTACTTCATTGGAAGGAACAAAATTTCCCAAGCTGGGATTGTTGGGTGGAAAGAATACATGACAAATACAAGGCCTGAGTCATATTCTACCTTGATTTCAGCAATTTTAAAAATATCTGGCGTTTTTATTTCTTTTTTAAAATGGCTTTAGCTTTGGTTCTTCTAAGTGTTTTAGTTCTTCTGGAGATTTAAAACAGAGAAAAGAAAGCACTTATTCACACAACATATCATTAACCTGCGGGATTTATGAACCCCAAATGTGATGATGGCCACTAACATGGACGGCTCTAAAAGAGGATTGGATAGATTCATGGAGGACGGGTTGATCAAGGGTTATTGGTCTTGAGACCAATGGGTTCCCAACCTGTGGGTTGGGAATGTTAGATTGCATTCAGCATCTGTCAGGGGTTACCTCCAGGCTGAAAGCAGCATGGAAATGCTGGGTTGGATTCAGCATCTGCTTCAGAATGAGCACCATGGTCCTGTACATGCAATCCTTCCTTAATGTAATCAACCGCTAACTCATAGCTTTTTATTAGTGGTTCTAGCAGCACACAGTCACGCTAAATGGGTCACAAGTTGCCAGTTGGGAAGTACAGTTTCCACTGCGAAGCACTTGGGGATTGGATAAATTCATGGGGATCTATCAGGAGGTATCACCATACCATGCCTCCAGTGCCAGTTGCAGGGGAGCAATGGTGGGAGAAGATTATCTCTACCGCCTGCTTATGAGCCCCTGTGGTTATCCAGACTAAAATGCCAGACTAAATGGGCCTTAACTTGATCTAGCAGGGCTGTATGTTTTTAATATATCCCTCAAGATTATTATACCCCTCGTGCAGCACTGAGGATTAATGCAGGCCAAGCTTGACAGATAAATGATACATATATGCTAAAAAGTACATCGTTTCTGAGGAGAAATAAAATGCAAGTGAGAATCTTGCTGTAAGTTTAAAATCTCTGTTCTTGAGACAAATATCTCTGTTCTTGAGCATTTAAAAAAGAGAGAGATTTCCATTTAAAAGTTATATTTTCATGAACAAAGGTCTGAAAATAAAAGGCTTCAGAAGCTTTGTAGTTCAGTTGTGAGAGCTTCATGAAAGAAGTGGAAGTCATTAGTCTTCTTTCCAAGCTGTCCTATATTTGGAGCCACTTACTTCAAAGTTCTTCTGGAATAAATAGCCTTTTCATCTGAGCATGAAAGGAAGAAAAATGGAGAAAACTCATTTTAACAGATTTATCCACTTGAACTTATACTAGTACAGATACTGCAAAATGAACTGTCAGATTGGCATTTGAATTGAAACACCTGGAGTGATAGCCAGAGTTGCGTAGATGAATTTTAGTTCATGCACAAGACCATTATTGTTCTCGTCTACAACCACCTATATTCCTTCCAAAGTCTAATTCAGAGCCTTATGTTTCTCTGTTGAAGATGGGGCAAGAGCTGGCATCTGTCCATCTAATCTACAGTTGCCTTTCCTTTGGCAGCAGAAGCCATTTATCAGGACTGATAAATACAGGAAGAACCCACCTTAAAGGAATCCAAGTCTCCAGGGCCAGACAGATTACATCCCAGAGTATTGAAGAAGTTAGCAGAAGTGATCTCAGAACCTCTGTTCTTCAACTGACTTGAAAACTCTTGGAGAACTGCTGAGATACTGGAAGACTGAGGAAAACTTAATTGCAATATTAAAAAAAGGAAGAACACAACAACTTGGATAACTACACACCACTTAGTTGAATCTCTGTACTTGGTAGGGTACTAAGACTGATTGTTAAGGTAGGATATATGTGAGAAAAGAATGCTGTGAGCAGGCCAGCAAGTCATGTTGGGCTCAATTTATTAGACCAAAGGAATACTATGGAGCAATGTTCCATAATCTTAATAAAATATTTGACAAGATCTCTTTATATCTTTTTGAGTAAGATAAATAAGTATCAGCTAGACAGTAGATTTGCATCTGGTTAAATAAACACACCCAAAGGGTGTACTGAAATAGTTCTACATCAACTGGTAGGGCTATATCCTTAGCCTGGGGCTACTTAGCATCTTTAAAAATTATCCAAGTGATGGAAATAATGCCTATTCACTTTATAGATGGTGTGGATCCTGCACTGACGAAACCTTGGACTGGATTAGCAACCGTTCTCTGATTATACCAACTCATAAGGATATACCTTTCATCACAGGGTATCATCTTCCTTACAAAATCCTGCTGTTTTCATTTAGCTTCCACTAGCTTCTCCATTTGAACAGTCATGTTTAATTATTAGTGGATATTAATATATATGTCAATACCCTTGAATCCAGGAACTTTCATTGATTGAACTTGAAGGATGATGTCTCATTTACTATTCAGAATTACGTGTGTGTCAGGCCTTGGATTCTTTCCTGCTGCCAAAGCATACTGCGAAGGTTCATCTAACATCGACTGGGCTTGCAGCCATGCCTTTAAAAATAAGATGTCATTTGCATGACAAAGACCAGTCTCAAAATGAGAAAATTGAACCAGATACACTTGGTGATGCTTCTCTCATCATGTTGAAAAAAACAGGGCTACAGAGCCTCTCCGTAGCTCAGAAGATGGGTTGCCACTTCATTAACATTCAGCAATTGGCTTAATTTAAAATATGCAGGAAGAACATTCTTGCCATTGTGCAGCATGTTACAGGCCTTGTCTTCCCAAACCATTTATGTTATATCTTACTGGATTTCAGTTGTTGAAAGACTGGGAGTTGGTTTGTTTGAGAAAGTAGGTTATATTTAATGGGAAATAAATTCAAGACTGATGATCTGTTAAACAGAATTAGAATGGGTGAAATTAAGATGATAATTCTGGAGGATTGGGAATCTGTCTCTCTCAGCTGTGCTACCCACATTGTCCTAACCACCTTGAAGGTTAGGAGAAAACAGATACTGCAAACACAAGGCTGTGAATTCAGCATCCCATAAGGATAGTGGATAATGTGAAGCTGCAAGACCCATGCAGTCCCATAAACCTCTTTTTTTTTTCTCCCCAGCCTCCCCATGTCATTCCAATTATGATCACCAAAATTGGTAGCCCTGGTTCCCAATTTGTTCCAGGTGTGAGACACCAGAACTATAGCTTAAGCCATGAAAGGAGTTTAACATAGTTGAAAAGGAAAATTGAGTTAAGGTCCCAGCCAATCCCAGGACAAAAACAAGGAAATCTACCTTCAGCCACATCTGTGGCATTGTCTGGCCTAGGTTCCAGCGTTGCCCCATGAGGCTTCAGTTGTTCCCAGTGGTATTACCTGCTTAATCTCATAAACCATCAGTGGTGCAAAGCTGATCAGTTATTTCCTCAAAACATCCCCCTTCTCTCCCTCCTGAAATAAACAATTGGTGACTTTTTAAGAGCCTTTCCACAACTGTTATGAAGACCCTCATTTTCATTTTAATCTGCTTTTATTTATAAGCATCAGCTAACATTTCCTTTTCTGCATGTTTGTTTTTTAATGGCCCATAATGAAGATTTTAGAACCAAGGTTAGGATAACTGGCCTGAAATGCTCTACACTGCACTTCTTGTCATAGTTTTTTTATCTTTTGAAATAAATTTCCAATCCCTGTATATTGTCTTGGTGAAAAATTATACTGAAAAGACAATAGAAAGATATGAAATACTGGGAAACCTTCCAGAGCAGTGCTTCTTAACCTCAGTAACTTTACAATATGTGGACTCCAACTCCCAGAATTCCCCAGCCAGCATGGCTGGCTGGGGAATTCTGGGAGCTGAAGTCCACACATCTTAAAAAGGACTTTTTTAAATCTTTGACTGTAAATCAGTAAAGAAAAGTGAGGATAGGGCCCTCCACAGGACCACTGAGAAGTAAATTTGGAAGACCGCAGCAGATTTTTTAAGATTCTAAGATGGGATGTTTTTATTATTTGGGATTTTGCAAAGGCACTTCATGTGTTATTGTCAGCCACCGAAATTTTCTTGAGGAAGGGGCGTACAAATACTCAAAACAAGCACTTCCAGTATCAGAAGAACCATCCCCCTGAAGACCAGTTGCACAAGGGCACTGTCTTTTCTTGGCCTTGGGGAGTAGAAGGCTAGTCCAGTGATGGAGATGAGGAAGGATTGAGTGAGGTGTGCCAGAAGTCTTGAGGGTGGCATGTTCTGGCTCCAGGACATCCTGGTCTGGCATTTTGACAAGGGAGTGGGGTGTTCCAGCTTCCCTGGCAGCACTGGGATGTGGTTCCAACCTTATTTCAAAGGGAATCCTCAGAATGGCAAAAGAGGACACTCGGAGGCTGAAAGTTGCAGCTTCCCAACTTTTTAGCAGGAAGAAACTCGGATAGGGAATTCCTTGTCTCACTGCTGGTACCTGCAGCCTTCTGTGTGACATCAGAGAGAGGGGTGCGTTTTTTTATTCTTTTGGGTTTTATTCCTAGCTCTGAACTGGACGCTTCTGCAGGTTTGCAGCAAGTCTTACCACCAATCTTGTCATACTTGCAGCCAAACAGTGCACTCCCTTTGTAGGGAATTGTGTGCGCCTTCATCTGTCTCCTGGAACTGATTTTTTTTTTAATTGCACGCTAGGAACCTGGCAGCTCTTCCCTATCCTATTGCGAGGGATTCAGGAACACTCCTCCTAGTTGTGAGAAAATGTAACGTCTTGGTAAAGCCTGTGTAATGACTATGCATGCCATCTGCGGTTGAGGATTAATGAGAAAAAAGGCTGCCTGCATGGTTGCTTTGTGCTTTGAAAAGGCAGACAGAGGAGGGTGGCATATGGCCATTTGGGTGGGGGGGAGGCTTAATTTATGCTTGATGCTTGAATCTGCAGCATTTCATCTGAGCAGTGAAGATGATTTGGGGAGAGGTGGTCAGACACAACTTAGGCGCCACTCTGCAGGGCTGCGTCGTTTAATTACCATCCCTGTTGGAGGCCAAGTGCCAGCGGTTTCTGGACTGAGCTCTTCTGGTAGTGTTAACAAGACACTGTTCACAGCATTGGCACCTTGTTGGGTGTGTTGTTCCATGGTGTCTCGTTTCGCCTGTTCCTCCTGGTGGTGTGTTTGCCCTCCCCCCACTTAGAAACAGCTTACTTGTTTCCCCTAACAGGAAAGATAGAAAACCAATGATCACTTTAAGATTGTCTGTACATACTGAACACAGAGTAGTAAGTAACAGGAGTGTATTTCCAAGCAGTCCCTAAAGGTTGGCACTCTACGGTGATTGAGTAAGAGAGAAGAAAGCCTGTGCACTGATTCCCAGTTTAAAAGCACTAGACAATTACAGAGGAGAGGGAATGTGCTCAGCTCTGTATGATTCATTTTTTACTAGGACCCAGGGTTCATCGCAAATGCCCTGCCATTCTAGTTGAAAACAGCTACTGACCATTATATCTCAGCATCATATCACAAAAACAGGAATGAAATCCTGAGTAGCAGATCCAGATGCCAACCCTATTTCCATAGTTATCCAGCAACACCATGATAGGGCTAATAGTATCGCCCATAGCATCCGGGACGATCACCCTGAACCACCTTTTATGGAGGTCATGCCATCATCTGCCAGCAATGCCCAGTGCCCTTTCCGCTGGATAAGTGAGTCGATCTCTCTGCAAAGGAATCGGTGGACATCATCCTGGGATGAGCTAGAGTTTATTAGGAGATTTAATACCATTTCCCACAGAATAAAAAATGGGCATGGTTTCTTATCATCACAGTACATATGTTAACTAGCTCTTCAGTGAAAGAGTATCTGGGTCACATCTAAACATTGCTTGTTAATGGTCACGGTCTAGCCAATGCTGTCTGTCACCTCACCCTAGTCTCCCCTCCCCTTCTTTCTAGCTCTCCTCCCAGTGATAGATGTGTGTATTCTGTGCATTTCATAACCTGTGCTCCATAAAAACTTACAAAATAATATGTTAATCTTCAAGGTGTCAAGAGGTTCTTTATTGTTAGAATTAAAGAACTCTTAACCCCAGGAAGGAATTTGTTTCAATGGGATGGAGTTCACACAAAAACCCACTCTTGTTTACTCCAAGTTTACAGAGGGGTTCATTTTGCACTGCAGTGGTTGAACAGTTTGAATCCAAAGTCCTAACTGCTCTTCTGTAAAATACCCAGAGATTCCTTAGTAGAGCCACACCTGTCCTTTGCTCATCTCTAGAGTAGAAGTTAAAGGCTCCAGAGATGAGAACTCTTCGCTTGCAAGAAGCAAATGGCGGTGGGCACTGAGTTCCAAAGCAAAGGGCCACAGAAGATGGGAGTGGGTAATACAAGGTTTAACCGAGATGTGAGTTGGAAGGTTCCCGTTTAATTTTTCTGAAATTAAAAGAATCTAAAGATTGGTTTAAAGCTACCTTGGACAAGAAGTCCAGTAGATATCACAAAAATAGACTTCTGCTATTTTGCTCCCACATTGGGGAAATAGAGGTAGATACTTCTCAACAATAGCCTTATTACAGTTGGAATGGTTAATGCTAAGAGATTCATAGTTCTTTAAAGTAATAATAAGTTCTTAAATAATAAGTCCTTTTTATACTGTCATCATCTTGTAGCTGATATAACACTTTTATCCACACACATCTATTTTTACATAAGCTAATATCAATATGTAATCTTTTTTTTTTTGAGAAATGCTGTTAATAATTCCCAGTACAAAATTAGGTGTTCTTCGAAGTTTTTCAGCCTGGGGCTTAATTAAGCTCCCCCCACCCCCTGCCAACTCCCCCTCCTTGCACTTCTAGCATTGTTTCATCCATTCTAACTTTATGTATCATGCAGAGAAATCAGTCATGCTTGCAGATGTCTGTTATCATTATAATAAAATTCAGGAAAATAAGAGAGTTCAATGACTCACTGCGCAATCTGGACTGTGCATGAGATGCTAGCTCAGAAGCAGATCTATAGCAGTAGGTGTAAGGGACAGCATGTTGAACAGCATGTTTTTAGAAGCATTGTGCTTTTTGAAATAATAAGTCCTTTTTATACTTTTCTTGGGGAAGAACTATTTCAGATTTTATGTGCTAAAAAGATCTTGAAGTGATCTCCTTAGGGCATAATGACTGAGACCCGCATGACTTCATAAAAAGAAAATGCCTTTGGGTTTTCTTTTTAACCTTGGTTCAGAATTGGCAAAATAGCATATTAAGTAGCTGTAAAAAAATATGGGAACCCACAGCACCTTTTCAGTTGTATTTTTTTTACCCCTATAATATATTTGACCTCAAGTAGTTTTTCATACCTTGTGAAAGCACTTGAGATCTTAGAACTCTGTTCCACGTTACATTGACATCTCCATGGGGAATTTTCTGCTTTCCAGCTATAACAGGTAGCAGCAATTAATATGACAATTAAGGCCATTGTGTATTGACTTTCTCAGCCCCTGCACCATGACTGTGATAGCAGAGAAGACCACTGTGGGGTTACCAGTTTTGGGGGCAAGCAAAACATGTATTTTGGAGAGCAGAAAAAGTAAATGTAGTTGCAGCTGTGGTTTTTGGAAAGAAGATACTGTCATGGCTTATGAATGAAATATAGTACATATAGAATTCAGCGGAGGAAACTGGTAACAGAACATCACTTCGTTAGAAATCTGAATGTGCAACCTTGAGGCCATTCTTAATAATGGAGTAATGCATTTGTGGTAGATTTTTACCACCCGAAGAGCCTTGAAATAAGGAACACTTTTCAAAACTCAGATAAAATGACATTTTCAGAATGTGAACAATGCTTACTACATACTGTATGTACTGTTGGGTGTATGTAATGTAGGTGTCTGAATGTGATCCTGTAGTAAGCAATGACTGCTGATATTATGGGTGACATTATTAGAACCTCTAATAGTTGATAAGACAAAATTGGAATCTGGGTCTGCCATGGGCTTGATTCCTCTGCCTGGATCGTTGTGTGAGGTTACATACACTTATTCATCCTTCATCAGGGTATACCCCCTCATCTGTGTTGGAGGTCTCAGCAAATCAGCATGCCTCATTAGCATGTGGACGAGTTCGTTCTAGGATGCAATTCTCTATGTGCTTCTGGAGGAAGCTGTTTGTTCCCCTCCCACATTCCTCCCTTCCTCCCTTCCTTCCTTCCTTCCTTCCTTCCTCCTCCTCCACCATCTGGGATAGGAGCATGCGACTGCTGCTCCTTCCATCTTGGGGCCATGCATGGCCATAGAGTCAGGAGGTTTCCCCCTTTCTGTATGCAGCCTTTAGGAGCAATGAGGACTAAGGGTTAATTCAGTTTAGGGAAAGAAGAACAAGAATCATTTTTCCTGAATGGATGTAACTGGACCAAATAAATTAGTAAGATTTTATTTTATTTTATTTTGCCTACTTTTGAACCTACTTTGTCAAGGTGTGTAATTTTTTATGCTTGGGTGGGCTAAGTGTGTAAGATCAATAATCTGTATTTCTCTAACGTGCTCATTAATGCTATTTTAGATATTCTTCTTCTGTGTGCGTCTTTTGCTGTATTAAGCTCTGCTCCATTCAGGGGTCCCAGCTGTCCATTAATGGCTTCAACCTGAAAGCAGCACTGCAACAAACTCTACATCGGAGAGGTCAACCCACATACATATATGAAGAAATCAGTGGGTACAAGTCAGATATCAGAAATCACAGCACCTCTATGCCAGTGAGCATATAATTCCAGTCATTCTCTTGTTGACTTCAAGGAGCCCATCCTTGAGAAAACTAATTACTATGACTGATTTGAAAGCAGAAAAGATGAACCAAGATTCATTTGATGACTGAACATCAGTTCTTGCTGATTAAATATAGATTAAAGCTTATTTTTTTAACTAGTCCATCACATGTGTTACCTGATAATTACATGGTAGAATGTCCTGGGATAGAATGTCCAAATATAAAGCCATTTCATATTTGATCTCTTCCAAAGTAATTCTGCAATGCAACTTTCTCTCCCCATCCTCCCATCTCTTCCGCTGAAATCAGCAGTGTGTTTAAATATTTTCCATTCCCTGGACTATGAATCTCAATTGGTAAGCATTTCCCATCCCTGTAACCTGTAGGTACATATAAAACCTATTATATTTCTTTGTTGAGCTGTAAGATGCTGTAAAAATCTTCATGTTAGAAAGCTTCAGAGGCTTGAAATTGGCCCCTTCATTTAAGAGCCCGTCGTAATGTGTTGGTAATCACTTTGAGTACTATAACTATTCATTATGACAACTTCTATGCCGTCCTGCTCTCATGCCTCCCTTACAATTGCTGTCCATCCAGCTGTATCGCAGGCACACCATCAAGGCTTTCAACAGCATTCGCAGTGGCTGAATAAAAAGTCTAACCAGTACTTTGAAGAAGCAGAGGATGGGGAGACAGCTAGTTCTCTCTGGAAAATTTGAACCATTTCTCTAAGAATGCACCTTCACGGTTCAGAAATACCTGACTGTTTTTCTTGACAGTTGCAGTTTCTGATGAGGAGATGTCTTTCGTTACCCATCAAGGGCTACCGCAGCACAGAATTGCACATCCAGAAAATCACAAGATCCGTTTACATTTTAAATTCTTTTTTTTTTTTCTGCACAGAACCTGGGACTCTTTTTTTTCTTTTTCCAGAACTAGGTTTTCAGGATCTGTTGGGACTCACATTTGGCATGTTTGACAGCATTATATGTCAAATATGTGCAGGGCAGTTTCCTTGCAGAAGACAAAGAGTCTCCTCACACAGATTTGCGTGTACAAAACGAGGAGCCCCGTAGTTAATGTTCGTTTTGAGTGCACTGAAAACTGACTTCAAAGAATGCCCTAAATGTCTCTCACTCCCCCACCTTTCCACAAAATCTAGCATTTTCTTGTCCATTGTTCATAACAATGTGGTTGTATAGTAGTTCACCATTTTTATAATAATAATAATAATGTAATTGATATAATAGAATTTTTATTGCAATTGCTGTCCTTTAACAGTTGACTAGAAAGATGGAATACTGTACTAAAATATTCTAGGAGGGGAGCTTGCAGCCACCTAGACTCAGACCATGTGGTGTTGGTACAGAAGAAATCTTAGGGTTTCTTAACATTTTTCATTCTGTAAAGCAGTGTCTTTCAACCTCGGCAACTTTAAGACGTGTGGACCTCAACTCCCAGAATTCCCGTGGCTGGCTGGGGAATCCTGGGAGTTGAAGTCCACACATCTTAAAGTGACAATAGCTTTGTTCTCAATGTCTCAAAGAGAGATCTTCCAGTGCATGTGTGTGCAGCACATTTCTCTGTTGCTTCAATTGGATGTCCCTAAAAAGAGATACAGTACTGGCTTCCACTGAATTTTTTATCCATTAGAAATCAATCTTCTTTTTCTAACATTAATAACTGTATAGGGTTTATTTTATGGTGCCTTTCCTTAAAAAAAAAAAAATAAAGCCTCTAATGCCTAATCCAAAAAGCTATTTCACCCTTTGTTAATTTGCTCTTTTCTACATTGTTTTACACAAATGATTTTTGACTGTGACAATCGGAACTGTGCACAGTAGTCCTAAAGTAGGCACACTTCTTAATGTTCTCTCTGATTTTTGCTGTTTCTTCCTTCAGACTGCAGATAGAAGAATCTTCTAAACCTGTAAGCTGGACAATGCAGCTAGATAAGGCTGTGACCACAAATTATAAACCCGTGGCTAATCATCAGTATAATGTGAGTTACTTTCAACACTTTATTGTGGTTCTTCAACTACTACTTACTGTAGACGCCTTCAACTGGTTGCTGAATATGTAATTCAGCGCCAAACACTATTTAGTAAGGGCATAGGATGAGCTAAGATAGAATCCTTGTAGGAAGTCTGAGTGGGGCTTACTTTGGAATAGACAGCTCTGGCAAATTTGGGGAACACCTATAGCCTTCCTGATGTTATGGGATTACAACCCTTCATGGTTTGGTCATCTTGGCTAATGCTTTGTAAATGTAGGTCAGTGCTTATCCTCTTCAGTTCATTTGTGCTTCCATATTGCTTATTGTTAAAGATTCAGTCACCATTACTAGTGGTATACATCTTTAGATAGTGTACTGCAATTATATTGTATACAGTGGTTGCAGTACAGGAGCATTTAAGCACTGAGCTCCATACGTTTTGATCTGAGAGTTTAGCAACGCATGTATCTTTTCCGTTGGCTAAATGAGACTGTGTTGTTATAGCCACCTACCTGCAAGAACTGGGACCTACTTTTGAATAGACATGAATGCTCACAATATACTAAAAGAATATATTCCATATATGGGCTTCAAACCTAGCCTCTGTTCGTAGACCAGGAAAAGCTGAATATCTGAATGGAAGCCTATATTGCCTTTGCACAAAATCAGCAGTAGTTTCAGCATCTTCCTTTTCCTTTGTTTTTTTTAAAGAGTTAAAGCCCCTCAAGTCTTCTTCCCTTTCTCAGCTTCTTTGCTGTTGACAACTGCCCATTAGCCATTGCTTTCTTCTGTGCTTGCTCATTTCCAAAAGTTGCAGTGAAAGCAGAGCTGTGTTGACTGGACGCTTGATTTATCACACCAGTAATTATAAAAATCATAGTTGACAGGCACCAACCTAGGCATCTCCTCCTATCTGTTTGACTGGACAGCTTTCTTCTTCTGTGGTGGCACCTGCTTTGACATGAGCATGCACAATCTAGAACCAGAGAGCAGATCAGTGGACTTAACTGATCTGCTTGCTCAGTTACAATTCACATGGTTAACAGCTTCAGTGACAGCCCTAGTCCATGGCCTGGAGGCTCTTCAAGAAATGGATCTTGGTTCTAATTGCCACAGATCACTCATCTGCCTTGAGATAGCACACACAGACATAATCTTATTTTGAATATTATGCATTTTGACCCACCAAATACCTCTGGAGTGTTTATAACCAGGACATGAACACATACCCCTCTTCTATGTCATTCCATATAACTGGAGACATGCTGCCTCCAAAGCAGAGGTAACAATAAATTGAACTTCTGCTGTGGCTTATCCTAGCAAGCACTTCCCCTACTGAGAAGGCAAGTTCTTTGTTCGCATATTGCTCTTTCTGCTGTAAGATCTTTTTGTGCTTTGGCAAGTGCCACAAAACAAATGTACAATTAGAGATTTTTAGAAACTTATTGAGATAATTGTCATTCCGTAAGAGAATTGACTGATGGTACAAAGACACATTAAAATTGGTTTGTTGTGTCAAGAATGGTTTTGAGTGTCACATAACTGGGTTGAATTGCTTTATGGGATAAATTAAGTCTTTTTAATTAAACTACATTCTATCAGAATGTCCTAAAATCCCTTTTCACACTACCATAAAACTGAAAGGAGCTTTATTCTTTCTCTTGTTGCAGTTAAACAATGCTCCTGAACTAGGTTGAAAATAGACTTTTTATTATTATGTTATTTCAATTAATAGATTGAATATGAAAAGAAGAAAAAAGAAGATGGAAAGCGGGCTCGAGCTGAAAAACAGCAAGTGTTGGATATGCTTTTTTCTGCTTTTGAAAAGCATCAGTATTACAACATTAAAGACTTAGTGGATATAACTAAACAGCCAGTGGTAAGTACTTTTTCAGAAAAAAAGTCATACAATTTGTTATTTATAAATGGAACAGCTTCTAAAACTAGGTTGTTTAATGTTTAGAATAGATTTCTTCAAAATATGTCTTTTAAGTTAACCTTACAGTGAAAAAAATTAAAACAGCATGGTAATTACAAGAGGTCAGCATAAGTTGGTTGAGAACCAATTTTACCAAACTAAATGTATTTCAAGTTTTGATTGAGTCATGTCCTTAATACAGTGTGGGAATACTGTATCTTGAGTTGAGAAAGCATTTGACAAAAGCAAGCCAATTCAGTGTAGGCAAAATGTTGTGATAATTAAGCAGATATATAACTGGCTCAAAAATCATAATCTCAGAGTTCCCATCAACAGGTCCTCATCAAACTAAAGTGAGGAATTGAATGGGGTGCTACAGGGTTCAGTCCTGGACCCACTACTTGCCAACATTTTTATTAATGATAGATGAAGAGTTAGAAGGAAGATTTAACCAAGTTTGTAGATGGCTAATGCTGAGAAGACAGAATTAAAATTCAAAATGATCTTGATAGTATAGAAAATGGGCTGAAAATAATAGAATACCATTTAACAGAGACATGTGTAACTTTCTACACAGAGGAAACAAAAATCCAGTGCACAGGTAAAGGGTAAGCATCAGTGCTTCTCTCAGCTGTGGGTGTGGGTGTGCAGCTGCACAGTAGCCAGTGCGCACCTACAAACCAGATTCAGTCTCCCACTCTCTGTCAGAGATGACACACTAATACATGTGGTTTTGCAAAGGAAGGACAGGGAGAGGAGAGTCTTCTCACCCAGCAGCTAAGCTGAAGCCCATGGATCTTCTGCAGGACTCCAGGCCCTAGGAGGTATTGAATAGCGGTGGGGAAGAAAAGGCAAAGCAAAGGGGAAAAAAAGAAGGGCACGGGAGCCTTCTCACCTGGGTGCTTGCCTGCCCAGGCATCTTTTGCATTGTTTTCAAAAACTGGTGATCCCTGGCCCAGGGTTGCTGCTGATACAATTGCTGCTCAGAAGACATTACTTGTGAATCTGCTTCCCTGGTTTAGAAGAAATGTTGGCTGAGATAGTTGGCTTGCTAAGGGTACTTACGAATAAGACATTGGAATAAGTAGTTAATTGCAAACTGAGTATGATTGAGCAGTAGGATGTGGATTGCAGAATAATTTAACGAAATTTTAGACAGCATCATCAGATAAATACACAAATGATTGGAAGTGGTGGTTCTGTCTTACCCCACCTTGGGTGTTGTGTCTGCGTCTGGACAATTCACTTTAAAAATGATTCAGACAAGCTAGAAGAGGCTCAGAGAAGAGCAGCGTGTATATTAGGGAGGTTAGCGAGTATTCCTACTGTCTCCCCACTCCGCGTGATCAGGCAAATGCTTGAATCGGGCTTAAGCACCTTGAAGACTTAAATTAAATACTGTTTTATTCCAGCTTCTCTCCAATTCCTAATCAATCACCTTTATCTACCCATGTATTTTGCTGGGGAAAATTACTGATTATAGATACTAATCTATAACAAGCATACATCCTTTTGATTTTAAGGAGAAACCCAACACAAAAAGAATGTTTAGTTTCTCCTTAAAATGAAAAGGGTGTTTTTTGTGCATACATGGATACTAAGATGGTGTGGTTATTTTTATTTCACTTTTTGTGGTTTTATTTCTTTTTAAGTGGTTGAATTCTTTTTAATTTTATTGATGCGTTGTCCCCATGGTTTAGTCCAACATTTTTGCAAGACCTGAAGAGTAAAAGGAGATGGCAGGGTAGAAGAAGGATCCTTGTTAAGCAGTGCAGGAAGACCTCCGGTGTTCATTCCCAGGAGAAAGGCTTTTTACATTGGTGAAAATTTATTTATTTATTAATTTGGGAAATGTATATGGCTGCCCATCTTAAATACATAACTCTGAGTGGCTAACAAACCAATTCTTAGGAGAAACAAGATAAACCTCCTTGTATACAAAACAGAAAATAGAGTTAAAATTAATCCAATAGAAAAATGAAGTCACTGCTTCCGAAGCTTACAATCCACATACTGGGCTCCTGCACCAGCCTGGCCCTAACGCCTGGGGGAAAAAAACAGATCTTCATGGCCTTCTGGAAGGTGAAGAGGGTCAGGGTATTCCAAATCTTCAGGGAGAGGCTGTTCCATAGGGCAGACGCCATGGCAGAGAAGGCACATCTTCTCAGTCCTGCCACATGACCCTGTTTGATAGAGGGGATCTGGAGCATGCCCAACATGTTGGATCTGATGGGATGGGCAGAGACCTTAGAAATAGCTGGTCGCACAAGTAACCTGACCTGTGCCATGTAAGGTAATAGCCAGCTCCTTGAATTGCACCTGGAAACATGCTGGAGCCAGTACAGGTCGCACAACGGTGGTGACACATGGACAAACTTTGATGTACCCAAAACTGCATGCACCATTATATTCTGGACCAGTTAGAACTTCTGAGTGTTTTTCAAGGGAAGCCCCATGTAGAGCATGTTGCAGTAATCCAGTTGGGAAGTGACTACGGCAGTGTTTCTCAGCCTTGGCAGTTTGAAGATGTGTGGTCTTCAACTCTCAGAACTTCCTGGGGAATTTTGAGAGTTGAAGTCCACACATCTTCAAACTGCCAAGGTTGAGAAACACTGGACTAAGGCATGAGTGACAGTGAGCAGAGCCATCCAGTCCAGGAACGGGCACAGCACAAATCCGTGCAAAGGCCCCTCTGTCCACGCCTGCCACTTGCTTTTTAAGCAGCAGCCCTGAGTCTAGGGAGACTCCCAGAAAATAAGCCTAAGTACGTTTAGTAAGGGAAGAGTTTGAAATATGAAATATGAATGTAGAGATTTTGGTGCAGGACCTCTGTAGATTATAGTTCCCCACAGAGTGTTGTTCCTGTCTTGCTAAAGTTCACCACCTTAACTTACAGTTGTGGAAGAAATGTCTACAGTGCTTTATTCTGCAGTTTCCTTCAGTGAAATAGGCTTCATTATTCTATGTATTTTCCCCTGCGTTGAAGGGCCTGTAGTAGCTGTTTAGGAATCTCTTGCTATAAATTGAATCATTTCTCCTGCAGCTGTGAGCTGTTGCTCTAGAAAAGGCAAATCATAGATACTTTATTTCTACGTTAAGAACAGGTCCAGCATCTCTCAGCCTCCCCACCGGCAACTAACATTCTAACTCCTTTATCTTTTACAAACTAAGAAACTGACAAATTGTTTTGTTTCTCCATGACAGATATTGATTTCCCTTCTCTTTATGGAAAGGGAAAAAAATACAAGAATATTGACGCAGAAGCTGGTAGTTGGTGTGGGAGGAATTTGACTAGGTTTCTAGTGGATAGAGGAAAGTAACATTAATTTTAAAGGATAAACAAAGACAAAACTAATAAAATCTGCCATTTTCTAATTTCCCGCAATTTCCTGTCTCCCTTTTGACTGACTTTTTAAAGGATACAAGCAGGATTGTTTGTGCTTCATGATGCTCTGCATGAAGAATTTTATGCATTGTATAGTATCTACAGAATGTCTCCAAAAGTTCTTAGGATCCACTGTATCCGTAAGGTTAGTTTAGGGCAGTGTTTCTCAACCTTGGAACTCTAAGATGTGTGGACTTCGACTCCCAGAATCCCCCAGCCAGCCATTGTGATGCTTGAGGGTTTCCACTGAGTTCTGTGAGACAAACCAAACCTTTAGCAAACTGAGACTATGGTGGGGAAGTAAATGTGCTCGCGTACCGCCAGTCACTGGAGATAAATAGTTCATCTCTGCTGAAGAAGGCGGTGCGGTGCGGGTGACGTGGTGGCGCTGCAGGTTAAACTGCTGAGCTGCTGAACTTGCCGATCGGAAGGCCGGCGGTTCGAATCCGCGTGACGGGGTGAGCTCCCGTTGCTCGTCCCAGCTCCTGCCAACCTAGCAGTTCGGAAACATGCAAATCTGAGTGGATTAATAGGTACCACTTAGGCAGGCAGGTAGCGGTGTTCCGTTTAGTCGTGCTGGCCACATGACCACGGAAGTGTCTACGGACAAACGCCGGCTCTTCGGCTTTGAAACAGAGATGAGCACCGCCCCCTAGAGTCGGACACGACTGGACTTGATGTCAAGGGAAACCTTTACCTTTACCTTTACCTCTGCTGAAACTTCCAAAGATGCACCCCTCTGAGTGTTTGGCTTCTGGAGTTGGGAATATTACTGCTGATCTGCTTTTAGCTCTTTGCCAGTAATAACCACCTTTCCTATTTGTGAAAAATGATGGATCATTTGAAATTAGGAAACAGTGGATGAAGGAAAGCATGACCAGCCTTGAAGTTGTGCTGCTGGTACAACCTTGGCTTGTTTCTGGGGTGTGTGTGTGTGGAGATTGTTGCTTGGTGTACTTGAGGATCCTCATTTCAGGCAGACAAGCTTTAAACATCCCAGGAATTTCCTCTGGATATTTCTAAAGTTCATATCTCAGTGAATGCAGGACATGATTTGCATGAATGCCAGGCCATTTGAATTTCTCATTCTGTTCACCTCTGCAAATTCAGAAAATTACTAATCTAAGTTTGAATGTTTATGAACTCTGGAGCTCCCAAGTCACGTTCTCTTCTAATTAGGCCACGTTAAGAGTTTTTATTCCTCTTAAAAATCTACACTCAGAATCTTTCTCATTATCATGTTATGGTACCTAACTGGGTTTGCTGGTTCCCTGGTGCAGGTTTTAGCAATCTTACAGTTATTTCCTTGATTTGTTTTATCTTACTGTTTTAATGGGGGAGCCTTTTGTAAAATACCTTTGTAGCAGGGACTTTGGTGCTGTTAATGTAATATCAAACTTAAGATTGCAAACCCATATGGGTGACTTGCTCTGTGTTCCATACAGTTGAGTTTGCAGTCTAGTTAAAGACCAAGAAGATTTACTTGATCTATTCATGGGTCTTTGTTGTTGTTTATTCGTTTAGTCGCTTCCGACTCTTCATGACTTCATGGACGAGCCCACGCCAAAGCTTTCTGTCGGTCGTCAACACCCCCAGCTCCCCCAGGGACGAGTCCGTCACCTCTAGAATATCATCCATCCACCTTGCCCTTGGTCAGCCCCTCTTCCTTTTGCCTTCCACCTTCAGCACCTTCTCCAGGGTGTCCTGTCTTCTCATTATGTGGCCAAAGTATTTCAGTTTTGCCTTTAATATCATTCCCTCAAGTGAGCAGTCTGGCTTTATTTCCTGGAGGATGGACTGGTTGGATCTTCTTGCAGTCCAAGGCACTCTCAGAATTTTCCTCCAACACCACAGTTCCAAAGCATCGATCTTCCTTCTCTCAGCCTTCTTTATGGTCCAGCTCTCACAGCCATAAGTTACTACGGGGAACACCATTGCTTTAACTATGCGGGCCTTTGTTGTCAGTGTGATGTCTCTGCTCTTAACTATTTGATCGAGATTTGTCATTGCTCTTCTCCCAAGGATTAAGCGTCTTCTGATTTCCTGACTGCAGTCAGCATCTGCAGTAATCTTTGCACCTAGAAATACGAAGTCTTTCACTGCTTCTACATTTTCTCCCTCTATTTGCCAGTTATCAATCAAGCTGGTTGCCATAATCTTGGTTTTTTTTTTTTTGAGGTTTAGCTGCAAGCCAGCTTTTGCACTTTCTTCTTTCACCTTCATCATAAGGCTCCTCAGTTCCTCTTCGCTTTCAGCCATCAAAGTGGTATCATCTGCATATCTGAGATTGTTAATGTTTCCTCCAGCAATTTTAACTCCAGCCTTGGATTCCTCAAGCCCAGCACGTCGCATGATGTGTTCTGCATACAAGTTGAATAGGTAGGGTGAGAGTACACAGCCCTGCCGTACTCCTTTCCCAATCTTAAACCAGTCCGTTGTTCCGTGGTCTGTTCTTACTGTTGCTACTTGGTCCTTATACAGATTCTTCAGGAGGCAGACAAGATGACTTGGTATCCCCATACCACTAAGAACTTGCCACAATTTGTTATGGTCCACACAGTCAAAGGCTTTAGAATAGTCAATAAAACAGAAATAGATGTTTTTCTGAAACTCCCTGGCTTTTTCCATTATCCATTGGATATTGGCAATTTGGTCCCTAGTTCCTCTGCCTTTTCTAAAGCCAGCTTGTACATCTGGCAATTCTCGCTCCATGAATTGCTGAAGTCTACCTTGCAGGATCTTGAGCATTACCTTACTGGCATGTGAAATGAGTGCCACTGTTCAATAGTTTGAACATTCTTTAGTGTTTCCCTTTTTTGGTATGGGGATATAGGTTGATTTTTTCCAATCTGATGGCCATTCTTGTGTTTTCCAAATTTGCTGGCATATAGCATGCATTACCTTGACAGCATCATCTTGCAAGATTTTGAACAGTTCAGCTGGGATGCCGTCGTCTCCTGCTGCCTTCTTATTAGCAATGCTTCTTAAGGCCCATTTAACCTCACTCTTCAGGATGTCTGGCTCTAGCTCACTGACCACACCGTCAAAGCTATCCCCAATATTGTTATCCTTCCTATACAGGTCTTCCATATATTCTTGCCCCCTTTTCTTGATCTCTTCTTCTTCTGTTAGGTCCTTGCCATTTTTGTTTTTGATCATACCCATTTTTTGCCTGGAATTTACCTCCAATGTTTCTAATTTTCTGGAAGAGGTCTCTTGTCCTTCTTATTCTATTGTCTTCTTCCACTTCCGCGCATTGCTTGTTTAAAAATAATTCCTTATCTCTTCTGGCTAACCTCTGGAATTTTGCATTTAATTGGGCATATCTCCCCCTATCACTGTTGCCTTTTGCTTTCCTTCTTTCTTGGGCAACTTCTAGTGTCTCAGCAGACAGCCATTTTGCCTTCTTGGTTTTCTCTTTCTTTGGGATATTTTGTTGCCGCCCCCTGAACAATGTTGCAAACTTCTGTCCATAGTTCTTCTGGGACCCTATCTACTAAGTCCAGTCCCTTAAATCTATTCTTCACCTCCACTGCATATTCCTTAGGAATATTAGTGAGCTCATATCTAGCTGATCTGTGGGTCTTCCCTAATCTCTTTAGTCTATTCCTAAATTGTGCAAGAAGAAGTTCGTGATCGGAACTACAGTCAGCTCCAGGTCTTGTTTTTACCAACTGCATAGATGTCCGCCACCTTTGGCTGCAAAGGATGTAGTCAATCTGATTTCGGTGTTGTCCATCTGGGGAAGTCCATGTATAAAGCCGTCTCTTAGGTTGTTGGAAGAGAGTGTTCGTTATGCAGAGTGAATTGTCTTGGCAAAATTCTATCAGCCTATGTCCTGCTTCGTTTTGTTCTCCCAGGCCATGCTTACCTGTAATTCCAGGTGTCATTTGACTGCCCACCTTAGCATTCCAGTCTCCTGTGATGAAAATAACATCTCTTTTAGGCGTGTTGTCCAGTAGGTGCTGCAGATCCTCATAGAACTGCTCTACTTCAGCTTCTTCAGCATCTGTGGTTGGGGCGTATATTTGGATCACTGTGATGTTAGATGGCTTGCCCTAAATTCGAATTGAGATCATTCTATCATTTTTTGGATTGTATCCGAGCTCTGCTTTAGCCACTTTACTCTTAATTATGAAGGCTACTCCATTTCTTCTGTGGTCCTCTTGTCCACAGTAGTAGATCTGGTGGTCATTTGATTGAAGTGGCCCATTCCAGTCCATTTCAGTTCACTGACGCCCAAAATGTCTATCTTTAATCTTGACATCTCACCAATAACCACATCCAATTTGCCCTGGCTTAGATCTTACATTCCAGGCTCCAATGGTGTGTTGATCCTTAGAACATTGGATTCGCCGTTCACCACCAGCACCGTCGGCCACTAGCCATCCTTTCGGCTTTGAGCTAGCTGCGTCGTCACGTCTGGGGCTAGTTGAGCTCATCCTCTGTTCCTCCCCAGTAGCATTTTGACCATCTTCCGACCTGGGGGTCTCATCTTCCGATGGTATACCGACATATCTCTGGTTGTACTGATCCATTTAGTTTTCACGGCAAGAATACTGGGGTGGGTTGCCATTACCTTCCCCAGGGATCGCATTTAGTCTGACCTCTCTGTCATGACCTTCCCGTCTTGGATGGCCCTTCACGGTTTAGCTCATAGCATCATTGAGGTGCTCAAGCTCCAGCACCACAACAAGGTAAAGATCCTTTGCTGAAGATTCATGGGTCTACCTCGTTCATATCTAAAGCAAAGTGTAGCACTCTTTCTCTTGCTTCTTCTGCGTACCTTGCCTCTTTACGTCACATCATTTCAGACCCTTTGTCAGATACTCCATTTTGGTATCTCATCTGGGCTGAAGACCAAATGACTGAGAGCCAGTCTGGTCTAGTGGTTAAGGTGCTGAGCTAGAAACCCGGAGTCGGTGAGTTCTAGTCCCGCCTTAGGCATGAAAGCCTGCTGGATGACCTTGGGCCAGTCCCTCCCTCTCAGCCCAAGAGCCAATCAGGCATGGTATGGGAGTTCTAGTCCCACCTTAGGCATGAAGCCGGCTGGGTGACCTTGGGCCAGTCCCTCTCTCTCAGCCCAACTCACTGCAATGTAGACTAGCCTCCTTGGTGTGTACCCCGGGCAACGTGACTTGTCACGGCTAAATAGTCCACACACCTGGCTGCTGGACCTCACAAGGATTTCCCAGCAAGAAAAAAAAAGCAGCATGAACACCAAATTGCTATGCCATACCATTAAAAAAAAAAAAAAAAGCCCAAATGGCTGTCTGTACTAGGAAGGAAGGAGCTCAACTCCCCCCACCCCAGTGTAGTTCTTTGTTGTAGGATTACACCTCCCCAATTTCTGTATTACATATGATGCAGGTAGCGATGTTTGTGACTCCTTTGTCTGCCCCATTGACCTACTCTTGACGTTTGCATTCCCTTCTATGCTTCCCAAACTGCATTTTTGATGGATTTGATTCCTGGGGTGTTTTTCCTTGAACTGATGATTTAGGCATCTTCATTAAGATAATGAAATTATCTTGATTGATCTTGGAAGTAGGAGCAAAGTAGTTTAGTGCATTAGAGTAGAGGGCTTTGCACCCACTACTGTGATCAAGGCTGCTAATGGCCCCTTCTCCTTAAACCAGTTACACTTTTTGACCCCGATTGGATGATTGCTCTTTACAAAATACCCTTCTTAAACAAGTTGAATCAAAGAGCTGTATTAAAAGCTTTTTCTTTGACAATTTTCCCAAACATTTCCTGAACTCTTTGTATCATAACACATTTCAAAGTACTTGCTTTTCATAGTCCATTAGTCCAACTGCATTCTCTTCCTGTGTGTTATTTTTAACTTGTATTTCTTTTTTCTTCTCTGCAAAATACTTCACAGATTTGATTGTCTTGCTCTTGACTGTCTTGATTACTAGATGTCAGTAATAATCAGCCTGAAAAGTTGGCAGGTTGATAGGATAACTTAATTTCATCAAGGCTTTGTTACTGGTCCTCATAGACAAATTTTTATTAGGGTGTTTGTTCCTGACAGCTTAACCACAAGACTTTTGTGGAAGGGAGTTGAACTAACAAGGGAGTTGAACTATCAAATAAATATAATATTTTTGTATTATACAAAAAAAGATGAACACTGAGTACGCAATGTTAGACTTGAGTAGATTCAAACCCTACAAATTTCAGTGTTTTTTACTACTAACTGCACAGGATTTTTGCAGTCATAAATGATAGATATTTTATGAATGTGATATCACCTGTACAGAAGTTGTAAGAACCTTTTATCAGAAGGGAACATTTTGATGAGACATGGCAGCGCTTTTTATAAAAAATTATCTAGAGAATTCTTTAGGTAACTCCTGACATATTTTGCAAAACTAGCAATTCTAGATAAGATAAAGCTGCAAGATTTCCTACTTTAAATCTCTAGGACAATTAATTAAAGCTTCATGAAGAGTTTTAATGATGAAGTGGTAATAGCAGGCACACTGAAATTAATGCCCAGGTTTGGTCTCCCATTATTTAGAAGCTGCAGACCTCTTTGCCTGTCCTGCCACCCCTAATGATGATTCCATACATATCTGGAGCTCTAAATAGAAATTGAGAAGCCATTACCAGTAACAGCTTGAATGTCAGGACGAACTGCAACAGGAGAACATGTGTTCACTAAAGGAACACAACCCTCCCTCTTTCTAAGCTCTATGAAAGACTCCAGATACATCACTAAGCACTTAAAAACTTCCCAGTAACTAATTCAAGAAAACACAGATCTGTCACCTTCATTTGAATTAGTTTAAAGCATCCTTAGAGTGAGAATTCCCAAGCATTTGGAAGCAGCTAAGCTTTCAAAGAAAGATAGGTATGGTTTTTATGCAGGGATACCATGGAGAAATGTGCAAAATCTTTAGTGCTCAAAACATTATGAGCATTAAACCATCATTTTGAGTGTTCTGAATTTGAAGTAGAACTTACTTGTCCAAAGAACTGTTTCAAATCTGGAATGAAACTGAGGCTTTGGCACCCCGCAAGAAAATCATAGAGAGATTCCTTGAAATAACTGTTTCGACCCAGGGATGGGTGGTTCTGAGTGTTACAAACTAAGAACAAAGCACGTGGGTTTCAAGAGTTTTGTTCTGAGGTTGGAAAGAAATACTCATGTCATTCCAAATCTGGTTTGACAGAACATAGCCTACTTGACTGTTCTGATGGAGCTTTTCATGTGAAGCAGTTGTATTCTGAGTATGAAACAAAATAAAATATCCACCTTTTGTGGATCTCCTTAATGTTTGGGCTGCCCTGCTAACTTTTTAGCATTAGTTGAAGATGTTACCAGGCAGATAGATAGAATGGGTAGGTAGCCCCTGGTTATTTCCCCATGAGCTGCCTAGCCTGGAATTGCCATCCTATATCCAAATGCTTTTTATAAGAACCCACATGAGGCCATTCCTTCATCTTTCCACATTCTTCTGTCCTCATCATCCCATTCCTTCTTCCAAAGATATTGGAGGAAGGCTTCCTCTGTACACAGCCTTTGAGGTCTTGGAGGACATAAATCTGAACAGATAAATAATAAATGCAGGCTTATTAATTACATGTTTTACTTAAAGCATAGTTTAAGTTTAACATATTTAGGTTGGAATGTTCCTCCTCTGGAAAGTGTGTTTTCTTCTGGCTATTATTTCTCCTGTTTGGCAAGGCCAGGCGAGCGAAATGTCCTTTAATTAATCAGTTCCTCTTAATCACTGCTTTCATCTCATTGTTTTTACGTTTCCTTTTCTTTGATAATGACAAAATCCTGCTCGACTGCAGAAGAAAACAGAAATAGAGGAAGTCAGTGATTGCAGAGCACACACTCAAATGAGATAGATGGGGACTATCTAAAGGGCAAGAAATCAGTAATTCCCAGCCCTGCTGAAATTAGAGATGAAGAAAATTGTTTCTTCCTATGGAGCATGCTGGAGGAGGCCTTGCCTGCATAGCAGTTGCATGGGAATATATGTCGGAGAAAGTTCTTGGCCATGGAGGGAATGGCATTGCTAAATGATTCAGCACTGGGTGAGACTACCATTTTAATTTAACTTCCAGCTGATTATGGAAGAGCAGTGACTTGGCATCACCAAGACCTATTAGAGACTTTTAGGAAGCTTTTTACAAAATCCCTTCTAAAAAGCACTAAAATGCCAGGATAAAAAGGTCCTTAGGTGGCCAAAAAAAAGAAAAAAAGAATTGCACATTTGATACATTCCCCAGCTTTCCCCTGGAAGTAAATAAAATGGGGAAAAATATCATAATTACTTTTATTAGCCTCATTAGTGTCATTCTTTTATACATTTGTAAAGATCCCTGCTTCTATGTTTTTAAAGAAAAAGACAAATTTCCTGTGAGTGGTTTTCAGACTGATTAAGATGTGAATCACATATTGTACTTACCCATATTTGTAGCTCAGTGTGTTGCACACACCAAGCAGATGTTTGCAAGCTGTGGCTTACAGCTTAATGCAGCCTTTCTCAACCTTTTGACCTAGGAAAAGCCCTTGCAAGGCCTCAGGGAACCCCTGCACATTCAGGCTCAAATATAGGCCAGAAGGTGTAAAATTATTACATTCATTTCATGTGTAGGCCTGTATATATGCATTAACAGTGTTCTTAAACTGAAAATAAAGAATGAAACCTACCTCTTTAATGTGAAGTTGCCTTAATTTGAAATAGTTTTTTAAATAAGTTGCAATCTCCCAGGGAACCCCTGGTGACCTCTCCCGGAACCCAAGGGTACCACAGGACCCTGGCTGAGAAACCCTGGCTTAGTGTAACATGTGAATCAGCCCATAGTGATCTCTCTAATAAGCCTTGATTGAATCTAAATGAGTTCTAAATAGTATTCTCTTGGCTCTAAAACATTGTTTTGAGGATCGTAGCCTTGTTGCCCCATAACCCAATTTTTTTTAAAGATTTTTTTATCCCATCTTTGTCGTTTTTATAAATAACTCAAGGCGGTGAACATACCGAATACTCCTTCCTCCTCCTATTTTCCCCACAACAATAACCCTGTGAGGTGGTTGGGCTGAGAGAGAGGGACTGGCCCAAAGTCACCCAGCTGCTTTCATGCCTCAGACAGGACGAGAACTCACAGTCTCCTGGATTCTAGCCTGATGCCTTAACCACTATTATCATACAGCGCTAGTATCGTTCCAGTCAGAAGAAACCACAGTTAAACCACAATTAAACCACAGAGTTGGAGGGGATCAAGGATGCATGTACAGTCCAGTTGCTCCTTTGAGAGGATCCTCTTCTGGTTCTTGCAACACTGAAAGTTTTATCTTTGGCTCATATGGTAAAGTGCTGCCCCCTCGTGGGGGCTGATGCTCTGTGAAGAATATCTGGAGAGCTGAATAGCAGAGACAGTTCCAACATTTTAAGCCATTTGCTGCTTTGAAACTGCAACTGTTCTAGAAATGTGTACAGGAATAGCTTATAATGAACATCCTCCTCTTCTCTTTCTCCTCTCTCTCCCTACACCACACAACAAAAACGAATGGTGTAAAGAGAGTACTAGCTACCAGACCATCCTTGCTGCCCCCTTCTCCATTCTGTATTTTTAATTCACCCTCTGAAAGGTTTCCTTGGAATTTTAGAGGGTTTGTTTGCAGCCATTCTAGCCAGTGACCTCAGTTATCACTTGGGGACACCATCAGCTGGACGTTCTGTCTGTGATGGTGGCACATCTTAGGCTGTCTGTTTGTCCTTCTGTCTGCTTTGGTTCTGATCAGTATATTATTGCTGCCTTTGAGGAAAGGAGAGAGATTAGGTTTGAAATGGAGAAACCACAAAAAAGAGGTATTCCTGAAATGTTAAGGCAGGAAAACATCTGTCTTTGGGGAAAAGGAGACCACAAGGAAGAAACAGTATCCTCTAGGGGGTGACATCCAAGACTGGGCTTAATTGTAACTATGAACTGCCTAAAGAAAAGCAGCAGCTATAGAAGGATTTATTGAGCATAGCAAGAAAAAAAATGATATAGACCAGCCTTTCTGAACCGTTTGACCCTGGAGGAACCCTTGAAATATTTTTCAGGCCTTGGGGAACCCCTGCACATTCAGGCTCAAATATAGGCCAGAAGTTGGAAAATTATTTTATTTGTTTCAAGGGTAGGCCTGTTTATATGCATTAACAGTGTTCTTAAACTAAAAGAATGAAACTTAGCCCTTTAATGTAAAGTTGCCCACAGTTGAAATCATTTTTTAAATAAATCGTGATCTCCCAGGGAACCCCTAGCGACCTCTCGCAGAACCCTGATTGAGAAACTCTGATACAGACTGTTGCGTTATTCTATCCGTCGAGCTGGGAAGGTGTAAGTATTTTGCCTGACCTCCATTTGACACTGTACTGTTTGCGGGTCTCGTTGAAATCAGTAGCCAGACAAGAGGCTGGTGTTCAGCCAAAGCATCTTTCCATTTCTCTTGAATGAGATGAAGTGGTGCCCATGAGATCAGAAGTATTTTCATAGCAACGCGAAGATATCATTTGCCTTTTTCACTATTTTCTTACAAGTGCACGGTGGAGCTTTCCAGAGGCTGCCCACAGTAATAATATAGTGGCAGCAAACTGTACTAAAAGTCATTGTATTCTTCACCACTACACGCTCACAGTAAAAAACGAAAAAGCCAGTTTCACTTAAGAACGTCCTTGGTGAAGCAGCAAAAACTATTAATTTTATTAAATGTTGGCCCTGAGTAAACATCTTTTTAATATTCTGTGTGATGACGTGGGAAGTGCACATAGACTAGGTTTTTCCATGAAGCACCATTTTTATCTGATCTTCATTTATGTTCTTAAAGGTATTCCTGTGTTAATACCAAATAAATATTTCCCTCATATTGATAGGAAATGTATTTGGGATTGTGGATCACCTAGGTTTTCCTTAGCTAAATTAAGACTAACATTTGAGGAAGGTGGCTTTAATTTATCTCATTAGCAAAAATATCATTGGGCTAGTATTTTATTAGTTACCAGCATGTGGAATGAAAATATAGTTGAATATTACCGCCTGTGGGCTATGTTGGAAAGTTATGACTTATTTCCTTTCTGATCATGGCAAGTGTTTGGACAACATACAGTTTAAAAGATGTTTATTTCAAGGAATATGTCTAGTGAGAAGTTTTGGGGCCATATTAGGGCATGGACTGGGTTTTGATAACGGGACTCATGAATATCTAACTCTTTAGAAAAATTCTACTTTGAAAATTGGTGGTAAAATGTCCTATTGGAAAGTTTGAGTGGAAGCCAGCATCATGACTTTAAGCCAGTTGTTATGTAATGACTGTTTTAAGGATTTGCCCTGACTTCAAATTGAATTTGGTCTTCCCAGCTTGAAACAGTGGAGGTATCTTCAACTTAAGCATGTTTTAACAGATCAACATGGACGTGATGCTTTCTTTCTTGATGGAATCCATGACAGAATTAAAACCTATAGCATATCTCTATCAAAAGTGCAAGAATTTTAAAATGGACATTTTTGGGATATTTCAAAGAAGGTCCATTTTTGGGATATTTCAAAGGTGGTCCATTTTTGGGATATTTCAAAGGAGGTCTAAAGATCGGGAATTTCCCATAATGCCTCATCAATGGATTCATGTCCTTAAAAATGTTTAAATGTATTAACACTGTTTTTTATATTATATAATGAAATATATTAAATATGTCATTTAGAAGATCTGCATAAGTCAGTGAACCAGTATTTTCCAAAT
Organism: Candoia aspera; assembly: GCF_035149785.1. Taxonomy (NCBI): domain Eukaryota; kingdom Metazoa; phylum Chordata; class Lepidosauria; order Squamata; family Candoiidae; genus Candoia; species Candoia aspera. The sequence continues at coordinate 10,850,416 of NC_086157.1, forward strand.
GACCAACGCATGATGCTACAAAATCGTGCATCGGTAAAAGATCCATTGAAAGTGCAAAACAGATCAATGGATTTTAATTAACAGTACAAAAAAAGTTCATTGATAGAGTTTCATATTCCACATTGCAACTAACTTTAAGAAACTTCCATTTGTCGAGTTCTGGTGTATAGTATCACAGAGGAATATCCACAATTATCTGAAGTCTGTTAACATACTCTTCACTTTTCCCACTACATATCTGTGTGAGGCCAGATTTTCTTAATTCACTTCAACCAAAACAACATACCACACCAGATTTAAGGCAGAAGCAGATATGAGATCCAGCTGCCTTCTATTAAGCCAGACATTAGAGGTGTGAACATAAATTAAAAAATGAAATTCTTCTATTTACGTTTAGAAAATATAGCTATTTTCCATTAAAGATACGTTATTTGTGTTAACGTGTAGTGGGTTCGTTATTTTTAATGAATAAATATTTTTTAAAATTCTCAGTTTTAACTTCTAATACAGTAAATATATATATATTCATATTCATATTCATCCCTCCCTCCCACATAAACCAAAGGTCTTTGGGGTCCTCAGTAATTTTTAAGATTGTGAAGGGGTCCTGAGACCAAGATGTTGAGAACCACTGATGCAGAATAGTGACTGGATGAAGGTCGGTGAATGGACTGAATATTGACAGGTAGCTTCTAAAGCTAGGAGTGCCCACACATGCTTGGCTAAGGGAGGTATTTGGCAGCTGTACTTAGAGCAGGCAACAACTACCACATGTCTGGGGTTCGTCTCCACTGCAACAGTTTGGTAGCTCAGATCCATAGCTGGTAGATAGTAGTAAGCGTGGGAAGAAAAGGCAACTTCTGAGAATGATTTAGAAGCACGTGGTAGAAATTATATTGGGTATGGCAATAAACAGCTTCTTCTGTCATGGGATGCCAAGGGTGAAAACGCAGTGGTTCCTCCAGCATGCCGCAGGTGAGAACACCTGATTGGTCTGTTACCTTGTAGTTGGAATAGACTACCCAATCAGTGGGAGATGGTCCAGCATATTTGTGGCATTTTTTAAAAAACTCCTGATTGTGCTAGCAGATTGTAAGTCAATACCATCAGTGATGAGCGACATGGAAAAAGGGCTTGGAGAAAGGGATTAATTTCAGTCATTAGACATGTGATGCACAGCATTCCCAGGTTCTTATTCAGGTGGGGACTCCCAGCTTCTGCAGAACAAGGCTATTCAAACTTGTGAATACACGTTGAAACTGCCAACATGGAAATGAAACCCATTGCTGTAGAAAAGAGGCTGATTGTCTAGATGTGGCCTTGGAGTGCCTGGGTTGTATTACTCCATAGGTGGTTCTTCTTAGACTTTCCAGTGTGGGAAGTATAGATTTGTGCTGTGGACCCCGTCATCTGAATTACGGGCTGCCTGGGTGGAGTTGATATGCTGGTGACAATGAGCTATGATAGGCTGCTGAGTTTACCAGCTTTAGTATGGGAGTAGAGAACCGGTTTTCTCAACTTCCTTTTTTCTTCCCCATAGAGGAAGAAGAAAATTGACTTAGACCCATCCTCAACTTGGTGTAAATTTATGTCTTTGAAGTTGGGCTGCCCTTGGTTGGGAATAGAGGACAGATTGGTGTCAGCATAATTGTTCTGGGTTCCTACGATGCTCTGTCATTATTCCTTCTTCTTACTTTCAGATCTATTTAAAGGAAATTTTGAGAGAAATAGGCATCTACAATTTTAAGGGGCCACACAAAAGTACCTGGGAACTTAAACCAGAATACAGGCATTATCAAAATGAAGATAAAAGTGATTAGCAACCAGGACGCTGTTGACTTCGAAAGCAGGAAAAGCTGCCCAGGTTCATCCTTAAAAGAGTAAGAGTTAATACTTTTGTAATCAGCTGTCTTCATTTTTTAAAAGATTTTTCTGGAATGTTATCTAAGTTTTTGTGGTATGTTTATTGCATACAAATTATTTATAGAATAAACTTGTATTTGGTTTCTTGAATGAATGGCCTTTTATTATAACTTCTTGCATTTTGTAAAAATATAACTATGTTAATAAATTGACTAGAAGCTTTATTTACTCCTGGGCTGAATTTATCCCATTATGACTAAACTATTGAGTTGGCCTATATTTCGAACAACAGAGCATCAGGCTAACACATTTATTCTAAAAACTGTTTACCTTTAAGGATCCAGGTCACACTTGTGTTTTTGCTGCAAATGACACAGCTATGCCTTTGGAGACTGAATCCTGAAGTAGTTTCCAAGAACGTATCATGGGATGGTGAATAGCCTTTACATGCTTGTTGATCAAAAATAACTAGAAGTAGGACACATTTTCAGTTGAGTCGGAAATGGTTTTTTTTCCACTGAGAACACAAATCATCTTGTGTCTCCCCTGCAGCTCTCAAAATAGGTTCTGGAGGGTTGGTGAAATTTCAACCCCCCCTTTTTTTCGGCAGTGTTTGTTACATGATGTACAAAGGCCTATGGTTTGAGTGGACATCTGCTCATACGATGCTAAATTGTGGTTGGTGGTATACTACTTGACATCTTCCAGATGGATAGTCAGCACAGAGGTGTTGTGGCCTTCCAAATCCAGGTTCTGCACCAAATTGGGATTGATCAAGACTTAGAACCTGGGTAAACTTTGCAGAATATAGATGTTTCAGAATAAGCTAGCCAGAATTTAGCTGAGCATTGATTGGCAAAGGGTCACCTGGAAAGATCATCTCCATCTATGCCGGAACATCCACGTTGGAAGTTACATGGGTGAAATAAGTAAAGAGGCTATTCGTTTCCCACAAAGACGTAACCATCATCTTTGTGTTGCAAAAATTGATTCAGATAGGAAAAGGACTCAGCAGAGTCTTAGGTATTCTATAATTCTGAAACACTCCATTTGTTTTTCTTCATTTGTCAGTTGCAGATGTTGAGCTTCGAATAGGTGACATTATTTTCCATATATATAATTCTTCCTTCGAACGTTGCTATTCAGTGACAACTAAGGGACTCAAGCTATCCTTTGCGCATCCCTTTTGGGTGCGCTAAATTTTCACAGGGCTATCAGCATTGAGTTGTTGCTTCCCCATTGATAGGACACCTCTGCTTCCATTATGAAGATGAACTCAAGGCAGAATGACTCAAGATGGTAGCAGATCCAGTAGCAAAACCTTCCGCCAGAGTTAACGGCTAACTATAATAAATAGATGAAATGGATCAAATGGGCCTCTGTAACGCATGGGCAAGCAAGTCCCCAGCCCACATTCATGAACAGCCAGCAGCATCTCAGTTCTAATACACATCCCTTTGTATCAAGCAGGAGCTTCTCAACGGTGGTATAGCTGGAGACCATGTATGGAGGAAGGTCACCACATAGCCCTCCCTTTCTGCTAGAAACAGTTTGACTCTTTAGAACAGTGTTTCTCAACCTTGGCAACTTTAAGACATGTGGACTTCAACTCCCAGAATTCCCCAGCCAGCAATGCAGTCTTAAGTTGCCACGGTTGAGAAGCACCGTTTTAGAACAAAGGTAGAAGCTGGGTCCTGGGGGAGGGTAGAGAAAAACACTGTCTGCCAGATCCTTGATTAAAGATCAGAATTAGCAAGCAGCTAGATAAACTCCAGGACAGCAACCTGGAGGTTGCTACTACTTCACAAATCCATTTGTGTCTAAGGAGTAGGTAGTAAGTATAGCTACAAACATTATACAGGATTTTTTATTGGAATGGATTCAGCGATTTTATTCTCTCTCATACCTAATTGCCTCCATACAAGCTCATGCATTGTGTTTTTATGTAGCTTGGAACCTCTTTCCGTTAGGTAAGTAGGAACAGAGCAGCTTCACGGTGCAGCTTACTCAGTCATTTCCTGTGTGCTTTTCTGTCCAGAGGTTAAGCAGTAGTCTGTGATTTGAACCACTCCGTATTTTTATTTCTGTCATCGTTTGTTTTGCATGGAACTACTTTTAAGTTTGAAAAGGACTTTTAACTTATTTTAAAATAAAGTTTGATTCTATCACTTATAAAATTGTCTCTTTCCACTGAAAGGGGGGCAATTTATCTACCCATGGGCCTCAGTGCCACAGAGACCCAAGGTGGCACAGTAAGTTCTGTTTTTGTTTTCTCCACTGGCCAGTAAGGGGCACAAGCTGCGGGACCCCACCGATCTCTGGTATGCTGGGCTGAAGGGGAAGGACCTGCAAGGCAAAGGCACCTCCTTTGGAAAATAGGAGATGGCGCAGAGTACTGTCAAGCCACTAGCAAGGCAGGAAGCAGATCTGGCGCATGCAGAGTTCCTGGGAGACACTTGAGGCCGGCAGCCGTACAGATAAGGAACATTGTGAGGAGACTTACTGATGTCTTTTTATTGCAACACTTAGACCAGTAAACTATTCAGATTAAATCTCTTTACGGGTAAGTCTGCCAACATAGGGTCACGCTTAACTGGATTAAAAAAACCATCACTTTGGGCTTATAAAGGTCTCCAGCTACCTTCCCTAAGTCTAATCTCCCAGGATAGCACTGGCACCTCTGGGTTCCAATTATAGGCGAGGTGGCTGGCGTGACAGCGCTGCGGCTGGGCGAGCTACCGATCCGTCAGAATTGCACCCACCTCTTTAGTGGACCCGTATTGACCGGAGGATCAGGGAAGGGGTCCACAAGCCTCTCTCCTTCTGGTGGTAGGGATGTAACCCTCTCATCACAGCACCTAAAATTTTGCTTCATGGTACTTATCCCACCAGCAGGAATAACGGAAATTGCTGTGCTGAATCTAAGGACGTTTAACTCTTGGGAGTCGTCATCTCTTTATTAAGGCATAGAATCCCCCGCTATGTCCCGCTTGGTGGACTTTTTTGCAGTTCCAGTGACTGAAGGACGTGGAAAAGTCGCTTCAGTTCACTTCTTTCCCAGAACTGTTCTCAACCGTGCCCTTCACAGCCAATTCAAACCTGCCCAACACTAGGGAGTTGGCTCTTAACGCTGATCTTTGCTGGCCACTAAGCCTCCAATGTCTTGTTTTTATTTTGTAAGAGTTTTAAAACTGTTGTAAACTGCTTCAGTGGCTTTAGAGAAAGAGGTGTGCATATCTGTGTTTGTGTATGTTTGAGTTTTAATAAACAAGTAAAAAGGACACCCTTCTCACGGAATAAGCAGTTAAACCTAACATTTTGGCTAAGGCATTGGAACGTTTCTGTGTGGGATTTGATAGCAATCTTCAGGAAGTACGATTTCAAGCTGCATTTGTGAAAATCTAGAGATTCTGGGGGGGGGGGAAGCATTTTCCCTTGCAATGAAGGAATCTCAGACCCACGTGTGTTTGTGATTCTAATACTCCATGCTCTATTCTCTGTACCAAAGCGTACTCCATTCTACCCTGCAGAAATGTCTTTGAATGTTACCAGACATGCAAAACAGGTACAGTTTCATAGAGCGCCTTACGAAATCTGATGGTCTGAATTCCATTAGAATTGGAAGCGCTTCTAATTTTCATCCAAAGCAGGATGCAAAAGATGCTCCTGATTAAACATGAGAGGGTTAAATGTTACGATTTATAGAAATATTGCCAAGGGCATTACTAAAATAAACAAAAATAAGCATATTGGAAGCTCTCAAGAGTAAACCATGGAACAGGTAAATCAGCTCCATGGATTTTTAACACAAACAATTTTAAAATGTTTTAGCTTTAACATGAACCCAACAGCAACCATAACACTTTTCTGGCTTTTGACCAATTACACATGTAGTAATGTTTTGCATTTGGTCCTGCCTGCAAGACCTGCCAAAACAATCCGTGTTCTACACTATGGTAACTTTGAATTTTACCAGACATGCAAAACAGGTACAGTTTCATAGAGCACCTTACGAAATCTGATGGTCTGAATTCCATTAGAATTGGAAACGCTTCCCTCTTAGGCGGGTCCCTATATGGCAACAGGCCCTTTTAAAAAGCACTCAGGGCTGTGAAAGCTTTTGCTGCCTCAGGCCTGTGTACTCAGGAACTTGCAGTCTTTATAGATAGGAAATACTTTTACCCCGCTGTTTGTTGTAAGCCAACATCTTCTTGAAAACTTTCTTACCAAGGGAATAAACATGCCCAGTTTTAAACACTGAACAGTCCTGTGGCAGTCAAAGCAGTCACGCAATCGAGGAGTGGCAGGAAACAGATCTCGAGGCCCACGTTAACACCCGTCTTCCTTCAATACAAATAGCAAGCCTCGGAGGGCGAAGACTGTATGCACCTTTGCCCATAAATGTTTCTCTAATACTTCAGGCTTCTGTTTTCTCTTGAACACTCAGACAGGTCTACTGGAATGCCCACAATGCTGCAACGCTTGCCAGCTAAGAGATTTGGCTGACCACAGCACTGCTGACGCCATCTTTCCTTTCGGGGGGCGGGCAGCCCAGCCCAGCCTCATGTATTAGATAAACACTGAAAAAAGACGTATACCACTGCAACGACCAGGCTCTATGCTGGTACTTTCCTTCCATTATTCCAATAGCACTTTGCTCCAGAGTGCTTAATCAATGCTTGCTTGAACACAATTCTTCAACTATCACTTCTGATTCCAAGACTGGCTACAGTTAAATTGAAAACATTTATACAATGCATACAAAATACCTTTTTCTCAAAAATTAAGCTCTCCTCCTTAGTCAAGCACCCAGTGTTTGTAGGATACAGATTGGAAAGCAAACAGGGACAACAGAGGCTTCAAAATGCACCCCTCAAAGTCTAAGCTAGGAAATGAAAAATTTAAGAAGATCAACCGAACGTCCTGTGAATTAGTGATTTCAAGGGCAGTGAAATAGTACAGCTGAGCCAAAACATACATGCAAATGTTAAGTCACAGGAATATTAAGTAGTTTCCACCGATACATTTCTGATGCTGCTACTGGTTACTTCCACATGACCACTTTCAAAGCGATTGTGCAAGATCAAAGAGAAACAAAATGAAAAGCGACTGACAACTGTCACACACGGACTCCTCCCTGAAGGACGTTTTCTCCATTACTCTTGGCCACTCTATGCCTTAGACAGACAGGAAAACTTTCGGTTGTGCCATGCACGTATTTGCTCTTCCTAGTAACGCAAAACACCCATGCTCCTAATGATCAACGTATCTGCTGTTGTTTACCCGGATACAGCAATTGTTTTAAGAGTCGTTTAAAAACCCATGGCACCGTGCTGAAGAGCTGCAAAAGCTTTCAGGTTTTTGCATTCTAAAGAACTCTACTTTCGGGAGGAACGTACTCCTATCCAGAATAATCTGCAGAACGTTATTGAGACCGATGATCAGCTCCCCAGAAGTGAAAATATCAGCCGCACAGACAAAATATCCAGAGAATGCCCAGCTTTCCTATCTGGTCAATTATAGTTAGAAATTCCCATTAAAACCAATCCTGGAAATACTTATTTTTTCTTAACACAAGTTTGATTTGCATATCTAATGGATTTGAATGGGCATGAATCTATATATGCACACACCAGCCAGCAGTTAAACTCTACAGAAAAGCAGGGCCATGACAAAAGTAACACTGATTTAATGACCAACTAAAACTGCCATTCCCTAAAATAAGGCATTTCATTTGCGAAATTATTTGATCACATCTGCCTGTATCTACATGCAAGCTCCTTTATGTACACACACACAGTCCACAGCAACTCAATCTGGGCTCAGTCATCATAAACCTATGCACATTTACTACTGCCGCTGCCACGCAGAATGGCTCTGGCCACCAGGTTAAAGGAGAATCTATTTAGCCTAGCTTACCCAAGATAGGTTTTACTGAGGGTAGAAATTTGAGGGTTCTGATCATTGCTTTCTTTCTGCTTACAAAAGGAAACATATGGGTAACAAGTCCTTTGTGCTGGACCTAAGCTCAATTGAGCTCTCCAATTAGCGTACGAGACTTCTGGTCCTGTTCTGTCAGCATTCCAGGCTCACCTCCCTTCACATGTATCTTGCTGCAAAGGCATTTTGTTGACCCCAATTTCCTAGTTCTTCACCCAGAGAACTTCTGTTGCAGACCCTCCCTCCCCACCAAATGGAGAGCAAAGACAGCATGCCAGATGACAAAGATGCTCCTTTGAAGCAACAGCATCTTTTCCATTTCTCCCTTGCCTACTATTATCCACAATTGCCCATAATGGTATCCTGGTAGAAAGACAGGGCCTAACTGTAATAAACAAGGAACAATGATTCTCAACTAATGTGATAAGAATCCCTACCCCACCTCCCCAATTACAAGTAACTACTTGGAAAAGAGTCATCATGATTCCAGTACTTCAAACTTTGCACAATTCAAACAGGAAGTACACAATGCTTACTACGTAAAGCCATTCCCTTTGACCAGTGCTCAAAAGCTTACTACTAAACTACAACTAACGGCCTTAGGCTGGAATTGATACACCACACAGCAAATTAGTAACCTGTGATTAAATCAGTATTATACTTATGTATTTAAATTACAGTTATTCCATATTACAGCATATAAGCAATGCCTCGAGTATGTGTAGATTCTTTGCCCAATATGCTTGTTTCTGCTGCCAAGAATTCTCTTCCCACTCTCTGCCTCAGTCAAACTTTGCCATGATATGTTGAAGAATTCCATCTCTCCTTCACTGGTGAAACACTCAAGATTAGCATGCAGAGCAACACCACAGCCAGGCTTCCAACGTTGTCCTCCGACTAGTTAAGGTTTGTTGAATGGCAAGAAGCCAAGTCCACTTCAGAAAGTAAGCTGTCTTCTTTATTAGTAGTTTCCAAGTGTCTAAAAAGCAGTTCAGTTGTGGCCAATTGATCTTCCAGCTTCAAGGTTCCAGCATCTGGAGACACAAGCACTAGGGCCACACTATGCTATTGAGATATCAAAAAATCCAAATGCACAAAAGCTACAAGAAGCCTGAAGAAGCCCGCTCAACACATTAAACCAAGAGGCATTACCTATGCTGGGTTTAAATGAGTTTTTTTTATTTCAGATAGCCTACAAGACAAGTTTTTTTTTAAAAACCAATGCCTCCACTTCAATTAATTCGGGGTCAAAATAAATCAAATTAAGCTCAAGATGATATCAGTCCAGTTTTCAGACATTGTTGAGTCATGATGTTTGTTGATGAATAACGAGCAGCAGCCAATTATGATGACAAATGATTCAGAATGATTGATTTCGTGTTACTGTTAAGAAATGAATGAAAGTTAGCCTGTGTTCATATCAGGTCTTCAATACAACATCGGTGTTTATTCTTAAATGTTCTCCCTTATTCAATCTGAGCTGCTATGTGATCAGGCAGGCAGAAAGCGCAAGGAAGTCACTATTGCATCTTAATGCAAGCCAAAGAGTAAACAAATCAGCTCCTGGCCTATCAGTCGATGCTTAGCATTGAGCAAGGGTATCTCACCTCCTTAATGAGGTTGTTTGAAAGAGGAGAAAATCTGATGAACATTTTCTCAACCAGACAGCAGTGAAAATAAATGCCATCTGTAATGGCATCAACAGCAATATTCGGGGCAGATTAATTAACAAAATGTTAGAAATAGCAGAGCTCAGCCAGGTGAAAAGCAAGCACATTCTTCTCTTTTAATACTATTACTAAAGTTCACCATAATGTATATGGGATGCCACAGCACGACAATTATTGAGGGTTATGGGCCAGAGGCACTGTGACGTTCTAAGTCCACGTTAGAGGAGGAGGATGGTCCTCCCGTCTTGCTTCTCCCCTTCTTATAAACGTCAAGCTGGCTGCTGTTAGAACTATGCTACTCCTCAGTTCACAGACTTGACCCAGCAAGACTTCCATGTTGTGAATCGCTGTTTCTGTCTGCAAAAATATCTACCCGCTGTCTTGTAAATCTATACTTACGCATTTTTCCATGTCTAATCCATCCTTAAAGAAAATCATAAAGGGGGTCACGCCATCCTCGCGGAAATCCAGTAATGCCACCATGCCATCGGGATTCATATTCTCTCCCACAAAAAACTAGAGGAAAAAATACTGCCTGTTAATACAAGTTTGGCTCTTGCTCTGCCGACCACTAAGCAAGGTGCAATTAAAATTTGAAACTGTTTGGGAGCAAATCACCTTGAAACCTATGTACCCCCAAGGGCATGCATGAAACAGAAAAAAATGCTTTAAACGGTGCGACCAGAGCAAGGCTGATTCACGTTGTTCCCAGCATCTCACCACCTCCCAACCTAGCAAGTCCCATGGGCCCACTCATCCCAGTGCCTCCCCATTCCTTCCACTGCCATATCCTTGGCACCCCGCCCCACCAAATCAGCTCTGTGCAGGACAACTCTATTTTGCTCTCTGCATGGAATAACGCCACTCTATTCACAATCCAAAAGACCTGTAATACGTATGATATGATCAAGCAGACTGGCTGAAGTTAGCTATTCCATGTATGAAACAATCAGTACACATGCCAGCTATCACTGTATAGTCCTCTCGGTAGTCAAAAACGTAACTAAGTACTTCTCATTTCAGCGAGAACACAGAAGGCCTTCTCTGGTGTGAATTCCTGCCAGAGGCAGAAAACACACTCACCTAAGGGGAGACATCCTCTATTATGGGCAGAGAGTCCAAACACAACAGCCTTTCCACTACTGGAAACAGAAAACCTTTGCGGGTTTAGGAGTCTGCCAGAATCCATGAACCAAAGTTGGGAAAAGCAGGAGACAAGCACTGTTGTCCATCACCTCTGATTAAAGTTTAGAATTTTCCAGGAAGCTGAAATATCCAGCTCACTGAAGCAGAAGAAATAAGTAAAAATGTTTAGCCAGGTCCAAACCAGGAGGCAAGACCAGGCTCTTAAGCTGCGAGGGCTCCTGAGGGAGGCATCTGGGAACTTCAGCCTTCCTCTGCATTGGGGATGTGCAAAATGAGCCATTCCATGGACCATTCCATAGAACAGTGGATGACCAGTGGCTCATGACAACACTGAAACACGTGTGCTTTGTTCAGACATGGAACAAAACAGGGATACAAACACTGCTGTTCCAGGCACGGTGTTTCAAGGGGGGTAGGGGAGATGGGAACATAACAAAACCAGGGACCCTGGCAGCAGTGGCTTAAATTGGGGAGGAGACACACTGGCAAAACTGGGGCAGTAGTGAACTATGCAGCCTTGTTCTACTCATTCTTCTAAATCACTCTGGGATCCCTGCAAGTTTTATTTTATCCAAAACTTAGAACAAAAGCATTTCAGTCTATCGCTGTGGTCCATTGAAAGAGGCTTGACAGAATGTCCATGAAAACAATGCATTTGTTTTGGTGTGAAACACAATACTTTTTACAATTCATGTGCGTCATTAGCAGCACCTTTTATCTTATTTTAAAAATTGAGTAATCCTAACAAATCTTGGTTTTGCATCATAGTTTTATGACTGCACAGCAGTTTTCCAAAGTAATTCAGTTTCCTTTGTGATATGAGCAGATTTAGAGCACAGACACATAAAATCTGCATCTCTGGCTAAATAATCTTCTGGGTTTTTTTCCTAGACTCCCTGATACAGAAATAAATCTTCCAGGATGCAATGTATTTAATAATATTTTAGACATGGAATAGCCAGATTGGTGTGGTCCCCAGACCATTAAAATTTGTTCATCCTTAGTTTAGAGAATCTTGTATCTCAGTCTGACTCGAATAAGAGGTGGAAAAACAAGTCATTTAAAAATAAAACCCATATATAACAAAACGCATTTTAAGTCTGTAGCAAAAAGCTACAGGTAGTCCTCACTCAACAACCATCCGAAGTTACAGTGGCCTCAGAAAAAATGCTTTATGACCTGTACTCACACTTACAACCGTCGCAAAATGTCGCACCAGCCCAGTCACACGATCACAATTTGGGCACTTGGCAGCTGGCTCTCATTTACAACCAGTTGCAGTGTCCTGTATCATGCAATTGCAATGTGCAACTTTTTTTTGCCAGTTTCTGGCAAAAAAAAAAAAAGGTCCATTGGGGAAGCTGGACTCACTTAATGACTGCAATGATTCACTTCACCACCATAGTAAATATGGTAGTAAAATTGGGTCTGGCCCCAACTCATTTAACAAGAGCACTGCTGAACAACCAGTTTTCCGGTCCCTACTGTGGTTAAGCAAGGACTACCTGTACTCATTTACAGTAACCCTAGGATCATATAGACTTCCTGTATTTTCAGGAAAAAAGAGAGGCTTTGGAACTTACCTGATAATTTTTGAAGTTTCCAAGAATATGTTTAACTTGTTCAGCTGCCCCTGTCATGAAAGGCTTTACTCTCTCTGGCTTTGTTTCCTCAAGTCTGGCTTTGATTCTAGGGAAAGGAAGCAATTCTTCAACACCTATACCTTTTCTCCTCCATAAGTAAAATTTAGGCAGAAATCATATGATAAAACAAATGCTACAATAAAGGAACATTAGTGGGTTTAGTGCACGGGCTTGACCATACAAGATTTGAGATCTGTGCATGATCAGTAAGGCCAGAGTGGTAAAGAACTATCATCTGACTGGAATATGTGCATGACAGCAACCACACTTGATGCAACCTACATACTTGTGCCAGACATTATTAAATAATTGTGCTAGTTGTGCAAAGTCATCATGATGCATATGCCATTAATTTTGAGGCCGTGTAGCTTTGTATAGACACTGTTGCTGGAGACATCACCTCTATAGATTCCTGTGTAATCAATAATAGAGGGAGAGCCAGGAACCCAAATTCATAGCACCACAGATTCTACTCCCGCTACCTTTCCTCACTGTCTGCAGTGGAAATACCTAAGGCTCTGAAGTGGTGGACCTACCAGTATGAAGGTTATTGGTTTGAACCAAACCATAAATTATAGATATCCCCCTCAACAGCCAGTTTCATCCATGAAGAGGCAGGTGGCTGCATTTTGCAAGCTTCTCAAAAACCCTGAAGGTCAATTGTGAGACAAGGCTGAAGGTACCATAACTAAAGATGAAGCAGGCATGTAAGCAGAGAGGACAAAAAGCCAGGAAACTTGTTTATAAGTTCCCTTCAGGGAGGTAGATAAGAAGAAAGCAAGTCATTAAAAAAACAGAGGAAAAGATGTCACCTGAACCAGACAAAGGAAGTTCGGCCTGAGCACATGGAACGTCCCCCCACCCATCAACAGCTACCAGCAAAGCAAGGACTTTTGGGGATTAAAGTGGTCCTAAGTGGGGGCGCTGCGGGTTAAACCGCTGAGCTGCTGAGCTTGCCGATCGGAAGGTCGGCAGTTCGAATCCGCACGACGGGGTGAGCTCCCGTTGCTAGTCCCAGCTCCTGCTCACCTAGCAGTTCGAAAACATGCAAATGTGAGTAGATCAATAGGTCTACTCTACCTTCGGCGGGAAGGTAACGGCGTTCCGTGTCATGCCGGCCACATGACCACGGACGGGTCTACGGACGCCGGCTCTAACGGCTTAGGATCGGAGATGAGCACCGCCCCCTAGAGTCAGACACGACTGGACTTTACGTCAAGGGAAACCTTTACCTTTTAAAAGCTGCCCACTCCTTGAGTCTTTTGCTGTTACTCTAAAGTCACTGGGTCTCCGTGTATTGCAAAGAACCTGTTGTGCCTCAGTTCAGTTGGAAGTGATTTGTGTGTGTCCCTAATTACTGCCCAGCTGCTGACCCGGGCTGTGTGTCTTGTCTGCTCAAGCCGCACCTACCTGGAAAACCCAGGTAGAAAGCCAGGGGGGCGGACGAGGTGAGTGACCTAAGCCGAACCTGGGAGCACAAGTAACACAATCCTATGCTAAGTCACTTGAAAGAATGAAATCCAAGTTCACTTACGATTTCATGTAGTCCTTGATGTACTTTTTGTAAGATTCTTTAGTGAAACTTGTTTCCTGAAGGTGGTGGTTCATTACTATGTCAACACCAGTGACAACTGTGGCCTCTGTACTTTCTCCTTCTGGACCTTCAGCAGATGCATTTCCACCAATTAAAGCATCATCAATTTCACCTTCTTTCCTGCTCACCATCTGATACATTGAAATAACCAAGGAACTCTGATAAGACACACATATTTAGGATTGCAACATGCCATTCATTAGACCCCCCCAAAGTATTTTTCCCCTTAATCCAAACAACTATATTTTAAAGTCAGACAGCACATATCTGAAGAGGGTAATAAAGGTTGCCTACCCTCTCCACCGTTTCAAATCAAGCCCAGTATTTGGTCTTTCGTTTTCAAAAGTACTCAACACTCTTGTTCTGTTCAAAATGTATTACTTGGAGTAGGTGGTAATAAAGTACTTCAAAGATGAATTCACAACATTTCAGAAATTTCAATACCACCTTCCGGTTTCTATCTCTTTCCCTTAAGGGGCCACAACTTGCTCCCTCATCAGCTGGAGGTGATGTCATCATAAGGCTGGTGATGTAATAGTGTGTGATTATTTCCCATATGTGGAGTGCTTTTCTGCAGTTTTAGGGTTGGGAATAGGACACATCTAGGAGATAACACTCCTATTTCTACCTTGAAAACTTCAACGCATCAGCCGCAACCATTCGGCAAAAAACTTCAGCACTCCAATTTTGAGCAATCTGGGTGGGTGGGATTAAGGATAAAAAAAGAGAAGGCATCTTTCCCAGACATCCCACTTCCACTCCTATATTTAAAGGGGGAAGAGCGAAAACTGTGTCATCAAAATTAGGACATTTTGCTGTAACGGTGCTGTGATTTGGGAAGCCAGGATGTCCTGTGCTGGCAGGACTATTTGCGGATTCAGTTCTGAAGAGCTACTCAAAGAAACGTAAATAGATTCAATCTCTCCACAAAAAGAGCCTTGAAAGAAATGGATTAATAGAGTCTGGAGTAAGAATCCCTCGCTCAAAAAGCTAGCTATGAACGTCCGTCTCTCCATGTCCATCAAACCACAGCATGCAGCCAACCGAGCCACCTTTACGGTTCCCCACCCAGCTCACACCTACCTTCCCTTCCACTTCCAGGCAGAGACCATTGGCAACTTCTTTGATTTTGTAGATATCCGAGAACATCTCATCTTCTATAAAAGGAAGAAACAACATGGCTTTTTCCCCTGCCCCTTGAGAGCACGCGCGCACCCTTCTCCTAAACTCAGCTCGTGCAGATACCAGCGGCAGCCCAGAAAGTGGGCACCTTCCGCTTCTCACGGCTCATTCCACCCCGTCTGTGCCTCTTGGGAGAAAAGACAAACCTGAAACCACCCACCTCTGTTCTTAACCGACAAGGAGCCCCTGGACTCCTACCACATGGGGGGCCCCACTCCCACAGCATGGCGGACCCGAGACCCACGTTATCATCGGTGTTTTACTTCTGCACCCCGAGAGCTTACAAGAAAGCAGGCAACGAGCCTGAAACCCTACAAGTTCTAAATATGAAGCTTCAAGCGAGGTCCTGGAGCAACAGCTGTTCCCATAAGTAACCTTGGATGCAAGTCAAGGGGGGGCACCACCACTCTAGGGCAGCAGACTGGGAGCCACAGCCCGCGTGGCCCCCAAGCAGGCCACCCCCAGCCCCCCACAGCGCAGATGGGGGGCCCGGCAGACGCCCGGGAGAGAGCTGTCAAAACCGGCCCGCGAGACCCCGCAAGGCCACCAGGGGGCGGCGCCGGGGAGCGAGAACGTCCCGCGACCCTTTGCCGCCCTCTAGAGGTCGCCACGGCTTTGGCAGCCGCAGCCAACGCGTCCTTCCTTTCGCCCCGGTCCCGGCCTGCCGCGCAAGCGCAGTGCCCCTGGCGGCTGGCTGGCGCCTTGGCGACACGCGCACGCAGCCAATGGAACGCCGTCTGGGGGCCCGGCGACCCCGCGCTCGCTTCCTTCTTTAGGCACGAGCCAGGCGGAGAGCGCAGGCGCAGTGCAAGGTGAGCCGGCGCGCGTTCCCCGGCCTGGAATGTGAGGCTGCGCAGGCGCACTCGGCGCCGCGGGGGGCCGCCGCGCCCGCCCCTCCCTCCCCCCCCCCGATTTAGAGGGAAAAAACGCGGCGGGGGGGCTCGGGCTCACGGCTGATGCAGTCGCGGTAGATGATCATGGCTGAGGCGGCGGGCGGCGGGCCGGCGGTGTCGGGTGGAAGAGCGCTAGTCGCGGCAGCCCCTGGCGCGAGCGAGGAACGAGGCGGAAAAAGGCCGAAGAGGCGCCTCCCCGGAGCTCATATAGCCAGCAGGGCACGTCCCTGCCATCCGTGCGTCGCCAATCCCCGCGCTCCTCATGACGCACGAAACTGTGACGTCGCACGCACGTCGCCGGCCGCCGCGAGCGCCTTCCCCGCGCCCTAGAAGTAGGAAAGGAGAGCCGTCCGAGCGCTTGGAGGGACGTTCAGATTCCGGGTTCGTTCGTCATGGTTTGAGCAGAATCAAGAGCAACAGAAGGTAGAGGTGGAGCCCGTTCTCCGGTGTGGTTTACGGGTAATGTAGTTCCCCAAAGTTAGGATTGAATTATCTCCCTGCCAACGTATGCCCCCACACCAGTTTAATGAATGGGTGCCCTTAAGGGTCTCAGAGTCGGATTACAATTTCCAGATACTTATATATATTTTTAATCTAGCCATGCTACAGCAGTGTTTCTCAACGTCAGTAATTTTAAGAGGTGTGAATTCCATGCTGGCTGAGGAATTCTGGGAGTTGGAGTCCACACCTCTTAAAGTTGCTGAGGTTGAGAAACAGCGAGCTATGCAGAACTTTTAAATTGGACACTGTGCTGCTTGTAAAATCCTTATTGCATGCAGCTCTCTTGCAATTTAAATCTTTCAGGAAGGCAAATAAGCAGCAAATATACTGCTTCTGCCTGATTGGACCCTCTATCAGCTAACCATAGTCCCAGAGCAAAAATAGAAAGCATGTCTCAGCCCTGATCCTTCTCTTCTTCTGTTTCTTGGTCAACCACGTTTCAGACATGCAGAAAAACCTCAGCAATTCGAGGAATGGGAGGATAGGGGATTGAAGATGAGAAATACAGCTTTCCCACCATCAGTAACAGGTTTGCTAAGCTGTACAAATTTTGCAGAAGAATTAGCCATCAGTTCCAACTTGGTTTCAAATGTGAAATCATATCTTTGAAAACTTTCTAATCAAGAAAATCAACAACCTTGAAGAAAGACCCCCATTTAAAACCAAAGGAACTTGAGTATTTTTCAAACTCTTCTGTCTCTCTCTTCAAGCCCCTCTTGAAAATCTTTTGAAAAGTTTGAGGTGAAGACTTGGTACATGAACAGGATGAGTCAGCCTGGAACTATGTGCTATTAAATATCTTTTAAATCTGTTCTGGCAACTCATCAGGAGCAACACATAAAAATAAAAATAATTCAGACTCTTGAGTAGCGTACAGTGTTAATATAAAATTACACATTTTATAAAAAACGTAGTTATAAACAATCTGATGTATCGCTACTGGGGACCTGCATAGCATCATCTGACTGACCTCTCCCGAAAATGCTGGATTTTTACAGGCACTCCAGAAAACATAATAAGCATGGGGCGGGAGGAACTCTGGGAGGTAGAGCAAAATATTGGAAAATTAGACTACATTATTTGTTGAAACATTTTTAGATGTGTTGGAAATAGTACTGACTAACATAGCAGCAAAGTCTTGAAAAACTTTTAATATTTTTTTTAAATGTAGTCTCTAGTTTAGTACTACAGATGAAGTAATCACTAATATGCCCAGATAGGGAATAACCTCGGCTGACCTCTAAAAGCAACGCAGAATCAATCTGATTCCTAGTTGGAGGGGGAAACCATCAGAAATCTCAAGGTTATAGGCAAGATTGGAAAGCGTGTGCGCCTGTAGGTATGTATTCTGGAAGGAAGCAGGGGAAACCACTTCTCTAGCGCACGCTTTCCTCGTCCCAGGGGCCCACTAGCCATTTTTGGCAAGTAGGAAGCCGAGCTACCTCTTACTCTTCCTTCGCTGTCCTCAGCTGCGCTGGAAGGAGATTCCCGCCCCCCCCCCCCCGCCCGGCAGCCTCTCGCTTTCTTTTCCTGAGGATCGCTGGAAGGGTCCCCCGGAGAGCTTTCAGGCTGCCTCCGCTTGACCCTCCCCCGCAGGGTCGTTGGGCGGAAAAAAAAAAGGCGAGACCGGCGCGCGAGGTCCGCCGCCTGGCGCTGGGCGGCGGCGGGCTGGACAGCTCAGCCCCGACCCGAGCAGCCCAGGGAGCGGGGGAGGAGCGGATGGCCGGGAGGCTCCTTCGGGGCTCGGGAGCCTCGGCTCAGATCGCGGGAAGGCAGCCGCCGGCCGGCCGTGGTGGGCTGCTCGCCGCCGCCGGCCTCCCCACCCCCACTTTCTCCTCGGCACGGGCAGCTCGGGCACCGCGAGGCTTCTATCGCCGGTAAGTGGGGGAGGCTGACCGGGGCCTGCTGCGCTCGAGCGTCGGGACAGAGCGGCGGACCCAGCAATGTGCCGCCCCGCGCGCCGCCGGCGTTGGGAAGCTCGCACCTCGCGGGGAAGCGCCCGGGGAGAGGCCGCCCCTGCAGAGACCCGTTCCTGTCCTGCCGCGCTCCGCCGCCCCCGTTGCAAAGACGCCCGACCCACGCGCCGCGCGCCGACGGTTCGGCCCCACCGGCCGGCCGGGAGAATGCTGCCGGGAGGCGGGGGGGCAGCCGGGCGTGGCGCGCTCCCCTCCGCGGCTCCTCCTCCGGCCGGCCGGCCCCTCCTGACTGCCGAGGAACGCGCCTGGCGCTCCGACGCCTCCCGAGGGCCGCCCGTGGCTCGGCGCGTTCCCGGCGCAGAGAGAGCCGCTTTCGGCTGCTGCGCCTGGCAGGAGGGGGCTGGCCCCGGCGTTCCTCCGCGCTCTCCGGTCCCTTCGACGGGCCAGTCGCCGGAGCCTCGCCGCCGCCTCCGCTGGGAGCCTGGAAGGCGAAGGCTTCGCTCGGCCCAACCGGCGTTCAGCTGCGGGCGCTGGGCTGGGCTGGGGGCAGCGTTTGGCCCGGCCAGTTCGGGTGGCGCGGGACGTCCTTACCTGCGCCTGGTTACCGCAGCGGCTCTTGGAAAAGGTAAGCAGGGCCAGACCTGGAGAACAGTTGGATGGGAGACCACCAGGAAGTTCTAGGGATGTCTGGGAAGTTCGAAGGCATCCCACAAAAAGACACAGTAATGCTTTACTGTGTTGCTGACCACCCCCCACCCCTACTTATATGGGTCTGGGATATCCACCAGGAATCTAGTCTGACTTAACAAGACTTTGCTTTTTACTTGTGCATAAATATTTGGGGGGGATGCTCAGGAGATTCAGCCTTTTTTAAAAATCAGGTTCACACAGCACCCTGAACCAATAAAGTAGCCAAATAGGCTGGGTTCTTTTCACATGCTGAGCCACAAAAGAATTAAACCAACCTTAACCCTAAGGACGTTTAGGGTTTGATGCCTCTAGGTTTTTACTGATAGGATTAATAGATGTGTCTGTGAAATATTCCGGAAATGAACATTAGACATAAATTAACACTGAAGCATTTTATATGCCAGAGGAATATTTCTTATAGGTATGGTGACCATATTTTCTTGGAAAAAATAAAGGACAAACTGAAAAAAGGGCAATTTTGAAAGAGATTCATAAGGATATTTTTTTTAATTGTTTATGTTTGTAACTTTCTTTTACAAAGGAAAATTCAAGTGCAAAACCAAGAAAAACTTTACAAAAGTGCACATTCTATAAAAAAAATCTAAATACATTTACATATGTAAATTGATTTAAAAAACAACAATTCGATTTTCATATTTTTCGCATGAATGTGAAAGACTGTGCATTGAGTGGTACGATTTGTATGGCAAAAGTTAAAGGACAAAAATGAGTTTTTGAAAAATAAGTAACTCTAAAGGATGGCTTTCTGAGATGCAGGGCTCCCCTTGTAATAAAAGACATTCAGTTACTGTATCTATAGGCCAAATCTGATCTCATCTAAAGACTGACATTGATACACGGAAAGCCTTTCTGTCTTTTAAGGAACAAAAGGTATTGGCACTAGTGATGCCATCAAGATTTGAAAATAAGAGAGGGTCAGGGAAGGAGAATGTGGTTTGTTTGGTTTGGACTTGGTGTGTTGTGCAAACCCACCCAAGCAGCAGTGGTGAGTTGTAAAGGCCCACACGTGATCTCATGATCATAAATGGGGGGGGGGGGGCTGTGCTGCCTCTCCTTGACTTGGGTTTTGTAAATGGGGGCTAGGGAGGGGCAGGAATGAGCCAGAGAAAGTTGCAGCTGTGAGAACGTGTGGAGGAGGGAAGAGGGGGCCGCAAGAGGTGAGGGTCAGAATGAAAATTGGGAGAAAGGCGGGCTGCACGTGATCAAAAGCTGTCAGGAGGACAGCTAGAGTTCACATGCTGATTTTGAAATGCATTACCTCGCTCTTTGGCTGCAGGTTGCTCCTGAAAGGTGCAATCCTAGAAAAGTTTCCCAGAGCAGTTTTTTAGCAGCAGCAACAAAAAGAGAGTCATATTTGCAAGAGGGAGAGAGAAAGAGAGCTTCATCCTCAAATATTCTTTTAAAGCCCGACCAAAATAAAGAAATCACTCAACAGTAGATTTTAGAACGGGGGGGGAAAATTGTTGCTGTCAGCAGGAACTAATTTTTCTGGGTCATGCTCCCCATTTTTTTTTTCTTGTTTGGGGGTTAAGTGAAGTCTCCTTGAAGTCCGGTTTGACTCCAAGTCATTTCCAGACTGTGTCTGTGAGGTTTGTCTTGCAGCAGGTGGCTTGCTGTTTTGCCCCTTCAGTAAGGTCCTTTTAACTTCCCAATTGAGCTTATCCCTTCGTGGTTTCCCAGCCAGCCACCAACCTGGCCTGACCATGCTTAGCTTTGAAGCCCAGGCAAGGCCTGCCAGTTGCCACTACTAAGAGACAAGAGTTTCCCAGGGGCAGCGCAGGTCTGTTAAAGCCTTGGTGAGGCTTAATGCATGCATTTTCCACCTTTGGGGCAAAAAGGATGAAAAATGGCCCTCTCAAAATCAGCTTTTTTGCTGCTGAATGTCAGTGGGGCACTCTGGGGGTGCTCAGAGAGGACTGGGGCAAGAATAGGGTTGGAGGGCTGTACGTGGGTCAATTGCTGCCCTACCAGGGAGATGTTTTTAAGAGCAATGTGTTGCTTTGTTGCATTGCAGAGGGAAGAAATACGCAGGAGCATGGCGGCTTTGAACTGGAAGCCGTTTGTGTACGGAGGACTGGCTTCAGTCACTGCAGAATGTGGTGGGTAACTGAATTCTGAAATAATTGGGTGAAGGATTACTGCTAATTTATAAAACTGCCCAACAGAGTTGTTTAATTAATATGGAAATGACCCTCGCTTACAAACTTCGATTGGCACAAAGATCTTTGCATGCTCACAAGGCATAGCAGAGTTGGGCCGGGCCAGGATGCCACAGGGGTGGGGCCATTCTCTATTTAATCTAATTTAATGCAAAAGTGACAGGTTTTCATTTCAGTTTTGGAATCAGCAAAAAATCCAGTAGAAGAGAATATCTGCAGCTCGGAGTTGAGCTGTGGAGGCCTTGGTGCTCTCTGAGCTTGGCTGTTGGCTTGCAAATGCTTCATTACCCAACTGGGTAACATCAACAATGCGTTGATGATGTTACTTAAGTGGGTAGTGAAATGTCTGCAAGTCAACAGCCAAGACCAGTGAGTGAAGAAGGCTGCCAGGTGAATTGGGTGGATTGAATGGGCAGCTGCTGGGGTGGGGGTTGAGGTTTAGTGAAGTGGCTGGAAGATTGGTGAGGAAAAGAAGTGGTGGTGCAGGGGTTGGTGCCGGAGAAGGATGAAATTCAGAAAAAGGCAGGTGAGGACATGCATGCTAGGTGGGTAAGCAGTAGAGAAGCATGGGGAATGGAGGAAAGAGGCCAAGTGTGGGGTAGATGCAGGAAGAAGAAGTATTGGAGGGATGGTGAATGGCCAAGGGAGGGTCACGTGTTGCTCCCAGTATACCTGACCTCACACGTGACCTGCATTTTTTGCATCCTGAACGTATAGAAATGGATTGTATAAACTTGACCTCTGCTGTGAAGAAGGACCTCATGGTCCATGTCTTCTTACTGTATCAAGGAAATACCACCCCTAAGTTTGGTGTAGTGGTTTAAGGCACCAGGCTAGAAACCAGGAGACCGTGAGTTCTAGTACTGCCTTGGGCACGAAGCCAGCTGGATGACCTTGGGCCAGTCCCTCTCTCTCAGCCCTGGGAAGATGGAGGCAAGGACAAACCACCTCTGAAAAACCTTGCCAAGACTACTTCAGGGACCAGTCCTGGCCGCTGCAGCAAATCAAGAAATGACTTGAAGACATGCGCACAGTGAAGACCTCAGTGTTATGTGCATCTTCTAAGAGAGAAATCCCACTGTGTACAGAAACACTGATTCCTTAGAAAGAGTGTAAGGAAGGAACAGGAATACAATAAATTCTCATTCTTAAGGAATAACCTAGTGATAAACAGATAGAGAAGAGAAATTGCCACATTAGTTTAGGGTGATTTAAAAAAGCAGAAAGGGCCTAATAGCCCCTTTCCTGTTGTTGTTTATTCGTTTAGTCGTTTAGAGCTTCCGACTCTTCGTGTCTTCATGGACCAGCCCACGCCAGAGTTTCCTGTCGGTCGTCAACACCCCCAGCTCCCCCAGGGACGAGTCCGTCACCTCTAGAATATCATCCATCCACCTTGCCCTTGGTCAGCCCCTCTTCCTTTTGCCTTCCACTCTCCCTAGCATCAGCATCTTCTCCAGGGTGTCCTGTCTTCTCATTATGTGGCCAAAGTATTTCAGTTTTGCCTTTAATACCATTCCCTCAAGTGAGCAGTCTGGCTTTATTTCCTGGAGGATGGACTGGTTTGATCTTCTGGCAGTCCAAGGCACTCTCAGAATTTTCCTCCAACATCACAGTTCCAAAGCATCGATCTTCCTTCACTCAGCCTTCCTTATGGTCCAGCTCTCGCAGCCATATGTTACTACGGGGAACACCACCATTGCGGATCTTTGTTGTCAGTGTGATGTCTCTGCTCTTAACTATTTTATCGAGATTTGTCATTGCTCTTCTCCCAAGGATTAAGCGTCTTCTGATTTCCTGACTGCAGTCAGCATCTGCAGTAATCTTCGCACCTAGGAATACAAAGTCTTTCACTGCTTCTACATTTTCTCCCTCTATTTGCCAGTTATCAATCAAGCTGGTTGCCATAATCTTGGTTTTTTTGAGGTTTAGCTGCAAGCCAGCTTTTGCACTTTCTTCTTTCACCTTCATCATAAGGCTCCTCAGTTCCTCTTCGCTTTCAGCCATCAAAGTGGTATCATCTGCATATCTGAGATTGTTAATGTTTCTTCCAGAGATTTTAACTCCAGCCTTGGATTCCACAAGGCCAGCTTGTCGCATGATGTGTTCTGCATACAAGTTGAATAGGTAGGGTGAGAGTATACAGCCCTGCCGTACTCCTTTCCCAATCTTAAACCAGTCCGTTGTTCCGTGGTCTGTTCTTACTGTTGCTGCTTGGTCGTTATACAGATTCTTCAGGAGGCAGACAAGATGACTTGGTATCCCCATACCACTAAGAACTTGCCACAATTTGTTATGGTCCACACAGTCAAAGGCTTTAGAATAGTCAATAAAACAGAAATAGATGTTTTTCTGAAACTCCCTGGCTTTTTCCATGATCCAGCGGATATTGGCAATTTGGTCCCTAGTTCCTCTGCCTTTTCTAAACCCAGCTTGTACATCTGGCAATTCTCGCTCCATGAACTGCTGAAGTCTACCTTGCAGGATCTTGAGCAAGCCCCTTTCCTACCTCACTTAAATTTTAATCTGACATCATTCTAGCCCAGTGTTTGTCAACCTTGGCAACTTTAAGAGGTGTGGACTTCAGCTCCCGTGACTGGCCGAGGGATTCTGGGAGTTGAAGTTCACACCTCCTAAAATTGCCAAGGTTGAGAAACACTGGGCTGGCCACTCCATGCATCTGATGAAGTAAACTGAAGTGAATTTTATTGTAAACCGCCCAGAGTCCCCCTCTTTGAGGGAGATGGGCGGTGATAGAAATTTGAAAAACAAACAAACAAACAAACTGCAACTAAACAAAAGTGTATGCCTTTTAATAAAATTCGTTAGTCAGAAAAGAAGCTACCAGACTCCTTCAGAAGAAAAATCAGAACCAAACCTTCATTAGAAGGCTGATGTTGTCCTTCAAGTGGTTCTTAAAGAAGGCATGGCTACTTAAAAGGACCATGTATGGATTTTGTTTCTTCTGCCCAAGATGGGAGGCAGACAGATTAGGAAGCACCATCTGAATGACCCCTATCTGGACAATAAGGGAGTGATTTCAGGCTGTTCCCATGAAATTCACTGAATCTTCTGTTTCCATAAGTATGTTTTTGTAGAGTTCCAAAGTTTAGCAGGCACGCAATGGGATCCAGCATTATGATCAAATTGCTCTGTGGGAGGAAGATAGGACCCCAGTACATGGCCCGCTTCAACCAAGGAATGCAAATCAAACAGACTTTTGACTAAAACCAATTTTTAACCAGCTCAGCACTGTTTACAATAATTTTTACTAAGGTGTCAGGGAAGAATCTTTCCCAGCCTTACCTGAAGATAACTAAAACCTTGTTTTAAAAGCATAGGCAAAGAAAATCACATTGCAACAGAAATCACAGGTGGAATTATATGACCAGCTTAGAGACAGAAGCATAACTTGATCAGGGTGAATTCGCTACTTTCATGCAGGGACTTACTCTTAGTTGCCCAACCAGCATTTCCTTTCCTTTCAAAAGGGCAGTTCTGATTCTAAGGCTTGCCTGAAACAGCTGAGCTATACATTTTGCATTTTAAAAAGGAATTTAAGAAGGAAGAATTTTTTTAAAAGGACTCTTCTTTAAAACTAAGTTTCTTTCAAACTTAATCTGCATTGTTATTGACTTTTAAAGACTTTTATTGACTTTACAGTGTAAACTGGGGAAAGGAAAAAGGGAAGAAATGTCCAGGTTAAAAAAAAGAGAGGGACAGCAAATTAGTGGTTTAGAACAAAAACTTAAAACTTCTAAGCCTTCAGTGTAACTGGATGGTTTCAGAAGCGGTCAGAATATTATTATTTTTAAGAGAGTACCTTGCTAGGAACGTGCCTTTCTACTGTCTGAGACTCGCTCCATAACTTTGTGGCTCCTGCTAGTATTTTTCTTCCACCAGCATTTGATTTGTTGTCTTAACTTGTGTGGTTAAGAGTTTACTTTTTGTATTTCACACTTTACTTAGTCTTAGTGCCTTGAGCAAAACTGTGAGTTCTACACAATAACAATAATACTCAGATATTCTAATAGGACAGTGGAATGCGGAATAGGGGATGGGAATATGACGTGTCATAGAGAATTTGGAAGGTCTGATAAATATACATTTTAATTTTGAAAATAAATAGATTTTTAAGACCGCTTCCACCCTGTCCGTGTATATTATTTAAACAGGCGTTACATATATTCTGTCCATTTTATGCTAGAAACTAGCTTTATCTAACTCTGGAATGTGTACGTATTTGTAAATTTATAATTTATAAACTAACCAGTTTTCTCTTGGGGATGAAGGTACTTTCCCAATTGATCTGACAAAAACACGTCTCCAAGTACAAGGCCAGAAAAATGATGTAAAGCATAAAGAAATCCGTTACCGTGGAATGCTTCACGCATTAGTGAAAATATTCAGGGAAGAAGGACTGAAGGCCTTATACTCTGGGTAAGATTTCTAATATGTGTGTTTTGTGTATTGCTGAAAACAGTTTAAACCGATGTATCTGTATGTACAGGTAGTCCTCGCTTAACGACCACAATTGGGACCTGAATTTTGATTGCTAAGTGAAGCAGTCATTAAGCAAATCTGACCTGATTTTATGACCTTTTTTGCAGTAGCTGTTAAGTGAATCACTGCAAGTGTTAATTGAACCACATGGTCGATAAGTGAATCATGTGGTTCTCCCATTGGTTTTGCTTGCCAGAAGCCGGCTGGGAAGGTAAAAAATGGTGATCATGTGACCACAGGATGCTGTGATGGTCATAAATGTGAACCAGTTGCCAAGCGCCCAAACCATGATCACGTGACTGTGGGGACACTGCGACAGTCATAAGTGTGAGGACCAGTCATAAGTCGATTTTTTTCAAGACCGTCATACATCTGAACCATCACTAAATGAGTGGTTGTTAAGCAAGGACTACCTGTAGTTAAATAGTTGGTTGACAGACTTGTGAGTTATATTGTGGATTTTTAGATTACCTTAAACCTAACAGTTTCACCCAGTTCCGAGTCACATCCTAGCTTATTTTCCTAGTGTGTTAATTGATATTAAGCTGGCATTTCCCACTTAGGAAAAAGACAGTTAAATGCTTCATCTTTGACAGAGCTATGAATGGTAGAGCTTTTTAAGTGCAAATATTGCTTTTAAAGTTTGGGGTATTCTAAATCTTTTCCCCCTGCTGTATACATTTACACATGCATACACATTCATCCATTCCCAGGATTGGTTAGTGTATGAATGTGTTAATTCTAGAAAAGCTCAGTGTTCCCTGGAATGCTCTAAAACAAGCTAATCCAGAGCATCCAGAACAAGCTAATCGAAAAGTTCTGAAATAAAATCTTTTGGAAAAGGAGCATTCCCGTCTCTCCTGCTTTGCACAGAGCTGTTGGTGATTTCTGCATTTATAGACTCTTCAGAACTTGGGTCTGAGTTGGTAGAAGTCCATGTCCCTAGTTGAGAACTGTTTATAGCAGCAGCTAATTTAACCAGTAATAATGGATATAAGAGAGCCAGTTTGGTGTAGTGGTTAAGGCACCACACTAGAAACTGGGAGACTGTGAGTTCTAGTCCCACCGTAAGCATGAAGCCAGTTGGGTGATTTTGGGCCAGTCCCTCTCTCTCAGCCCTAGGAAGAAGAGGGCAAGGGCACACCATTTTGGAAAAGCCTTGCCAAGAAAACTGCAGGGACTAGTCCAGGCAGTGACCAGGAGTCAAGACTGACTGAAAGGTACCAAATAAATAAATAAATACAAGCCTCTCTTCATTTGTGCTGGTGGTCAAACCATCCTTGGAAGCCCTGAGCACTTCTGCTGCCCTCAAGGCAGTCGTCATCTCCTCGCCCCAAGTATTGCGTGTTCAGAAGACTGCAGGAAAGCCAGACCCCTGATTTTATTTCCATTTTTTTTTGTTCTTGCAGAATTGCCCCTGCTATGTTACGCCAGGCCTCTTATGGAACTATAAAAATAGGCGCATATCAGACCCTGAAAAGAATATTTATCGAACGGCCAGAAGGTGAGCAGATTTTCCAGATCTGAGCTGCGTTTCTTAGATCAAAGCTAAAGAGAGGTCAGAGTAGGGACTGTAGGAAGTAAGAAGAGTTTCAGTACAGTGGTCAGCTGTATTAAGAAGTTTTGATTGACATTGATTGATATGCCATCAAGTTGGTGTCAGCTCTTAGTGACCACATTAGTAGATTTTCTCCAGGAAGATATAAGGGGATGTAGGTAATCCATAAGATATATGGAGTAGGTATTGGAGTGTGCATTGTCATCAGAGTAATTTTGTATGGTAGGTGATGTCATTTAACCTACCACACAGCATTGTTAAGATAACGTCTGGCCTGCATTAAACTCATACTGGCTAGGTTTTGGCGGAACATTAATCCATAAGGTGGTTAATTGGTTTGAGCAAAGCTTGTTAGGTGAACACAGCACTGAGTTTTGTTCACCTAGGTTTAGCGTGTTGGCAACTGATTGCAAGCCATGCAAAGATAACAACGCCCTGGTTCATTTAGTGGCTAAACTATGATTTGCTTTAACTCTGTGGTTATTGTAGAAGCCACACTTGCTCGGACTGTACAGTGGATTAAGCCAAGGGATTCCCTTTATAACTCAGCATGTGTGAAACCAACTCACACTGGAGCGGCATGAGTTTGGTTCTTTTGACATAAATGTGTGCCTATCAGCAGGCAGATTTAGCATAGCTCATCATAAGGATCAGAACATATGCAAGGAAAGCACGTTCTTTCATACATATATGTAAGCTTTCCTGCCATTCTTTCATCTGCCTTCAGTCAGGGGAACCCCAGAGCAGGTTGCCTGTCCCACTGGAGTGACCTAGCTAAGGGGGCTATTGCTCCCTGAATAGGACTTGGCTTCCTATATTAGATGAACATTGCCAGTCTGTGTCAGCATGGGTTCACTCTGCGTGCCCAACACAAGTCCAGCAAAAGTGGTGTTCTGCTATCACTTTTTCAAAGCCTGCTAAAGTGGGTAAAACATTGGGTTCTGTGTTGTATTGAGCACCCGTTTGGTGTAGAGGTTAAAGACATGGGCTAGAAACTGGGAGATCTACTGTAGTCCCGCCTTAGGCACGAAGCCAGCTGGGTGACCTCGGGCCCATCGTTCTGTCTCAGCTCCAGGAAGAAGGCAACAGCAAACCACTTCAAAAAATGTTGCCAAGAAAACTGCAGGGACTAGTCAAGACTGATCTGGACACCAAAATATAGAGGTTGAGTGTAATGAACATTTTTGTTTCTGAAACAGATGAAACGCTGGCCGTCAATGTATTGTGTGGGGTTCTGTCTGGTGTAATTTCATCTTCTATTGCTAACCCCACTGATGTCTTGAAGGTAAGCTTCTACTTCATTTTGCATCAAAGGCCCAACGATGCTTCAGATAAAGCAGGCTGAAGCTAGTTTTTTGCGAACTTTCTGAGTAACCAAAAGGCTTGGGGTGTGTGTAAAACACAAAGCCAAAACACTTTTGACGTAATAAACCAAAGAAGGTTGGGGATTCTGACTTTTTGCTGATCTGATTACTTTTCTGGTTCTCTTTTCAAATTACATTATCCTTTCAGAGGAGAATAAGATACCTGCCATTGCTTCTTAGCTGTTATAGAAAAATGTGTGTAAATACAGAGATGTAAATAAGCATCATAATAAGTAAAATAGTATGGTGCTTGTTCAGTTTTCAGATTACCAGTAATTTTCAGCCTAGCTTTAAAACCCAATTAGCCTTAGCTGCTTGCTTGTTAGGACCTTACAAAGGGAATGCAGCATAGCTAGTTCTTAAGTAGCTCCATCTGGCATTTGATATCATTAGCCATTATAACTTTCTGAATCATCCATTTGGAATGAGAGTTGATGTTCCAAAAATGTCTCAGTTCCTTCCCCAAGTAGTAGAAGGAAGGGATTGGAGACCTGCAACATCGGTTCACTGATGGGCACTGCAAGATTTCATCTTTGCTCCAGATAAAGAGGAAACCTGAATAAGATTCACTTCCCATTAAAGTGGAACCAGGTTTGTTATTTGGGATTTCTGTTAGGCCTGGCCCTGCTTCTGGTGGTCCAGATTGATCAGTCTTGGAAAGCAAGGAAGAATCATGTATGTTCAGGCAACAGGCCCCTGCAGTGTGTTTCATGTCGCACTGGCATTGATGTGTTTAGAAATCATCAGCATTAACGTTAACAAGGACCTTCTGCTGTAGCTTGCTGTCAATAGAGTACATGACTTGTATATAGAAAGTCCCAGCTGCTGCTTCCCACCCTAAAAGGACCAGGGGTGGGTTTATGTGGAAGTATAAAAAAACCTCGTGTGGCGCAGAGTGGCAGGTGGCAGTATGGCAACCGAAACTCTCCCCGCGACCTGAGTTCAATCCCAGCGGAAGCTGGATTCTCTCTCGGGTAGCCGGCTCAGGCCAACTCAGCCTTCCATCTTTCCAAGGTCGGTAAAATGAGCACCCGGCTCACTGGGGAAGGTGATGACTGGGGGAGGCAATGGCAAACCACCCCTCTCCATAGTCTGCCAAGAAAACGTCGTGAAAGCAGCGTCCCCCCAGAGGGTCAGACATGACTTGGTGCTTGCACAGGGGACCTTTCACCATAAAAAAACTACACCCAGGCAGAGTAAATAATATTGGCTGAGATCAGAGATAGGCAGTTTGGAGGCCACCTTTCCTCTTCCTGTCTTGCCTGAGGGTTGTAGGGATGGGACTGAAATTTTCAGCCCCCCTCTTCTTCTTCTTTTTTTTAAGTTTTGGGATTGTTAAGGGGAGATGAATCTTGCGGAGGCTTCAACTAGCTATTTTGCCCTTAAATGTCTGAATAGAAAAACCTGGCACATTTTTCTTGGGGACTGGGGAAGGTTTAAAAGCAAAATGGGTACTTTAAGTAGGACTGCAGATACCCAGACAATTGCCAGTTATTCGTTGCTGTCTATAGGGTATCCAGATCTTTCCAGCCTTGATTTGCTAACTTAAATCTCTTTTGCACTACTAAGCCAGAGAAGGCAATCTTTCCCCCTCTGTTGGACCAGCTCCTATCCTGTCTTTCTCTTCTCTTGTATTGTTAATATATCCCCAAGAGAACACTCTGTTGGGGTCATCATCATCATAAAAAAAAACTTATCTGTACTGCAGCATGTCATGAGAAGAAAATAGCTGAGCACATTGGCCATGTCTAATTTAGGAACTAGCCTACATTCTCATTCCTCTGTCTCTCCATTATAGCAGCTTTCCCTGCTGTGAGGGTGATGCAATTCTAAATGAGCACCCAGCTCTTGAATTTGAGTTATTCTCCAGGAATTGGAAAATTGCTCTCAGCCTAATTTCATGCTTCCTTGGTCTAATTTTAGAAGTCTTTGATAAGACCTTAAGAGCAACCTACCATTTTTCTAGTAATCTACTGTTTAAGGGGAAAGAATAGGGAAATAGAAAAATGTTGGAGGTTGGGGGGGGAAGAGATGTTGGAAAAAGCATCTGTGTAGAACATTAGCTCTGGCCAGATCCCATACTTGTTTCAGCCCTGCCCAGCGTAGCCACGTGATGTCACTTCCCACGAGATATGCCTTGAAGACTATGCTGCTTGAGATAAAAGCTTGCCCATTGATGCTAAATGTTATAATTATTTTTCACAAAGCAATTTTTTTTGTTTTTCCTACTTATGAGGCTTTATTTGCCTGCTCCTGAATGAGAGGCCTCATAGCAGTCTTTGAAGGAAAATTTCTTGCCCTTAATGTCGGATGTTTATGCCCATTTTTTAAAGTCCTTTACATCTTGGAGGTGAATTTTCCCATTTATATTTTGTACTTTGGAATAGAAGCCCGGCAGCCTCTTTGCATTGTGTTTTCCTTTCTAGCCAATGGGAAGTGTTGTTTCCAAAAAAGTGGACGTAAAACACATTATACAGAAGGGACAACCTTTCTTCTGTCAAGGGCTACAATCTCAGAGCTTCACATTTTAGATAGGACTGAAACAAGGAGTGAGTGAGTTGAGCCAGAACCCAAAGTTGGCAGAGATACCATGTTCTTTTCCTGTTTTATCTTTCTGGACATTTTCTTCTCTCCTCCCACCCCCCCGCCCAAGGGCAAGAGGTCTAAAATGACCTCTCAAAGAAGGCCTTTGAAATTAAGCTACCCACCCCTGGTTTAAAGTTACATATGAGTCAGATGGATGTCAGTTGTTCTGACTGACTGCCCCATGGGTGGGATAAGACGCATTCTCGTTTCCTTGCGGAAAGATTGCATGTATGACACGTTTTCTGTTCTGCTCTGTTCTTTCCTTTATATCCCAAATAAATCCTAGATCAGAATGCAAGCTCAAGGAAGCCTCATTGAAGGTGGAATGATTGGCAACTTCATGAATATTTATCACAACGAAGGCACTAGAGGCTTGTGGAAGGCAAGTTATTAAATACCTTTCAGAAATGTGCCCGTAGTTCTTCTGTTGCAGCTGGGAAAGTCCAGGGGACAGGCGCTTCAGAGGCACTCCTTTTGGATCAGGCAGAAATGTGTTTTTGAATGTAAAGTTGAAATTAATAATATCACACCTATCATGGTTATAGATATATAAAAATATTTCTTGATTTGTGGATTCATTGGAGTTTTCTCACTGAAAGTGTCTAATGCTGTAAAGAGCTCCACCCACTTACTGTACAATCCATGATATGACCTGGAAATTAATAAAAACACACTAAACCTGTAAGAACCTGTAACAGGAAAATTGGGTGGGCGGGGAGTTTCAGGTTTTTGATTTTGCTACAATTGACAGGTTCTGGTTAGGATTTTCTGTTGGGGGAATAAAAATAATTCCGATTCTCTCAGGATGAGTGGCATCTTGTCTGCTCAGCAGAGTCGCTGGGAGTCGGGCGGCATATAAATTTAATACATTATTTTTATCTATTTATTTATCAGAAATGTTTGGCTGAAGAATAGCTCCAACATAGGAAAAGGTGGAGAGGGAGTTTGCTGATTCAGTCCCAGACAGCCCACCTCTAAAAATTGGAGCTAAAAAAAGAACCAAATGCCCTCGTCAGCATTTTTCAAACTATGTTCTGCAGGAGCCCAGAGTTTTAAGAGGATGGGATGGGGTTGTGTGAGAACTAAAGAGGAAAAAAGGGGAGCTCTGGGAATGTTTTTAAAATAATTAGTAGGTCCCATGGCCTGAAAAAGTTTGAAAATCCCTACTCGAAGCAAAATGTTCCTTGAGCTTCCAAGTTGGGGAGAAACTGGTTATGGGTGCTTCCTCATCAGGGTAGGACCATTTTTACTGTGTTGAATTCCATCCTTGATCATACAGGAATCCCAAAGAGAGAGCAACCCTCCAGATTTTCAAAAAAGCTTTTTTTAAAAACATTAAAAAAAAAGATCGATTTATAAAACTTCTATCCCATATTTTCAGAATTAAGGACTAATTTATTTATTTTATTTTTAGCCCGCCTTTATTATTTTTATAAGTGACTCAAGGCGGCGAACTATACGCCTTCCTCCTCCTGTTTTCCCCACAACAACAACCCTGTGAGGTGAGTTGGGCAGAGCGAGAGGGGCTGGCCCAAGGTCACCCAGCCAGCTTTCATGCCTAAGGTGGGGCTAGAACACTCAGTCTCCTGGTTTCTAGCCCAGCACCTTAACCACTATCCCAGAGTAGAGTAGTTCAATAAAGGACTTAATATCAAAAATAAAAAGTGTAAATCATTTGTTAAAGAACACATGGCTTTATTTTACAATACGGTTCTCCTCTTTTTTCTCACAGGGAGTCTCTCTTACCGCTCAAAGAGCCGCTGTGGTCGTTGGTGTCGAGCTGCCAGTCTATGATCTTGCCAAAAAGCATATAATTCTCAGTGGGTTCATGGGAGACACAGTGTATACTCACTTTCTGTAAGTCCTGAAAGAAAGGTGCAAGCACAGAATGAATCGACAGACTTGCCCAAAGGGTTTCCAAGTTGAATCAATCTGCATGATTTTAACCAGAGAAGGGAAACATTCCGACCTCTTCCACTCATACTTTGGGAAAACAGAACAAGCCATACTTGCTGTTCTGTTTTCTCATTCCCTGGGAAGGAAAGGGTCATGGTGGATAACACTCCTCTGAATTTCTGTTAGAGCAAGTTTCACATGCGGCTGGGTTGGAGCTCTGGCATCCAACCCCATCGATGTTGTGAGAACGCGGATGATGAATCAGAAGACTTTACGAACTGGACCCCAGCATGGCTACAAGGGGACTCTAGACTGCTTGCTTCAGGTCAGTAGACTCCCTTTAGTAAGAACACAGTTAGATCAAATACACTTTCCTGAGCAAGATTTGGAGTGTTCTGGGTTGCAGAGCATGGAGACCATTTGGACTGTGATTGTAATCATGATTTGGTTCAACCACCACCAGTCCCAACCTTCACAGGCAAAAGATGTTAAGAGTACGTGACCTGTATATGGGGAGGTGTGGTCCAAAACATCTGGATAACATCTGTTGGTTAATTATGAACTGACCTTTAGACTCGCTTTGCCTTCATTCTTGGTGCACGTAAGGAGAGGAGAAGCTTCCTGCTTCTTTTTTAAAGCAAAGTGCAGTTTTCCATCAGGAAGAAGCCTCTTGCTTGAACTCCTGAGGCTTAAGCTGTGTAGGGAAGAGGTTTCTCTCTTGCACACAAGGAGGCTAAAAGTGCATGTGGGTGGGAGACATACTCAGGCCCAAGAGCTAATCCATCCACAGCCCCTCTCCCTTGGGTCTAATAATGGACTGGGAGGGGTGGGGGAACAAATCACCAGCCCTTCTCTTTCCCAGTATTGTAATCTGTTTCCCAGGTTCAATCAACTTCAGGCTGCCTCAAGAAGTTCTTCCCAAAGAACAATTCTTAGAGTAACTTTTAGCCGGAGATCCTTAAGAGCACCTTCTTATGGAGCCAGTTTGTAGACACACCGGCCAGGGGGCTTGAAGGGAGGCTCTTACCCCTAGTGGCAAGGCCCACCATCCAGTCTTCATTCATCCTTGGTGTGTGTTACGGGATGGGCTATGTTTCTGTTTGCAGATAGGGAGAGAGATTGCATCGCCTCTGTTGAGCGTGGGTTACAGAATATTCAGAAATTCACATTTATTTTTCATAGACCTGGAGGAACGAAGGTTTTTTTGCATTGTACAAAGGATTCTGGCCAAACTGGTTGAGACTTGGTCCTTGGAATATTATTGTATCCTTTTCCCATAAATCTTCAAATGTCTACATAAAATGTAAAATTCTCTTTTTTAAAAAAAAAGTGAGTATGACAAATGAACGTAGTACTTACTTAGTTTCTCTGTCTTAAAATCTTTCTGTCTAGTTACCAATTTATTGCAGGGCGCTTACAATTTCAAATGTCATTTAGTCGACAGTAAGAATCCTGCACTGGTACATAATCCCATGGAAGCAGATGCTTTCTGGATATTCATTCACTCAAGGCTGGTTCCTTTTCTTCACTGATAATAGTGGGACCATAATAGCAGGTGTATGTAATTTTTATTTACAAAGTTATTTAATTTCTTGCTAATTTGTATCATTTTTGTTGTTTGGTGTAGAGATTGAAAATACTTTGTTTCACTTGCTTTTTATCCTATAAGAGAGCATTCTGTAACAAGTGTGACGTATTTGATACTTTTTAAGACAGATTGCTCTGACTTCCTTATTTTGAATTACACTAGTGAGTGACTGATGTTGAAAATTGTCTGTTTCAAGATCTTGTGACTCAAACACATTTTCCATGCCACAAGAACATAGGAATCTCTATGGATGTAGTTGTTTTCTTCATTAAAACGTAATTGTTAAGTGAGGCTTCATAAGATACTGGAATGGGAACTCTGTTAAGAAATTTGGATATACAAAATTTTGAGGGTTTTTTTTTCTATCTATTCTATTCTTAGTCCCCTTAAGTGATGTCACAATAGTTAAACCAAATCAAAACACCTTTAAAACCATGCTAAATTTTAAATGTTATAGAATAATAGCAGGCAATAAAGCTTATTGATTAGACGTAATAACAAGAAGATAGTAATGATAAAGTTCAAAATTTTATCACCGGTAAAGTACAAGTTGGTGGCTTGTAAAATGGGGACTGGAGGTCCAAATTCAAGATTCTTATATGGTTTTATTCATTTATTTTATTTCTATGGCCTCCCATCTCAACAAGTGACTCTGGGCGGCATGTATGTATATGATATATACATGTCAGAGCAAGCAAATATTCATCCATGCCTTTTTAGTACAGTCTTAACCTCCAGTTGTAAAAGTCTGGATGGAATTTTAAAAAGGACTTAGAATGCAATAGACAGGGGAATTATTACTTGCATAAAAAGGAAGCAAAATTCTATCTAAAGATAATTAACAAAGCTACCTGTTTCAGACACTACAAGAAGGATGAGCAGATTTGCTGTAAAAACAAGATGAAAGGGAACTAGATATAATTAAAGAGCCTTTTTCATTTAGGAGTAAGACTCAACACTGCCTTTTTTCCTTAATTAAGGCACTAGTTCTTTGTAACTTACGAACAGCTGAAGAACTTGGACTTCTGACATTCTGAAAATTGAAGATGTTGAGTCATCTGCTGGTGAACCTAACCCTCAAGTGTTCTTTCAGGGATTATTCAACTAAAGATTGCAGAATTGATGAAAGCAAGTTGTTGGTGCAAGAATGTTAAATCTTAAAAGTTCTCAAGTATTACAGAACAGGGTGTAGCTTGAGACTGGAACAGACCTTAGCACTGGGTTTGAATTTCATCTTTCATAAATGTTATGAATATTTCAATATTAGGACTTGACATGTCAGAATGGGAACAAGTGAAATTAACAATTTGGTGTAGGTCTTCTTTCACTCTCTGTTCGTTTAGAACAGTGTTTCTCAACCATGGCAACTTTCAGATGTGTGGTCTTCAACTCCCAGAATCCACCAGCCAGCCATTATGGCTGTGGAATTCTGGGAGTTGAAGTCCACATGTCTTAAAGTTGCCAAGGTTGAGAAACACTAATTTAAAATCAGCTGTTTCCAGTGGTCAATAGCTAATGTGTTCACAATTTTGAGAACTTGTACTTTATACCAAAGACTAGGCCATGGAGAAACACACTTCATAAAGCATCCCATTGTATGGAGTGGCATTGCATAAATAATGTGCAAAACGTGTCTACAAAAAAGTTGAAAACCCTTTTTCTCTTGAAACACGTCAGTGCCATTTCTTTTTAAATTTAGCATTACATTAATGCTGAATTAAATTCATTAGTGTGAGGTTTTGGTAGTGTCTTAATATCCCCCCCCCCCAGCTGACAATCTGAGCAGATCTAATCTCATATATTTTTATTTAGAAAGGTTCTGTTATGGGCAGCAGATGAACCTTGCATAAACACCACTTCAGCATGCTTTCTGGGGAGTGGTTAAGTCACTACCCTACTCCATGTTTTGAGAGAATAATAATAATAATAATAATAATGAGCAATGTTGAAATTATGAAGACCCATTCATATATGCCAGGTTATTACAGGTATATTGTATTCAGGTTAGATTATGTCTCAACAGACCTGATTTTTCTTCCATCTCACTGGGCTGTGTCCAGAGAATCCAATAAGATCTTAAGTCCAGACAATTTTTAGTGGTGGTTAAGACAAGTACATAACACCATCATTTCCCAAAGACTGCTGCCTTATGTATAAGCAAGCTCTTCTTCCCAAGATATTTAGGAATAGAGTTGCCATGGCTACAGACATGATTTTGGGCCTACATGGGACCACTGCTTTGGAAAAGCTTCTGCCTGTCTTGCCTTCATGGCATAGACACACGTAATCTTTTCAGTCCAATAGGAATTTTATATATGTTTCCAGGTCTGCATAAAAGTGTTTTTCATGTAGGATTGTGGTGTTGGCAGTGGTAGTTTAAGATCGTTCAAGTGACTTCCTTGAGACACTTGTCCAGAGAAGAAGTTGGACTGCCAGCTTGAGACTTGCAAACTCAAGCCACATTGATCAAACATTTTTATTATACTTGACACACAAATGATAGTGTTTTCTCTTCTTGGAGAACAGCTGCACTGAAATCTGCATGCTGACCAGGTCAACTTCGCTAAAACCAAAGGTTAATAATGTGTTTGTACACCATGTTTGTAGATTTTGTTTCCAGAGAGTGCCTTTAGAGGATATGAATATAATAATAGTTTGTGAGTAGAAACAAAGATTTAGGTACCTGTATGGAAGTAGTTGAAATAATTTGCAATACAGTTACAATTCCAGCAGTACACAGTTTAAGGAATGTCAGTTTTCCATTCAGTGTGAAGATGCACAAGCCACTTTTTACATTCACATTAACAAATGTTTCTTTTGTTACAGAGTTTTAAAGGTTGGAATGACAGGTTGTGCTCTATGGTCACTTCATTAGGAGTATGTGAAAAACGGGTAAAATATCTTTGTGTGAATTGTGAAACAAGCTGAGGCTCAACCCATGAGAGTAATCCATGGATTTTGAATTCTAAGATTCAGACCAGTTTTTAATAGTTGTTCGGCAGAATATGTTGAGACAAAACACGAACAAATTTCTTTTTTAAATTAAAAAGCAGCTATTTTCATTATTAACTAATCTATACTGAATTTATATTCCGTCTTCAAGGGCACAGACAGCTTTTACAGAGTTGCAGATATACCTTTTTTTCCTTTTTGTTTATCAGCAAAGAAAAGTGTAACGTTTTTGTCAGTAACAGATATAGATGTCCTGTACGAGCCACAAGTCCAACATGCATATCATGATGTCATTGTGCAGATGATGCTAATAATGTATTTTGCACAATTTGGGTAATGACATCCTTCCTTAGCAGACACCTGATGGCAGCTTGATCTTTCGATACCAAAATGTAATCTGTATTTTTCAAAAATATCTGTCTTTTCCATGGTGTGTGTAGTAGTGTCTTCTCCAGCTCTCCTCTTTCCACTCAGATCACAAGGAATGAGTGGCCATATGTGAAACACTCACAATAAACGTCTGGGGATTGATTGAGTTACACATGGTAGTTCATCCCTAGTACCAGCATTCCAGCATTAGC
Organism: Candoia aspera; assembly: GCF_035149785.1. Taxonomy (NCBI): domain Eukaryota; kingdom Metazoa; phylum Chordata; class Lepidosauria; order Squamata; family Candoiidae; genus Candoia; species Candoia aspera. The sequence goes on from NC_086157.1 coordinate 10,888,659, forward strand.
AGCTTCAGCAGTTGTGCATTTAGTGAAGTCCTTCATGCAGAAGTCGCCACGTGCACCCATCAAAAACAGGAAGATCTAAAAACTGGAATACCAACAGTGGGGAAAAGGCTGTTTAATACCTAAGCAGATGTGTGTATTTTTTAATGGCACATTTTTTGCTACTTCTTTTTCCTTTTTGTTTGAGAAAACCATTTTTGTCTGAGAAAACCATTTTTGTTTCCTTCCAGTCTTTGGTACTGGGAAGTCTCTGGAAACTGCCCCCCTATGAATTTAGATAATGGAAAACTTCTGAAAATCAGGCCAAGAAGATTACATGGTAGTGATTACCAAAGGGTGATCAAGTGATCTAGGCATTTGGTTTCATCAATAAACAGCGCAAACTAGCTGTTCAGAAATGTTTTCCTGGATTATATTTGGGAGATTTGTTCCTGTAAGGGTATGTGTGTTCCATAAAAACACATTCTTGGTAAATTAAAATGGCAATTCCTTCTCATGCTGCTCCATTGAATTGCTAGAATGGTGTATTAAAATGAAAGCAGTTGGTTTAACGCCACAATTTTTCAAAATTGTTAACACGCCTGTTACAACTATTATGCTGTCAATGCCCATTTTGAATGTTTATTTGCCAGGCTGTTAATGGCTGTTGTGGTAATGCTATTTATTTGTGCATGTTCTGCACGGTTGGTTAATAAGCTTTCATTATTTAGTAAGAAGAAGGTCATCTGGATTTTTTTAAGGTCATGCAGAAGAACATTAAAATTGCTGTTTGTTAATGTCTTCCTATCATGGGAAAGTTTTGACTTGGATGTACCTTTATCTGCAAGAATAAACTTCATTATTTTGTCTTACTTAATGTTGTGTGTCAGATACATCCAGTGAGAAATGTTTTTGCAAATGCAACCAGACACAAAATGAGCAATTCTGGGACACGTACATAGTTCCAAAGGCTTTTTGCAGTGTAACGTTTAGTATAGTGGTCCTGGTTCAGCGGTCTCTAGGTGGTTCTAAGGAGTTTCTTGGGTGATTCTGGGGCAGTCACTTCCTGTCGGAATGATTGTGTGAATAAAATGGTAGGCGATCCCGTTTGTACCACCTAGAACCCCTTAAGGGAAAGATAGGATATAAAGAGATGAAATTAAGCATCAGCAGCTCTCATTATTCAGGGAGGCTGTGTTCCAGGTAATAACAGTGGATAATGAAACCATGGATAGGAACACCTTGGAAGAGCATTCATGTGCAAAAATCTCTTCACTGTTTGCACATGCTTAAAGTAATGAAAAGCAAGCTAAAAGCAGCAGGTGAAAAAAAATTATTGTGGATATCCACGTCTTGTGCCTTTTTAGCAACTGCAGATATGCAGAAGCACAAGTCGCGGAATCACAGCAGATGGGAGCCACCTGTATGGCAAAATACTTCGTTAGCAGATGAAAAAAGTACACGTAGTCCTTGACTTATGACCACAATTGGGACCAGAACTTCCATCGCTAAGCGATGCAGTTGTTAGGTGAATCGCACCCAATTTTATGACCTTTTTTGCCATGGTTGTTAAGTGAATCTGGCTTCCCCCACTGACTTTGCTTGTAGGAAGCCCCCTGGGAAGGTCACAAATGGTGATCACATGACCCTGGGATGCTGCAACCAATGGTTGCCAAGTGCCCAAATTTTGATCATGTGACTGGGGATGCGGCGATGGTCATAAGTGCGAGGATTGGTTATAAGTCACTTTTTTCAGCACCATCATAACTTCAAACAGTCGCTAAATGAATGCTCATAAGTTGAGGACTACCTGTAGTTGCTTGACCATATGAAGGTGAAGTGAGCTCCAATGCCTGGCCACATTTATGCATTTCTTTCCAACTTTATTGCAAAGGATGATCTCCCCAGACACCACTGTTCACCAGCCTTTTGGAGGGAAAAGGAAGGGCTATAGGTCAGTGGTAAAACATCTATGGGAGATCCCAGTTTATTGGCCTTCCCAGTAAAACTAGGAAAGTCTTCCCACCTTCCCTTAGGAAAGACAAATTGGTGTAGAAAGGCTAGACTAGAAGGATCAAGTTCTGCTCTGCATAAAGGCTTTCCCCATGTTCCTGTTCTAGAACGTGGGATCCTTTTTGTGAGAAATCACCTGAAGGTCTCAAAGGGTGATGTTGCTTCAAAAGATCCAATGCATAGGACTGCTGGGTTATATTCCTATCATGGAACCTTTTAACAACAAACACAGTCCAGAGAAAACTATTACTCGGTGCACTATGCATGCTCATTACAACCAGATCCAACGTTGCAACTTCTCCAACATCATCCCTGGAGAAGCTCCTGCAGGTGGTCAGTCAGACGTTCTAACTGACTCAACAGAATGGGAAGACCCTTGCTTGGGGTTTTTCTGTTCTTTCTCTGCAGTCCATTTGTCCACGCCATCTGGTAACAGAGGGTGAGGTGGCCAAGGAGGAAAGTATCAACCAAAACATCTTCACGTTTTTGCCAGTGGAAAGATTATTTGAATATAAGATGCAGTCAGCAGAGGAACCATTGTTCAATAAAATGCAATTATTTGTAACCCTCCTCAGTCTACATAATGCTGTTAGATGATCCTGCTTGGGACTCTTTCTATACAGCTTATCAAGCAACATCACATAATTTATATCCAACTTTTGTCTGAAACGCCTGCCTTTGTTTCTCAAAAAGGATTGGTTCCAGATTTGCCCTTCAACGAAGAGGAGGAATCCTATATAGTAGAGCAGTGTTTCTCAACCTTGGGAACTTTAAGAGGTGTGGACTTCCAACTCCCAGAATTCCCCAACCAGCATGGCTGGCTGGGGAATTCTGGGAGTTGAAGTCCACACCTCTTAAAGTTCCCAAGGTTGAGAAACACTGTAGTAGAGATTTCAGGTACAGCAATGGATGTGAAGCGGAAATAATTAAAAGGGAGGTAGTATATTCCCAGTTCTCTTGTACTGGATGGATCTCTGGTGCTGTGGATTACACTGTGGGGTTGGTGGAATGAAATAGGGGATGCACAAAGCTGAGAAATTTGTGCTTTATTTCAAACCCCAAACAAAAATTCTGCAGCTCAGAGGTTCAGCTAAACCATTCCAGGGGGCTTGCTGTTTGGTGGAACCATCAAGCTGAACATTTTTTTGAGGATTTTGGCTGAAAAAATACCAGTAGAGCAAGGCTGATGGGCCTTGCCCTATTCTCCCCCCTTTTGCATGGCAGTGTGCTGATGCACCTGCCAAACTTCTGAGTGCTTTCTGTCCCTCTAATTTAACTTATTAAAAGTGTTACAGATATCCACTTCATTAGACTCTGGGTGGCTTACAAAATCCAGAAAAAAAAAACCATGCATAAACAGGTCACCTGGACCAGAACAACAAGAAACAATTAAGCAGAAACAATTAACTGCCATCATTCTTGAATTCAGGAGTGGTATATCCAACTGGGTAGAAGTGGGCAACTCCTGTAACCAACTGTCTTCCAGGGGTCCACGCCTGGCATCCACCCCCTAAACCTGAAATGTGAGAGAAAGAGAGGTCTCACAACCTATCCTGCCTTTGTAGCAAGAAAAGATAAAAATGGAAAAAGCAAAATTATTTTCAATAGAGCAGCCTTCTTGCTGTGTACTGGAAAGGCTGACTGGATTCAGCCCTTCCTTTCCCCCTTGGGAGATGGGTAAGCCCCCCCCCCCCAGTCAAAAAAGCTGAACAAAACCAAACTTGGTGTCGAAAGAAAAGATAAAATATAAAAGCCTTTCTTTACTTGGAATTTCAAAAGGCAAGCATTTGAGGATGATTCCAGAGCTCCTCCGATCTTGGTAAAACAGTTGTTTCTGTTTAAAACATATGAAAATTGCAATGCTCAGGGAAGCCAGGGGGTGGTGATGGAATGGTACTTGCGGCTTGTTCTTGCTTCATAAAATCAAGTTTCATTTTTAAAAAGTCTGGTTAGATGTTTGAAATCAGCACTATTGATTGTAAGAAATTTCTGGAGAAAATTTGATCTCTTCATACATAGCTTGATGGATGGATCACCCTCCATTTGTAGTGTGTCCAGGCAAATAAGAACATGAGACTTGTCCAACCAGGAGAAAAAAGCAAAAACCTGTTGCCAGACTTCACCTCTTTCTAGTGAAAGATCATTGGTTCAGTTGTCCTTGATTTCTCACTTTTTGAAAATTCCAAACTTTAATCAGAGGCTGTGGGGAGATGGTAAACCTCATTCCTTTTCAGCTTTAGTAAACAGCTTCCCTGGAGTTTTGCCCCAGCTTCAAAAGGACCAGTCTTTTTCCTGTTCAGGGACTGGGTTAATCTGGGAGTGTACGTGGCCTTCGGGCGAGGAGATATAACTGAGATATATTTATTTTATTTTTGGTTTATTATGACATTAAATCTTCAGCAAAGGATCGTTACCTTGTCGTGGTGCTGGAGCTTGAGCACCTCAATGATGCCATGAGCTAAACCGTGAAGGGCCACCCAAGACGGGAAGGTCATGACAGAGAGGTCAGACTAAATGCGATCCCTGGGGAAGGTAATGGCAACCCACCCCAGTATTCTTGCCGTGAAAACTAAATGGATCAGTACAACCAGAGATATGTTGGTATACCATCGGAAGATGAGACCCCCAGGTCGGAAGATGGTCAAAATGCTACTGGGGAGGAACAGAGGATGAGCTCAACTAGCCCCAGACGTGATGACGCAGCTAGCTCAAAGCCGAAAGGACGGCTAGCGGCCAACGGTGCTGGTGGTGAATGGCGAATCCGATGTTCTAAGGATCAACACACCATTGGAACCTGGAATGTAAGATCTATGAGCCAGGGCAAATTGGATGTGGTTATTGGTGAGATGCCAAGATTAAAGATAGACATTCTGGGCATCAGTGAACTGAAATGGACTGGGATGGGCCACTTCACATCAAATGACCACCAGATCTACTACTGTGGACAAGAGGACCACAGAAGAAATGGAGTAGCCTTCATAATTAATAGTCAAGTGGCTAAAACAGTGCTTGGATGCAACCCAAAAAATGACAGAATGATCTCAATTCGAATTCAGGGCAAGCCATCTAACATCACAGTGATCCAAATATACGCCCCAACCACAAATGCCGAAGAAGTTGAAGTAGAGCAGTTCTATGAGGATCTGCAGCACCTACTGGACAACACGCCTAAAAGAGATGTTATTTTCATCACAGGAGACTGGAATGCTAAGGTGGGCAGTCAAATGACACCTCGAATTACAGGTAAGTATGGCCTGGGAGAACAAAATGAAGCAGGACATAGGCTGATAGAATTTTGCCAAGACAATTCACTCTGCATAACAAACACTCTCTTCCAACAACCTAAGAGACGGCTTTATACATGGACTTCACCAGATGGACAACACCGAAATCAGATTGATTACATCCTTTGCAGCCATAGGTGGCGGACATCTGTACAGTCAGTAAAAACAAGGCCTGGAGCTGACTGTAGTTCAGATCACGAACTTCTTCTTGCACAATTTAGGATCAGACTAAAGAGCTTAGGGAAGACCCACAGATCAGCTAGATATGAGCTCACTAATATTCCTAAGGAATATGCAGTGGAGGTGAAGAATAGCTTTAAGGGACTGGACTTAGTAGATAGGGTCCCGGAAGAACTCTGGACAGAAGTTGGCAGCATTGTTCAGGAGGCGGCAACAAAATACATCCCAAAGAAAGAGAAAAGCAAGAAGGCAAAATGGCTGTCTGCTGAGACACGAGAAGTAGCCCAAGAAAGAAGGAAAGCAAAAGGCAACAGTGATAGGGGAAGATATGCCCAATTAAATGCAAAATTCCAGAGGTTAGCCAGAAGAGATAAGGAATTATTTTTAAACAACCAATGCGCGGAAGTGGAAGAAGACAATAGAATAGGAAGGACAAGAGACCTCTTCCAGAAAATTAGAAACATTGGAGGTAAATTCCAGGCCAAAATGGGTATGATCAAAAACAAAGATGGCAAGGACCTAACAGAAGAAGAAGAGATCAAGAAAAGGTGGCAAGAATATACAGTAGACCTGTATAGGAAGGATAACAATATCGGGGATAGCTTTGACGGTGTGGTCAGTGAGCTAGAGCCAGACACCCTGAAGAGTGAGGTTGAGTGGGCCTTAAGAAGCATTGCTAATAACAAGGCAGCAGGAGATGACGGCATCCCAGCTGAACTGTTCAAAATCTTGCAAGATGATGCTGTCAAGGTAATGCATGCTATATGCCAGCAAATTTGGAAAACACAAGAATGGCCATCAGATTGGAAAAAATCAACTTATATCCCCATACCAAAAAAGGGAAACACTAAAGAATGTTCAAACTATCGAACAGTGGCACTCATTTCACATGCCAGTAAGGTAATGCTCAAGATCCTGCAAGGTAGACTTCAGCAGTTCATGGAGCGAGAATTGCCAGATGTACAAGCTGGCTTTAGAAAAGGCAGAGGAACTAGGGACCAAATTACCAATATCCACTGGATAATGGAAAAAGCCAGGGAGTTTCAGAAAAAACATCTATTTCTGTTTTATTGACTATTCTAAAACCTTTGACTGTGTGGACCATAACAAATTGTGGCAAGTTCTTAGTGGTATGGGGATACCAAGTCATCTTGTCTGCCTCCTGAAGAATCTGTATAACGACCAAGTAGCAACAGTAAGAAAAGACCACGGAACAACGGACTGGTTTAAAATTGGGAAAGAAGTACGGCAGGGCTGTATACTCTCACCCTACCTATTCAATTTGTATGCACAACACATCATGCGACAAGCTTGACGACCGACAGGAAGCTCTGGCGTGGGCTGGTCCATGAAGTCACGAAGAGTCAGAAGCGACTAAACGAATAAACAACAACATGACATTAAATTTAGTTTATAAAACAGAGTACAACAAATAATGAAAAACATAACAAAAAAAGCATTAAAACTATTAAAAGCGGTAAAACCATAAAACATAAACTTAGTGTAACCTTCAATTGAGACATTTCATTTACGAGCTGCAAAACTCCCGAGCGCCGCCAGGAGGCGATAAAGAGCCGGCGGGCTCTGTGTCTCTTGGCTGCCCCCAGCGGCCGCCTGAGGTGCTTCAGCCCATGCCCGGCGGTCTTAAGAAAGCCACCAGGCTCGCTCTCCTCCTTCTCCTTCCGAACAACACAACGACGTTCCATTTTAAGGGCGTGCCTAAACCGTCTCAAGCTTCCATCCGGACACGGAGCGCCTTTCTACCCGCTTCTAAGTCGGTGGACTCCCCTCGCGGCCGGCGATTGGCTGAGCCGCACGCCCGTTAGGCCGCCCCCACGGACCGACGGAGTGGAGGTCTCTGCGGGCTAATGCGCAGAGGGCGGCCCTGCCCTGGTAGGAAGCGGCTGCAGCGCGGGCGGCAGGGCGGAGTCGCGGTCGCTAAGCTACGGGAGGGACGGGAGTTCGGCGGGCGTCTCGTGGGCTTTCTTGGGACCATCACGAGCGGAGCAGCTGATTCCTTCTGGGGTGCCAGCGGCCGTCGCGAGGAGCTGACGTTGCAAACGCTGCTCTCCTCCGCAGGATGGAGGTAGCTCCGTGGGGGCGCAGGGGGAGCCGCGTTGCAAATGACCCGCTTTGGGGGCATTGCAGGGGCACTGGGCGGGGTTATGGGGGGTGTTCATGGCCGGTTCTGGAAAAGCAGGGAAAATAAGCGGGGGGGGGGCTCTTCCTGCAAAAGGGAGCCCCCCCCGGTTGCAGTAGTCTTAGCCTTCTGCCTTTTCACGAGGCAAACCCAGCGTGCGCCTTTGCTAAGTACTGCAAAGTATGACGAAGTATTGTAAACCGTTTGCGGCTTCTGTATGGCGTTTGTAGAATTGAGGGCCATTTACATCTCTGCCCGATGTATGGGACTCATTGGCCTCTCGTTTATTCTTTTCACTCGTTTGGGAGGAAGCTGTGATTCCAGTGCGGTATTGGCTGGGGACTGTAGGCTTTGTAGTCCTAACTCTTTAGGAGGGTGGCCGTTTGGGCGTCTTGTTTATCCCTTCATGGTTTTGTCCGCTGAAGTAAGGGAGCTAAGCGTGGTTTTCTGGATGATTCAAGAAGATCTATCAGGTCTATCTTTATTCCCCTAGGAGTTTGAAAATTCTTAAATTTATTTCTTTGGAAGGGCTAGCGAGAAGCTGCAGAAAAAAAGGAAAGATTTTGAATCACAGGTGGCTGTGGCTTTCTGTGTCCATGGCAGCCTGGAAGCTGTAGTTGCAACAGCACAAAACTCACATTCTTTTCTCTGTATTTTGTGCTTTTTCACAATATTTCTTCGACTTAATCATTACCTATATCTTTTACAAAACAACAGTTGTCAATTAATGCAGTTGGTACCTCTGAATCTCTGGAAAACTTATTTTTAGGAAGTCTGCCTTTTGGACCAAGGTGGCAAATTAGGAGTATAGAGTAAATTTATCATACCAATAAGAAAACATTCAGAATAACTGCAGTTCACAACACAATGCTGTTTGAAGAATAAATGAATCTTCCCCGCTCCCCAACCCTTTTATTCTGTAATAATGGTCTGTTTGAAATGCTTGGGGAATGTGCCATTCTTTTTTCAATTTTTGCGTGTCACTTTATTGTTTTGCAATAGAGTTCAGTCAAAATGTGCAATTGATAATGTGTGCATTCAGTTTTTCAAAAATATACAATTCCACTATCTTTCACGAACTTAATTGTAATGTTGTAAACTCTGAGTTTATTTGGGGGAGTAAGTATTGTTAAAAAGAGTTTTTAAAATATATATTGATTGAGTCACCCATCTTACCAGTTGTGACTCAACTGGGTAATTTTGTGTTCATTAAAGTAGATAGGTATAATGGTTGCCTAACCTAACAAAACCAGGCTCACCAGTAGACTCTAGGAAATCTGGTTTATTGAAGGATTAGTATGCAAGTACAGAGAAAGCTGGGAATGAGCAAAAGCGCGCCAAATATAAATTAAGAACCCTCAGCTCAAAACGTAAGACCTCCCCCCACCCGGCCGTTCTAACCCCCCCCCCCCAGTGCCAGTAACCGTCTTCACCTATCCTGGGAAAGCAACCTTGAACATTTGAGAAAACCCAAACACATTCCATTCCCTCAGCCCAGAGATAACGGTCCAGGGTATGGAAGCCTCTCTTCCCTGCAAATCAAACACGCAATTAACAACTGACATGTGAAGTGTTACAAATCAAATACGGGAGTAGCAACTGACGTGTGAAGTGTTATGATGTACCAGGCACATTGAAACAGTGAACGTGACAATAGGTGGAACAAATATCGATGATAGCTGAATTCAAACCTGATACACTTTTATAAGAAGCAAGGGTTACTGAGAAAAGTGCCTAAGTTCAGAAAGGAGTGTAAAACTTTAACAGGGGTGTGCTACCTAAAAGCTAATCCATGTATAGTTGAATTATTATTATTAGTTACATTGATACAGCGCCTTTCCTTCAAGAGCCCAATAACAAAACTCCCTCCTCTTTTTTTTCTCCACTTCTATTACCTTGTAACATTGAATGGATAGAGAGTTCAACTGGCCAGAAGTTATTTGATAAGCTTCCATGGGCAAGAAGGACTTGAATTAGAGTCTTCCCAGACCTAGGCCAACAACTTAACCGCTAGACACTAGCTTTCCACTTAATGTGGCATAAACAATTTGTGGAGCAAAATTAATACCAGCAGATGTAAAGGGCCCACCCTTAAGATGCCATGAGTTGTAATTGGGAGAATTGTTTTAACATCTTGTTAAATTACAATTGTTGTTGTTTATTCATTTAGTCACTTCCAACTCTTCGTGACTTCATGGACCAGCCCACGCCAGAGCTTCCTGTTGGTCGTCAACACCCCCAGCTCCCCCAGGGACGAGTCCGTCACCTCTAGAATATCATCTATCCATCTTGCCCTTGGTCGGCCCCTCTTCCTTTTGCCTTCCACTCTCCCGAGCATCAGCATCTTCTCCAGGGTGTCCTGTCTTCTCATTATGTGGCCAAAGTATTTCAGTTTTGCCTTTAATATCATTCCCTCAAGTGAGCAGTCTGGCTTGATTTCCTGGAGGATGGACTGGTTTGATCTTCTTGCAGTCCAAGGCACTCTCAGAATTTTCCTCCAACACCACAGTTCCAAAGCATCGATCTTCCTTCTCTCAGCCTTCTTTATGGTCCAGCTCTCACAGCCATAAGTTACTATGGGGAACACCATTGCTTTAACTATGCGGACCTTTGTTGTCAGTGTGATGTCTCTGGTCTTAACTATTTGATTGAGATTTGTCATTGCTCTTCTCCCAAGGATTAAGCGTCTTCTGATTTCCTGACTGCAGTCAGCATCTGCAGGAATCTTCGCACCTAAAAATACGAAGTCTTTCACTGCTTCTACATTTTCTCCCTCTATTTGCCAGTTATCAATCAAGCTGGTTGCCATAATCTTGGTTTTTTTGAGGTTTAGTTGCAAGCCAGCTTTTGCACTTTCTTCTTTCACCTTAGTCATAAGGCTCCTCAGTTCCTCTTCACTTTCAGCCATCAAAGTGGTATCATCTGCATATCTGAGATTGTTAATGTTTCTTCCAGCAATTTTAACTCCAGCCTTGGATTCCTCAAGCCCAGCATGTTGCATGATGTGTTCTGCATACAAATTGAATAGGTAGGGTGAGAGTATACAGCCCTGCCGTACTCCTTTCCCAATCTTAAACCAGTCCGTTGTTCCGTGGTCTGTTCTTACTGTTGCTACTTGGTCGTTATACAGATTCTTCAGGAGGCAGACAAGATGACTTGGTATCCCCATACCACTAAGAACTTGCCACAATTTGTTATGGTCCACACAGTCAAAGGCTTTAGAATAGTCAATAAAACAGAAATAGATGTTTTTCTGAAACTCCCTGGCTTTTTCCATTATCCAGTGGATATTGGTAATTTGGTCCCTAGTTTCTCTGCCTTTTCTAAACCCAGCTTGTACATCTGGCAATTCTCGCTCCATAAATTGCTGAAGTCTACCTTGCAGGATCTTGAGCATTACCTTACTGGCATGTGAAATGAGTGCCACTGTTCGATAGTTTGAACATTCTTTAGTGTTTCCCTTTTTTGGTATGTGGATATAAGTTGATTTTTTCCAGTCTGATGGCCATTCTTGTGTTTTCCAAATTTGCTGGCATATAGCATGCATTACCTTGACAGCATCATCTTGCAAGATTTTGAACAGTTCAGCTGGGATGCCGTCGTCTCCTGCTGCCTTCTTATTAGCAATGCTTCTTAAGGCCCACTCAACCTCACTCTTCAGGATGTCTGGCTCTAGCTCACTGACCACACCCAAATTGGACATCCACAAGGAAACCAAAACCCAGGACCAGATTTGGCAGTGCTGACATGGGGTAGGTCAGCAACATTAAAAGTCTGGCAAAGTTAGTTGCTTGATAAAAGTGCTGGTTGTCCCCAATTAACCTTGTTGTTGTTACAGAGCTGCTGTTGTTGTTCCTATAAACAAGGTAGCATTTGCCCAAAGATTTTGTGAGAAGCCAATATAAAGGGAAGAGAAAGTATAACCATGATAGTTAAAAGCAAAAAGCAGAGAAAATAGGAACAGAAACCATGCTCCTTTGATGCTGCTGACAACACTCTTTTAGGCTCTGGAACAGCTGGATAGACAAACATCACCACTCCATTTTGGAGAAAGCATTTAGAATGGGTCCTTTAAGAGGTTTAAAGTCACTGCTTACTCTGTTGCAAGTATTAATATAAACTGAGTTAGATGGGAAAAGTTAGCAGTTCCTATGAACAATCAGGCTTTGTTTGATATATATTTGAGAAACTCCTGCATGAATCACTTGGCTTGATCACTTGACAGGCCTTCAGTAGGTGCCTCATTAGGTATACCCTGCTTGGAGCCTGATGCTGTCCAGTAAAACAATGCCTTCCCTGCGAGAAGCTGTAATTTTGACTTCTGCTTGCTCTTAGAACAGTGGATAATGCTAGGACAGAGGAAATGGTTTAGGCAGCATAGGAACAATGGCCAGCAAAGGCCCCTGGGACAGTTGAGAACCAGGAGGTGAGACAGGGCGTAGGCCTCTGAACCAAGAAGCAGGGTCAGCAGCTGGAATTGCAAACTGCAGGTGATAAATGGCATCTCCTACAACCTTATTCTGTTTCCTCCTGTTGGAAAATCCTGCTGGGGAATATTATAACAACACAGAGGGCAGACATTGTCCTTCACTCTACATTAAATAGGTCGGTCTTCCCTGGGTGGACTGATGGTTGGAGGTGTTATCCTAATTTTTTACTTACTTATTTAGCTCTGGTCCCTTTAGTAGAGGCAGGAGATTTGTCCTTCACAGCCAGGGCAGAATGTAATAAAATTAAACCATACCAAAAGAAAAAAGAAAACCACACCCCCGGTTAGAAGAGAAAATATATAGATGTGAAGCACAAATAATCTGTTGAAGTATTTCAGACGCTCAAAAAAAGTGGTAAGACTTTGAGAGAGTCGGATAAGATGCTTATTAGTAATATACTGTCTCAAAAATGTGATAATCTAAATAATCTAAGTTTAAGTCATGGGCGTGAATCTGAATGTGTAGGACTCTGAGGGAAGATTCTAGCGAGCCATTTTTAAACAACATGGGGCTGGAACAGTTTAATCCAAGTTTCGTTAACCAGTAACTGGCTGTGCTGCTGTGGTCTGAATAAGCTGACACAACTGGAGACATGCAGAAATGTGCTCATTTTTGCGTAAAATGCTTTCAGATAAAAATGGATGAATAGGACTTTTGTATTTGTAGATGAATACAGAATAGCCATTTGCTGCTTGTGGCTTCTAAGAGTCTCAGCAAGTTGGTAACAAGTTTCTGGCTTTCACATGTTCATCTCCCTCTCTGTCCCTATGGCTACAGAATAACAGGGACTCTTTTGTTGAGTGTTGCGTAAAAGTCAAGGCAAAAATTGGTGCATGGCCTCCACATTGTGTCACTTAAAAATAGGAATAAAGCCAGTGTTTGAGCAAAACAGCCTTCTGTTAAATGTTTCTGTGTTGGCCAGAATGCTTTACAGTGCTCAAGGGCCAACTAAGAGATCATGTTTGTAGCTAGCATGTACTCTTAAACCGCTAATCTCTGAGTACCCTTGCATCTAGTCCTCTTAAATCTGCTCTAGAAGGAAGTTAGAAAAAACTTTTGACTGTAGCACAGTAGGTGATGCAGGGACTTCAGGAAGAGAAGCGTCCTGATAAAGCATGTTTTCTACCGCTGTGGGTACATAATTCCTGTAAATCTAGAACTCTCCTGTTGTTCTACATTGAGGCCTGTTTTGGTCTCCCCACATCATTGGTTTTATTGACATAAAGGCTGTGTTCTACAGGTCCTAAATTTTATGTCACCATTTGAAATGGGGAAGTGTCATGTTCGCCTTTTCAATGTGTTTGATACATCATAACGTTTCGCATGTCATTAGCTGGATGCGTGTTTCATCTTTGACGGGAGGATGGTTCCTGCTGGGAGGGATTTATCTCTTGGCTGTGATTTTGGAATGTATTTGGGTTATCTCCTGTGTTCAAGGTTACTTTCCCAGGCTAGAAGATCTGACAGTTGCCAGCACCTGGGACGGGCGGCTCTGCTGGTAGGGAGGTGGGGTTACGTGTGCAACAAAGGGTTTAAGTTTGTATTTGGCGCGCTTTCTGTCATTCTCAGCTTTCTCTGTGTTTGTCCTAAGTTCCCTAATAAATCAGATTTCATTTAGCAACCTCTTGTGAGTCTGAGTATTTGGGCTGGGCAACCATTACAGGAAGTAATCCCTACACTGAAGATTGATTGTTGTTTATTCGTTTAGTCGCTTCCGACTCTTCGTGACTTCATGGACCAGCCCACGCCAGAGCTTCCTGTCGGTCGTCAACACCCCCAGCTCCCCCAGGGACGAGTCCGTCACCTCTAGAATATCATCCATCCATCTTGCCCTTGGTCGGCCCCTCTTCCTTTTGCCCTCCACTCTCCCTAGCATCAGCATCTTCTCCAGGCTGTCCTGTCTTCTCATTATGTGGCCAAAGTATTTCAGTTTTGCCTTTAATATCATTCCCTCAAGTGAGCAGTCTGGCTTGATTTCCTGGAGGATGGACTGGTTTGATCTTCTGGCAGTCCAAGGCACTCTCAGAATTTTCCTCCAACACCACAGTTCCAAAGCATCGATCTTCCTTCTCTCAGCCTTCCTTATGGTCCAGCTCTCGCAGCCATATGTTACTACAGGGAACACCATTGCTTTAACTATGCGGGCCTTTGTTGTCAGTGTGATGTCTCTGCTCTTAACTATTTGATCGAGATTTGTCATTGCTCTTCTCCCAAGGATTAAGCGTCTTCTGATTTCCTGACTGCAGTCAGCATCTCCAGTAATCATTGCACCTAGGAATACAAAGTCTTTCACTGCTTCTACATTTTCTCCCTCTATTTGCCAGTTATCAATCAAGCTGGTTGCCATAATCTTGGTGTGGTTTTTTTTGAGGTTTAGCTGCAAGCCAGCTTTTGCACTTTCTTCTTTCACCTTGATCATAAGGCTCCTCAGTTCCTCTTCGCTTTCAGCCATCAAAGTGGTATCATCTGCATATCTGAGATTGTTAATGTTTCTTCCAGAGATTTTAACACCAGCCTTGGATTCCTCAAGCCCAGCACGTCGCATGATGTGTTCTGCATACAAGTTGAATAGGTAGGGTGAGAGTATACAGCCCTGCCGTACTCCTTTCCCAATCTTAAACCAGTCCGTTGTTCCGTGGTCTGTTCTTACTGTTGCTACTTGGTCGTTATACAGATTCTTCAGGAGGCAGACAAGATGACTTGGTATCCCCATATCACTAAGAACTTGCCACAATTTGTTATGGTCCACACAGTCAAAGGCTTTAGAATAGTCAATAAAACAGAAATAGATGTTTTTCTGAAACTCCCTGGCTTTTTCCATTATCCAGTGGATATTGGTAATTTGGTCCCTAGTTCCTCTGCCTTTTCTAAAGCCAGCTTGTACATCTGGCAATTCTCGCTCCATGAACTGCTGAAGTCTACCTTGCAGGATCTTGAGCATTACCTTACTGGCATGTGAAATGAGTGCCACTGTTCGATAGTTTGAACATTCTTTAGTGTTTCCCTTTTTTGGTATGGGGATATAAGTTGATTTTTTCCAATCTGATGGCCATTCTTGTGTTTTCCAAATTTGCTGGCATATAGCATGCATTACCTTGACAGCATCATCTTGCAAGATTTTGAACAGTTCAGCTGGGATGCCGTCGTCTCCTGCTGCCTTGTTATTAGCAATGCTTCTTAAGGCCCACTCAACCTCACTCTTCAGGATGTCTGGCTCTAGCTCACTGACCACACCGTCAAAGCTATCCCCGATATTGTTATCCTTCCTATACGGGTCTTCTGTATATTCTTGCCACCTTTTCTTGATCTCTTCTTCTTCTGTTAGGTCCTTGCCATCTTTGTTTTTGATCATACCCATTTTGGTCTGGAATTTACCTCCAATGTTTCTAATTTTCTGGAAGAGGTCTCTTGTCCTTCCTATTCTATTGTCTTCTTCCACTTCCGCGCATTGGTTGTTTAAAAATAATTCCTTCTCTCTTCTGGCTAACCTCTGGAATTTTGCATTTAATTGGGCATATCTCCCCCTATCACTGTTGCCTTTTGCTTTCCTTCTTTCTTGGGCTACTTCTAGTGTCTCAGCAGACAGCCATTTTGCCTTCTTGGTTTTCTCTTTCTTTGGGATGTATTTTATTGCTGCCTCCTGAACAATGCTGCCAACTTCTGTCCAGAGTTCTTCCGGGACCCTATCTACTAAGTCCAGTCCCTTAAAGCTATTCTTCACCTCCACTGCATATTCCTTAGGAATATTAGTGAGCTCATATCTAGCTGATCTGTGGGTCTTCCCTAAGCTCTTTAGTCTGATCCTAAATTGTGCAAGAAGAAGTTCGTGATCTGAACTACAGTCAGCTCCAGGCCTTGTTTTTACTGACTGTACAGATGTCCGCCACCTTTGGCTGCAAAGGATGTAATCAATCTGATTTCGGTGTTGTCCATCTGGTGAAGTCCATGTATAAAGCCGTCTCTTAGGTTGTTGGAAGAGAGTATTTGTTATGCAGAGTGAATTGTCTTGGCAAAATTCTATCAGCCTATGTCCTGCTTCATTTTGTTCTCCCAGGCCATACTTACCTGTAATTCGAGGTGTCATTTGACTGCCCACCTTAGCATTCCAGTCTCCTGTGATGAAAATAACATCTCTTTTAGGCGTGTTGTCCAGTAGGTGCTGCAGATCCTCATAGAACTGCTCTACTTCAGCTTCTTCGGCATTTGTGGTTGGGGCGTATATTTGGATCACTGTGATGTTAGATGGCTTGCCCTGAATTCGAATTGAGATCATTCTGTCATTTTTTGGGTTGTATCCAAGCACTGTTTTAGCCACTTGACTATTAATTATGAAGGCTACTCCATTTCTTCTGTGGTCCTCTTGTCCACAGTAGTAGATCTGGTAGTCATTTGATGTGAAGTGGCCCATTCCAGTCCATTTCAGTTCACTGACGCCCAGAATGTCTATCTTTAATCTTGACATCTCACCAATAACCACATCCAATTTGCCCTGGCTCATAGATCTTACATTCCAGGTTCCAATGGTGTGTTGATCCGTAGAACATTGGATTCGCCGTTCACCACCAGCACCGTCGGCCGCTAGCCGTCCTTTCAGCTTTGAGCTAGCTGCGTCATCACGTCTGGGGCTAGTTGAGCTCATCCTCTGTTCCTCCCCAGTAGCATTTTGACCATCTTCCGACCTGGGGGTCTCATCTTCCGATGGTATACCGACATATCTCTGGTTGTACTGATCCATTTAGTTTTCACGGCAAGAATACTGGGGTGGGTTGCCATTACCTTCCCCAGGGATCGCATTTAGTCTGACCTCTCTGTCATGACCTTCCCGTCTTGGGTGGCCCTTCACGGTTTAGCTCATGGCATCATTGAGGTGCTCAAGCTCCAGCACCACGACAAGGTAACGATCCTTTGCTGAAGCTGAAGATTGATAGCTAGTGATAATTTGCTCATAACTTAACGTTGTGAATTGGCAAGCTGAATAAAGATCACTATGCTTATTATATACAGTAATTCAGTTGAGAGCTTGCAATAGATACAATCGGGGTTTCTCAACCAGGGTTCCATGGAACCCCAGGGTTCTGCGAGAGATCATTGAGGGTCCCCTGGGAGATCACGATTAGACTTGGAAGTAAAAAATAAAATCCAAGCAGCAGTAGAAAGCTACTTCTTGTCTAGAAGGCTTCATGGACATGTCCATGAAGTCTTCAGAAGCTGAGCTCAAACTTTCATTCACAATTGGAGTCAGAAAGCAGGACTGTAGTCCCAGTCTAGTCCAACATAAGCTGAAGTAGGTTATAAGTCAGAAAATGGCATTTTGTATATCTAGGTAAGGTTAAGACTTCCAGGGAGGCAAGAACCAAAGATATAAGTTTGGTGGTCAGTCATAAAGATTGTTCCAGTCCATTCAGATGGACCTCAAATGCTGGAAATTCTCCACTTCCATCTATCCAGGTGCACTCTGCCCAGATAAACTCAGAGTGCAGAAGACAGGCTGCTCAGGAGCAGTAACCTACTCCTGGTAGATCATCACATCACAAGATAACCCGTCTTCTTTTTTTCTTTTTATTTACTCTATCCTCTGGCTTTCCATTCTGGAGCAGCAGCTTTCATGGCACAGGCAAGTTTGGGCTAGGGTCAGGAATGGTGGAGTTTGATTTGCCTTACTGTTGATGCCAGGGCCTGGATGCTCAGCATCAGGCCGGTTTGGTGCCTCACACAGTTCCTTTCCTCCACTTGAAGAGAATCAGAGTTGAACTGTGGAGTCCTTGGGGCTCTCTGAGCTTGGTTGTTTGCTTGCAGACATTTCGTTACCTGAATAGGTACCATCATCAGTGCGAGTGAGTGTGGGGTTTGCTCCCTGTTTGTATACAGTTTGTATACAGTAGCTTTCTCCTTGATAGGTACCCTAATCAAGGAACTAGCAAGGAGAAAACCACACCCCCACCAACACTGGCAGGGTGTCATGAGTACTGATGGCGAGCAGGAGGGGGCCTCTATCCAGGGGGGAAAACGTATGCGTAGTACTGAGGAATTAAGCAGCCATTCAAGGAGACACAGATCAGACCCGCCTTAACTTTTGGGGTTTATCTGTCTGGGTTTTTCCCACGCTTCTTCAGTTTGTTAGGATTTTCTGTCCTATGTAGCAGTAATAAACACTAGAGACCTATTCCTCGTCTCAGCGTGATTCCTGATTGTTAGGACACAGGGCAAGCGACTCTATTTAAACAGGGAGAAAACCCCACACTCCCTTCTCGCACTGATGATGTTACTTAGTTGGGTAATGAAACATCTGCAAGCAAACAACCAGGCTCAGAGAGTGCCAAGGGCTCCACAGTTCCTTTCTTCATTTGATGGCTATTTATGTGCCCATAAGCTGGAGGACAAGATGTCTTTTAGAACCAGTGTTGACTTTAAAACTACACTTCGCTTTTGGATTGTTTGCCAAGTTTAAACGAAACATGTTTTAGTCTTTATGTAGTTGAAGTAATAAATCTAAATAATTTAATGTAAAGAATAAATCAGACTTCTTCATTAAGTTCCTGGGAGGTAATAGTTAACTCAGTTTTTCTTCATGGTTGTTGCTTTTTTTGCCAAAGTATTAAGAAGAATTTTAATCTAATCTCTTGAGGAGATTAGATTGTCCTCATTTTTACCATGCCACACATTTTTAAAGATGTCATTCTTTTTGATAAACAATAGGCACTGTGGAGTGGGTGGCATACCAATTTGTAAAATAAATATAAATAACTGGCTTCTTCACTTCAATACGTTTAGAGGTTTTATTTTATTTGATCTTTTAAAACTTAACCTGTATGTTTTCACTGTAGAGAAAATGCTCCAAAGCTGTGAACATTTTAGTTGATCTTGTTATCTTCTTATTTCTCATAAATAGTTTGAACCCCCTTTTTCTTTTCCTTCTTGGGGGTTCCATGAGTTTTCTTTGTCATCATCTGTTTGTCCCTGTTAATGTATTTATCCTTATTATTTTTAATGCTTAGCTAAATTTAATGCTAAAACTACATTTGTTGACCAGTGAAAGTTTCTTTCTTCTTGACTGTATTTGACAGTGAAGCGTTTCCCTTAAGAGTTCTGGTCTGATCCCTTTTCCTCACTTTTGTAAAATAATAGGTAGTTGTGGGGGGCAGTAGGTGGCCTGGCATCAGCTCAGCAAAGGTGCCTATCCCCATTTTAATTGAGATGGCAGAAACTTAACTTGAATCTTCTGCAGTTTTTTATCACTGGGTTATCTGGAGCCAAAGACTTTCAAGAGAGGATCATAAAAATCAAAATCTGTGCCATATTATCAAGAAGAACCGGCAGTTCTTAGAAATTGAACAAGTAATGCCTTTGTGTTGCATAGACACTCACTGTCTGAGCAACTGGAATTTCTTTTGAAATGCTGAATATAAACCATTTTAACCAAAAGTCTTTTTCTTTGCAAGCAATGCTGAGAGAAAATAAGTCTGTTCACCCAAAGAGGAGCTGCTGGTCTTCTCTGCCATGCTTTAAGCTGGTTGCACATGAAGATGAAAAGACCAACTGGGTTTTTGAAAGGTACTTTCAAGTAAGTGTCTCTGTCAGTAAGGATGAAAATCACTTTACATTTCGCTGAAGTATAGAGTTGCTTTAAAAGCATTTGCTTATAAAACTGGGCTTGAGCGAGAACATTGACAGGACAGGAATATAGGAATAAGTGTTCTTACTTTATTTTTGAATTATAGCAGGCAGTTACTTTAAAAACTAAAATTCTGATTATTTTTAGATGTAAAGTATCATTGCAGCTATTTCTGATCTCTTAATCATACCATATCCCCCCTCTTCCTTAAAAAGTAAGTGATGCTTCCAGATTTAATGCATATGCTGCACTAGCAGCACATTTCTGTGTTTTTTTTTACTTGGAATTGAGTCAGCCTGTCAAATTCCCAGACAATACTGACTTACTTTGAGTAGACTATGGTTGGAATGTGGGCAACACGTTTTTGTTGCTTGACCTCTCTGGCTAATTAAGGTACCTCTGCTGATCAGGGGTCACATGTAAAGTGGCTTGTGGTGCTCTGAATAGAGTTGCAAACCACGTTTCATTTTTTGTGTTATGATTTCTGGCTTGTAACAAGCATAGTAAGGCAGGAACTCAGCTTCAGATTCCCCTAAGTCTGGTTTTGAAAGTTTGGTGGGATTATATTGAACATTTTGACATTTCTTCTTATATTTAGACGGATTTCATGATGCTGTTATCACTATTCCAATTCATTTGGGAAATACGTTGACCTTAACATACCTAGAATTCTTGTCCCTTTTTATTTTTTTTATTTTTTCAACCGGAACACTTTTATCTAGTTACCGCCTGGATCTGAACCTTGTGATAAGCAGTGGTGGTCTTCTTGCCTCCATGTTTCAGCGCATGAGAAATTATCCATAGCCTCAAATGATTGCACGAAGTGCTTTGAAAGCAGGGAAAAACTTGGATTCTTAACTGTGCACTGGGATAAGAATTTCAAAACCCAGTACATTAGAGGTCAAAAATATAATGTTTATTAATACAGGTAGTCCTCACTTAGCAACCGAAATTCTCATCTCAGTTGTGGTTGTTAAGCAAAGCAGTCATAAAGCAAATCTGACCCTATTTTACAACCTTTTTTACAGCGGCTGTTAAACAAATCACTGTGGGTGTTAAGTGAACCATGTGATTGTTAAGCAAATCACGTGGTTGCCTATTGTTTTGCTTGCCAGAAGCTGGCCAGGAAGGTCAAAAATGGTGATCATGTGACCACGGGACACTGTGATAGTCATAAGTGTGAGAACCGGTCATAAGTCGTTTTTCTCAACACCCGCTGAAAGTTTGAACCATCACTAAATGAATCGTTGTTAAGTGAGGACTACCTGTACTTTCATTCAAGACAGTTTCATGAAAGCATCCATGAGAGTTATCTGTTTTGTACATATAAAATGGCTGATGAGTCAAATGAGTCAAATAAAGCCGACTTTATTTTAGAAAGGTGTGTATTGATGGTATCAGTTATTCAGAAAGGCGTTTTTTATTTCAGATAAGCAGGTACAAAAAAAAAAAGTATCTGTGCACAGCTGCTTTTTACCATGCACAGAACAGCATTTTGGAATAGTGGCCAACTTCGCTGGGAGAGAAATATCATGTATTGTGGGTGATGAGATATAGTTAATAAATTGGGGCCCTAATCACAGTTAGCATTAAGCACATTGTACAATATTGACATTAGTCATTTGAGTCACTTCTAGCAAAATGTATTTTGATTTGTATGCCTGTTGCGCTTGTATTTTCTGAATGGATCGGTAAGTTTAGGAATTAACCCTAAGAGTCTATTTACATAGCTGTCCCAAATATCTCCAACAATTAAGTAGCACTTCTGCACCTCTCTAATAGCAAGAAAATACTACTTAAGTGGCAAAGGGTAGTAGAAGAATGCTACATATTGTGGTTCTTGCCAGCAGAAGTCAGAATAGTTATCAGAAGCAAAATGATTCAGTTTCAGTTCTGTTTAGAAGCCCCCTCTAAAATACATATAGTAGTCAAATCAAGGAGGATTTTACCTGCTGAATTGCCAGTTAATAAAGTTTGCAGGATGCATTTTGTTGGAAGTAGAAATAGAAATTCATTAGAGAAATAATCTGCTGAAAGTCCCCACCCTTTAGGAGATATGATGGTGGGGGGTGGGGGGACACCCAGAGGCAGGCATTCTGTGTGGGACTCTGCTTCTGAGGGACAGTCCACCTCTTGAGGTGACTGTGGCCCCTTCCCTTTGGGCCTTCCGGAGTCTTATTACGACAGGGGTGGGGTTTTTTGCGGTGGGCGGGGCCTTTGGGGAGTGATCTGGTCTGAGGCATGCACCAGAAACTGGTTTCAAATTATCCTTGTTAACTTATTTTTTTAAATTGTATTAAAATTTAATTAAAATGTATTATTACATCATTTATTATATTTATGATCTGTATTTTATTAACTCTACACCATTTAGTCCACTAGGCTAAATGTGGGACTAAATGGTGTGCATTTTGTATTTTTGGAATTCGATTCCTAAATTGTAGGAATCTAATAAATACATAACCACCTTGCCTTTACACTTTTAGACATATCGTCCTAGTTGTTATCGGACTTTGTTTTATTTACATGATCAAGATAAATTTCAAGACATGTGATGCAACAAGAGGTCATTATGTGAATCCTGATCATGCGCAGGTTAGTCACCTTCATCATTTTAACAACTGCTGGTAGGACAGTAATAAGCCATGCTGCAGAAGGGGCTCACCAAGCATTTGCTGTAGGCTTTGTTTCTTTTACCTCTTCCTCTTCCTTGAGAAGGATTACACACTCATTTGAACAGAAGCAAAAACACAGGTAGTTACCTGAAACAGTTTGAGACTAAAATTGGTTTAAACCTGGAGTCTGTGACCTGAAAAAGTATGATTAAATTTGTTCCTAGTATACAGCTGCTACAGGGCTTCTCAGAAGATTATCCTGAATTTACAAACTAGCACTGAAGCCATTGCTAAGTGACTGAAATAATAAAAAAGAAAGAAACACTCTGTGGCCAGGGATGCAACTGACTATTATCTTTCTTTTGTTCTGGAGACTGTTTGAAAGTCAGCTTTTGAAATACTGAAAAGTACATGACACATTTGCTTCTGGTAATTTTACTTTTCAGCCAAAGATACATGGGGAAAGTTACATAGAGTTACATAAAGTATTCTGTAACAAGTTTTCCCAGTCCCAGAAAAATACCGTATATACTTACCTATAAACCCATCTGCAGATAAGCTGACCCTCAAATTTTTAACTAAAATACAATGAAAACTGTGCTACCCACGAATAAGCCATTCCTCAAAATTTTCATGTTTTAATTTTCACAATTGCCTCATCCATGGGTAATCCATGAATTATTGATTTTTTGTAGTATTTTGACTAAAAAATTGAGGGTCATCTTATCCTTGGATGGGCTTATTCATGAGTATATATGGGATATACAGGTACTTTTAAAAAAGTATTACCATATATTCTCATGGTTAAGCCCATCCTCAGATAAGCAAAACCCAATTTACTCAGCTTATTCACAAGCATATACAGTAGTATGAAATCCCCTTAGATATAAATTCCTTAATTTTGAAATAAAAAAATAAATTCCTTAATTTTGTTTTCTCTGTGAATTATTTTTTATTTGACAAGCAGTTCTCTTTCTGAAAAAAAGATAAATATATTTGTCATTTATTTAATGTCTTTTGAAATATCCTTAATTTTCATTGGCTATCCTTGCCAGATTGCAATTACAGCAACTGCTTTATAAAAGGTTACCTCTTTTATAAATGTTGGCAGTGAAGGAACAATTTTGGACCAACAAGCAGAGTGTAATTCTTGAGAATACAGGTAGTCCTCAACTTATGACCACAACTGGGACTGGAGCTTCCATTGCTAAGTTAAGCGAGTCACACCCAATTTCACAACCTTTTTGCCACAGTCATTAAGTGAGTCACTGCAGCCATTAAGTGAATCATGTGGTTGTTAAGCGAATCTGGCTTCTCCCATTGACTTTGCTTGTTGGAAGCTGGCTGGGGACGTCGCAAATGGAGATCACATGACCCTGGGACGCTGCAACCATCATAAATACATGCTGGTCGCCAAATGCCTGAATTTTGATCACATGGCTGCAGGGACGCTGCAACAGTCGTAAGTGCGAGGACTGGTTGTAAGACCCTTCGTTCAGCACCATTGTAACTTTGAACGGTTGCTAAACAAATTGTTGTAAGTCAAGGACTACCTGTACCATGGTTTTATTTGACTGAATGTTTTTTTTGAGGAGGAGGAGAAGAAATGCGCCAAGTGTGCTAAAGAACGGATATCAAAGCAGAATAGATGAAAATTTGAATCTCATATTACTGGGCTGTGTTGACCGCACATTCTTGCCGCAAAGAGGGTTCATATCCTGCTGGTGTGCTTTGCTGTTCTAGAGAGCCCAGAAGTACATAGAGGGAATTCTGCAAGCCGAGTGTCGGCCATCTTTTGCGAAGAACAAAATGACCAAGCTATTTATGAACAAGTACACTATGGATATGCCTCCTTTTATCACTAAAGACATCCACACTCAACCAGCTCTCTTCAAATATGAGCCACCTTTTGGATTTCACAAGTTTTCGGAGAAACTTCAGGACTTACTGCGACTCCTACCTGAACACGATTTGCCGGAAGACCTGCGGTCTAAGCCCTGTAAACATTGCGTTGTGGTGGGAAATGGCGGAGCACTGCACAGACTGAAGTTGGGTTCCGTCCTGAATCGCTTTGATATTGTTATAAGGTATGTCTTGGGTTTTGTCTAAGGTCATAAATCAAATATAATGCGAGAAAATAGACTAGGGTCTCTGTTGAAAACCCCAGGGTCTGTGAGACTGGTCACCCCTGTGCTGAAACAAAAATGTGAATTTTGTTGAATCTGTGTGGTGCGGAAGGTTTCCAGATAAGGTATTTAAGATATTCCAGGTAAGATGGTTTTCCTGTTGCCTGGGCCTTTAATTTCCAGTTTCACCCATACCTGGCTGCTGTGTATTCAGTCGTTCATTCAGTTATGTGATACGTTTTATTTTACAGATTAAATAATGCACCTGTTCAGGGATATACAGATGATGTCGGTAACAAAACAACAATAAGAATGACCTACCCGGAGGGAGCCCCCTTATCTCAGGATGAATATAATCCAGATGGCTTGTTTGTGGCAGTTTTATTTAAGGCTATTGATTTTGACTGGATCAAAGCAATGGTAAAAAATGAAATGCTAGTAAGTGATGGTATTAAACACAGTTTATATAAAATAAGCGACAATACCAGAAATGTATTGTTTGTGTGTTTACCATAGTAAGTTTCCATTTCAAATTTTTTTCTAGCTGGTCACTGTCAGGACTGCCAAAATTGGTGGTTGAGAATATGGAACTTCTCAAAACTTGCTCAGATCTCAGAATGCTGATCCAGTTTCATGCCAAGCAGTTTGTGGTTCTTGGAGAGAGACCCATTTCATTTCTGAAAAGAAGAAACAGGATCATTTGAGCTCTCTAGAGTTCAGCTGCTGAGTTAGGTGTTTCTTTAAAAGAAGGAGATTCAGTTGCTGCTCAGGTAAAAAATCAGAATTAGGTGATGAACTGAGGGCCTTTCAGATGATAGGATGTGACTATTATGCAAAGAAGCAGTAGCTTTATTTTAAAAATGGGAATATTTTGATATTGTTAAGTTAGATCAATATGGAGAGCCAGTTTGGTGTAGTGGCTAAGGCATCAAGTTAGAAATTGGGAGATCTTGAGTTCTAGTCCCGTCTTAGGCACAGAGCCAGCTGGGTGACCTTGGGCCAGTCCCTCTCTCTCAGCCCCAGGAAGGAGGCAATGGCAAACCACTTCCGAAAAACCTTGCCAAGAAAACTGCAGAGACTTATCCAGGCAGTTGCCAAGAGTCAGAAATGACTCAAAGGCACCCAAGCAGCAACAAAAAAGATTAATATGACAGTTATGTCAACTTAAGCAGGCTCTTAAGACCAAAATATATCATTTTGACCCTCTTGAAAGATGACTGCATTTTGTTAACCTCAGTGTGCTAATGAAATAATACAATAGTGGGTAATACACCCTGGAGAAGGTGCTGATGCTAGGGAAAGTGGAGGGCAAAAGGAAGAGGGGCCGACCAAGGGCAAGGTGGATGGATGATATTCTAGAGGTGACGGAATCGTCCCTGGGGGAGCTGGGGGTGTTGACGACCGACAGGAAGCTCTGGCGTGGGCTGGTCCATGAAGTCACGAAGAGTTGGAAGCGACTGAACGAATGAACAACAACAAATAGTTTGAACTCCATCCAAATACTTCTGATTATTTCTAAACTGAAGGGGAAAAAAGGAGCATAATTCAAGTTCAGAGAAGGATTTTAGGTTGTCAGTTTTTAAAATAACGTTCTTATAACAAAGTCTGGCGGCATTTTAAAGAGGAATAGAGCTTTCACGCAGGTTTTCATGGTGTGTGACAACATATATGAACATTTTTAGGTGATATTGTTCTGTAGAATACAAACATACACTTTCTAAGAACTCAGGTTTATTTTGGTACCACCGAATGGTCATGTGGCACAGATGTTTGGCTTTACTGGAAGTAATACGGCTAATGTATTATTACTATATAAATTATATCAATTTGAATATTAAATAAATAAATTACTATAATTATCATTAAATTTATTAGCACCCTTTAATCGCCAAGCCACTCTTAAGCAGTGTCCACTTAAATAAACTAAAACCAAATCCAGCATAAACCAATCTAACAGTAAGAAATATATGGAATTCCTATTGAATATAGATGTTTACAAAAAATATTTGCACTTCTCCTTAAGGTCATATATGCATTCATATGCATGCAATTATGTTATTTTTTCTTCTATTGCTTTCTTGCTGTATACTTCTTTTTAATTTGGTGTTATAATTTTCTTCTCTTTCAGTCTTTAAAATATGCCTGGCAAGTTGCTTGTTTCAGCACCTCCCCTGTGGGATGGGTGTCCTATGAAGATGCCTCAAACTACCAACTCATTTTACCTTGCCTTAACTGCTCCCATTAGTAGCAGGGCCTTCTTCCCATCTCTGGCTGGAGATGTTGAAGATCAAGATGTAGCCATTTTGAAAATTCTGCTGTGGCATTACATTTTAGAAGACCTAGTAACCCCTGACAATTAAGGGATTACAGGTAGACCTCACTTAACAACTGTCCTGTTTAGCGACCATTCAGTGGTGCTGAAAAAATAATTCTATGCCCAGTCCTTGCATTTATGACTGCCACAGCTTCCCGTGGTCATGTGATCCCCATTTGCACACTTCACAGCTGGCTTCTGACAAGCAGAGTCAATGGAGAAGCTGACAGTGAAATTGCAAGTTGTGGTCATGTGATGTCTCGCTTAATGACCCATGGTGACTCCCTTAATGATCAAATGGGAAGTGATAATGTAAGTCTGGCATAGTCACATGATGTTTTGCTTAGCAACATAGTTCCTTGTCCCATTGCGGTCACTAAGCATGGACTATCATTTTTTTCCGGGTAATTAAGTGATACATTGGACTAATTGCTTCACATTATAACGGTTTTGAAAACTTATAATACTTTGGATGTCTTTGTGTGGTGTTGCTGTTCAGCCCCTCTGGATGCAGCTCTTTTTTTGGAAGCGAGTGCCCACAAAAATACCTGTCATGCCTAAGCAGTTTCGGATTTTGAACCCAGTAATCATTAAGGAGGTTGCTTTGGATATTCTGCAGTACCCGGAACCTCGAACAAAATTCTGGGGCTGGGATAAGGTGAGTGTATCTTTTGTGAAAGAAGGAGAGTGCTACCATTTCTTTCTGCTATTATTTCTGCCTTAACAATTTGTGCCATGTAAAGTTCATTCAATTATTATAAGATATTCAAGTATAAAATGAGATGCTTCTAGAGCTGTGCGTGACTGCAACATGAGATACTAAAATTTTCAACCATTAAGAATATATACTTATATTCATATAAGTATTCCTTACCACTTAAGCAAAAGAGAGTATCATAATTGAATTTACATCATTAATGTCTCTGCTCTTAAAATAAAGCAAAGCAAAGCAAAGCTTCTGATGAACCCTGTTGGGTTTCAGAGTTCATTTGGGTTGGTTTGTTCTGAGGCTAAGTGGTCATGCTTTGGATTCCTTCCATGAAACAGTGCCATCTAATGGGACCCAGGAGGTGTGCCTTTTCTGGAACAGTGACCTCCCCACTTTCCCCCAGGATTTGGGTGGCCCTGACCCTACTGGCCTTTTATAAAGCTTTAAAAACTTGTTTTTCCCCGCCTCAGCATCTTTTATCTGGTTGTGTTTTTAATCCTGCGTCAGCCACTTAGAGTTACATTGGGTGGGCTTGGCAGTCATGCAAATTGAGTAAATAAGTAAGTAAAATGGGTCAGAAACATCCAGCATGATTTATAAACCTTCATAACCTTGTGTTTGCAAAATTATGATCTGTCAGACATCACTTTGGACAATTCTATCTTAATTAATTCAATAGCAATTATATCACAACAGCACAATGCTATTACAGAAGAAATACATATCTTTATTTGATTCCCTTTAGAACATACCCACAATTGGAGTGACAGCAGTTGTTCTGGCTACGCATTTATGTGATGAAGTGAGTTTAGCTGGGTTTGGATATGACCTCAGACAACCTGACGCACCGCTGCATTATTATGACAGTCTCTGCATGAAGACAATGAATGGGCAAATCATGCACAACGTGACAACGGAAACAATATTTCTGCAAAAGCTGATAAAAGAAGGTGCTGTGAGAGATCTCAGTGGAGGAATCTATTGTGACTTCTGTGAAAAAGCAAGCTAATGCTAGAACCCCAAGTCGGAGGTTGACTTTTGCATGCTCCTGCAAGCTTCTCTTTGTTGAAAAGAGCCATTTCAGTATTCCATGCAGACCATTATAAGGAACTTCTGTAGTAGTAGAAAATAACTTTTTTTTTGTTGACTGTTTGGCAAAGATTTCTGAACATGGATCATTCCCCCTTGGAATGTGTTCCACAGCTAACCGGAATGGTAGGTCATAATAGCTATTCTGAAAATATATGGCATCACATTATTACAGGCCAAGCTTCTTTGTTATTCCTACATACGTATAATATCTATGTCCGCATGAAAGCAGCCAAAGTGTAGAGCAAACTAAACTCATCCAGGAAATATACTGTAATCCACACTTGTAACAGAGTTTCTTCCCATCCCTATAACGAGTAACTTATAACTCATTCTTCATGTCTCAAGACAAAAACATTCAGAAGTCCTGTGCATTAGAATGACCTACCATTCCGGTTAAGTAGTACTGTTAAGTAGCATTAGCTCATCTGGTTGTGATTCCTATCTGGTTTATCCCTTGAGGCCGACAGATATGTATGTTACATTATGTCGTCCCCATGTACGAGGTTTTGCATGACTCTTCCCCCCACCCCCCAGGGAAATTTCTCTGTTTTGTGTCATGAATATTTTGTGTGGTGTTTCCACCTTGTACATGGGGACATGACAAAATATACGTATCTGATGGTGGTGGAGTGTATATGCCATTCTGATAGATGTTGTATATTCCTTCCTGGAACAGCACTGAGTGCTAGGACCTGGGTAGTTCCTAAAAGTAATGCACTGTATATAGTCCCCTAAAGTGTGAAGGTCTATTCCTGATAGAGGGCTTGCAGCCCAAAGAACAGGTTTGGCTACAGACATCTGATGAGTCCAGATAAGGATGAAACCAGTCATGAATTGCCTCCCGGTAGTCTGTGTCACTGTTCTTAGAAGGATGTGTGTGCATGCACAGTCACAGCAGAAGGGTTTGAGCATCTTGTTAAGGAGGGAGGATGCAAAACTTCTTCTGATGTTGTGAAGAATCATAGAGGCCTGGGTTTCATATGCTTCCTGATCCTGCAGGCTTCACAGTAGGAGGAGATGGTCACAGTAGGTGTCATGAGTACTGATGGTGAGCAGGAGGGGGCCACTATCCAGGGGCAAAAACGCATGCGTAGTTTAGTGAGTTTGAGCTGTCATTCAAAGAGACACAGAACAGACCCGCCTTGACTTTTGGGGGTTTATCTGTCTGGGTTTTCCCACGCTTCTTCAGTTTGGTAGGATTTTCTGTCTACTATAGCAATAATAAATAGGGACGCGGTGGCGCTGCGGGTTAAACCGCTGAGCTATTGAGCTTGCCGATCGGAATGTCGGCGGTTCGAATCCACGTGACGGGGTGAGCTCCCGTTGCTAGTCCCAGCTCCTGCCAACCTAGCAGTTTGAAAACATGCAAATGTGAATTGATTAATAGGTACCGCTTCGGCGGGCAGGTAACAGCATTCCATTTAGTCATGCTGGCCACCTGACCACGGAA
Organism: Candoia aspera; assembly: GCF_035149785.1. Taxonomy (NCBI): domain Eukaryota; kingdom Metazoa; phylum Chordata; class Lepidosauria; order Squamata; family Candoiidae; genus Candoia; species Candoia aspera. The sequence goes on from NC_086157.1 coordinate 10,918,660, forward strand.
GTGTCTACGGACATACGCCGGCTCTTCGGCTTTGAAACGGAGATGAGCACCGCTCCCTAGAGTCGGACACGACTGGACTTAATGTCAAGGGAAACCTTTACCTTTACCTTTATAGCAATAATAAAGCACTAGAGACTTCTTCCTCATCTCGGCGTGGTTGTTGCTTAGTCAGGACAGTAGGAGAACAAGTAAATTTAGGAGATGAAAAAAGAGGGCATAGCAAAATGTTCCGTGCATTCTCCCTCATGCCCAAGCAGAAGATGGTGCTCCTCTTCAAACCTTCAGATAATATGTTTTTGGTAGGGATAACTCCCCCCTTCCACTTTAGAGTTTCCTATAATGGAATGTGCGAATGACCTTGGGAGGCTCAGAAGAGACCCTCCTTGGTTTCTCGGTGTCTAAAGGGGAAGGGAAGAATTGTGCCTTCAGACTTGCAAGATTCTGTTAATGTAGCCTTACAGTAAAGTAGAATTAGGTCATCTGCTCTGCTTCCTGTCTGGTCTACCTGGTAAGGCTGACATTTCCTGAGGCTATGTCTTGTTGTATAGTTCAGGGTTTACCCAAAACATGTTGAGATTTCTCAGTAACATTCTTTTGGTTCTGGTCCTCAGAACCACTCAACAACCTGAATTTGCTGTAGAAGGAGTGATAAAGATCAAGATCCAGGATGTCCTATACTTAGTGTGAGAACCCAAAGGAATTTTAGCGTAATCTCCCCCCAGTTAAACCGTACTGAAAACAGGTAGACTGGAAACCACAATATTTTCTAACAGAAATTTTAAGAGCAATTTGTTAAGGCCTGGGAATTTGTTCTAACAGAATTTAAAAAAAATTAATGGAATAAAGGAGATAAAACCCCATCTCCTGTGCTCCCCTGTAGCCATTTTAAGTAGTTTCTTACTGGTCCATTCATTTCTGGAAATTGGAGGTGGATTTGGGGGAGAAGAGCAATGACAAATCTCAATAAAATAGTTCAGAGACACCACACTGACAACAAAGGTCCGCATAGTTAAAGCAATGGTGTTCCCCATAGTGACATATGGCTGTGAGAAGGAAGATCGATGCTTTTGAACTGTGGTGTTGGAGGAAAATTCTGAGAGTGCCTTGGACTGCCAGAATATCAAACCAGTCCATCCTCCAGGAAATAAAGCCAGACTGCTCACTTGAGGGAATGATATTAAAGGCAAAACTGAAATACATTGGCCACATAATGAGAAGACAGGACACCCTGGAGAAGATGCTGATGCTAGGGAGAGTGGAGGGCAAAAGGAAGAGGGGCCGACCAAGGGCAAGGTGGATGGATGATATTCTAGAGGTGACGGACTCGTCCCTGGGGGAGCTGGGGGTGTTGACCGACAGGAAGCTCTGGCGTGGGCTGGTCCATGAAGTCACAAAGAATCGGAAGCGACTAAACAAATAAACAACAAAACCAGAATAATTACTTAGTGATATCTGACTGGCCCTTAGTTTCTAAAAAGGGAAGACGTTTTCCTTCAAAACGTGCTACAAATTCAAAGATGTTTTATGATTTCATAACATACACGGTACTTCAAGGAACTGAAAAAGAGGCATGCATTTCCCAAATAATTATTTTTGAATATATACTTAATTTGGGTGCCAGAATGCTTATCCGTTTGTAAGTCAAATCAAACCAGGTTTCACCTGTCACTGGTTTAATTATGCACAATTGTCAGAATGGTTCAATCTGGATAAGAAAGTACATAATTTTGTTCATGAAAAAAAACAACTTGAAATGGAACTTTGTACAAACGCTGAGCATCTTATTAAGATGTATAGAATGTTGTTACAATTGAACTTAGAAGATGAATATGTTAGAGTATGACTAAATGGGCTAGGAATTTTGGGTACACTATTACGATTGGACAGTGGGAGAATATGTGGAACAAAGGGTCTGAAACTTAATTTGAATTATAATTTCCTGATTGTTTCTATAAACAGCTCTTGCTTCCTCTCAGAGTGCCTAAATGAACCAGCAGTTTGGTATGTTCTATTAATTTAACCTAGGATGGAGGCATGGTGTGAGGCATGGAAAAATGGGAAGGCCACCCTGGTAGAACATAATGGGAGAAGGAAGAAAATAAAGGACGGGGGGAGAGGGGCAAATAGCTTGTGCGTGCCCCTACCAGCTTACTGTATTATGAGTGGGGAAAGGATTATTGGGGAAAAAATGCCCCCCATCTCCTCTCCCTTTGCTCTGGGAATTTTCAGAAGGCAGAAAATAGGAAAGAGACTATCACTTTGGTGAAAGTATCCCTGTTCGCTGTTTATATTAATTCAATTTCTTGCTTGTACCACTTCCGATGTAAATTAATATCCCCAAGGCAGCTATCAAAAGAGTAAAAAGCAATAAAAGTACAATATGATGTAATTTATTAAAGCATATAAAGCAGTGTTTCTCAACCTTGGTGACTTTAAGATGTGAGGACTTCCGCTCCCAGAATTCCCCAGCGAGCCATGCTGGCTGGGGAATTCTGGGAGTTGAAGTCCACACATCTTAAAGTTGCCAAGGTTGAGAAACACTGATATAAAATAAGCCAACGAATAAAAATGGACCAGCTGAAACACTACCATGAGCAGGCATTAAGCCCTGGGAAAACAGACTTGGCATAATTGAGCAAATGTGATCAAATGCCATGTTCAGGACAGGCAACTAATCTCACACTGGTTCTGCCAGCCCTGTAGGGAACAGAAAATAAGGTCCAGAAATGAAGGAAAGAATTGTGTCTCATCCTTGAACCTCCCTTTGTGGAGTTTGAAATGACAAATTCTCCTTAGAGGCAGGTATTTAAATGTTACCTAATAGTAAATGTGTTTAGCAGAGTGAAAAAAGTTACAGATACTCAGCAGAAACAAAAATGTGAGCAAACAAAATGCAATTAACTGATTCAGGTTCCTTGATTATCCGGGCAGATGAAGTTTATTATTTGTTCCTGTATTATGTAAAGTTACGAAAGAGAACCAGTGTTGAACTGCAAAATAAATTCCATGTGCAAATGCGCGTTAAAAATAGTGTTTTAACTTGAAAGTTTGTCTCAAGAATTAATTACAAATTGGAAATGAAATGCAAAAAATTATAAATGGAATATAATATATAAAATGGACAAATTATAAATGGAGAATTATAAGTGGATAGAGAAAAATGTAAAAAAATGAGCTGCTGTAAAATGAAGTAATGACCTATTTAAGTTAATAAAGAACAGTGTTTTATGAAGATTGGATTTCCATGTTCTTTGAGCGGCGTGGCATTCGCAGGCTGAATTCTCAAGTACTTAGCATGGTTTGTTGATCAAGCCAGTATGCTGCTAAGCAAACAAATCACATGATGGCTTAGTGTCATGTACATCACACTTTTCCAAGCACCAGTGAGGAATCTCCATCCGTGTGGGAGAAGGGTAGGATCCCAAGGATTGGTGCTCATATGGAAAGGAAATGTCTTGATATTACTCTAACAACAGGTTTGTAAATAATAAATAACTGTTAAAGTTGCTCGAAGAATTAAAAACATTTAGCATCTTAAGAAACAGAGCTGATTGTGTCAGACATGCTAAATATTTTTTTCCCTCCTCCAATTGTCCTTGAAACAGGAGGATGACAAGGCTTACAGTTTTACTATTTAGGAAGATGACTCACTGGTCAGTATTCTGCAGTGCCTGCCTGCTAGTCTCTGTTACCATCTCTAAGGACTAATTGTATGTCCTGTGAGTTAAAATGGGGTTGGAGGATGGATGGATGGATGGATGGATGATAGATGGTAACTGATTAGATAGATGATAGACGATAAATGATTAGATAGATGATAGATTATTAGGTAGATGATAAATGATTAGATGTAGATAAATGATTAGATGGTAATTGATTAGAGAATAGATAATTGATTAGATAGATTGATAGATGATAATTGATTAGATAGGTAGATGATAAATGATTAGATGATAGATGTAGATGTAGATGATAAATGATTAGATAGATAGATGATAGATAGATAGATAGATAGATAGATAGATAGATAGATAGATAGATAGATAGATAGATAGATAGATAACCTTCCCAATAACCAACATTCTCCAGATGGACACCAAAGTTGTTAAAAACAGGAAGGTTTACTAAAGATATTTAAAAGAACAGCATTATAGCAGTTGGACTCCAAAAGATGCTCTATCACTGTTCAGCATATAATCCCACTCCATCACTGTTACAACTGGGAAGACCTCTTCCTTGTGGCCCCTGCCAAGCCCCAGGCAGCAGACAAGGTAAAAGAAGCAAGAATTACATACACTTCAGTAACATGTCAGTGCTGGTTTGAGGTAAGTCTTGGAAACCATAAGAGGAATTTCCAACCCTCCTCTCATAGTGAGTTCATCAAGGTGGAGCCCCTTTGAATGACCTAAAATGTTTCTTCCCAGCTTTGTGGCCAACTAGGGTGAGCTGGGCAGGACTTGCCTCCTATCTCTAGACTTGTCTACTCTTCTCCTCCCCCTTTCCCAGTCTCCCCACAATCTCCCACACCTGCCTTTCTTCATTTGATGGTGACACCCTGAGGAGACTCCCAAAAATGACCGAAGCACCAGGGTAAGAACATACTGTAAGGGAAAAAGTATTTCTGAAAATACTGTGCTCCGAGTTGTTAGGGAATTACAAATCAAAGTAAAACTTTGAACTGGGCCTGAAAATCAACTGGCAACTCTCAAACCGATTGTCTTGTGCTACCTCCATTTGTAACCTACTTTGGACTAACTGAAATTTCCAATCGTCTTCAGAGATAGGATTACATTCCAGTAATGCAACCCAAAGGTTACCTGGGTATGTATAACTGATACTCAACTGCTCTCTGCCCAGAAAGTGTTCTAGTTAATGCATCAATCCTAATCGATACAAGGGCATCCTTTCTAGCCATTGAAATTCCTGTGCCTCCCATGACTGTGACAGTGCTGCACAAAATGTTTTGGGATCTAAACAGTCTAACTTCAGAATGTCCTGTTCTGATACAGTAAGTGTACAGAACCAGGCTGTTCCCATGTACCAGAAGTGGTTGAATGCTTTTCTTCCTTAAATTGATGGTGTCATTCTCATATACTTGCTTGCCAGTAGCCTGTAAACACTGTTTTTCTTCAGCAAGTGCCACACAAAACGTAACTTGCAAATCCCCCGTATCTCATCTTTTGTGGCAAAGCCAATCAATGAAAATCCAATCTAGATAATCCAGAAATTCAGTCACCACTCTTTCACCTTACCCATATTTGCAGAAATGTAATCCAGTGATTTCCCTTCTAGTTAACAAAAGATAATCTACATATAAAATGACAATCGTGTCAGGATTTGAGATTGCCCAGAGATCCCCAGAAGACTCTCTGATTCTCATTCTCCCACTGAAAGAAAGTAATTTGCCATACTCCAGGTTTAAGATTTTGAGTTTTGGCTTCCTAACTTTCTTTTCCGTTGTTTCCAAGATCTCAAATGTTTCCCACTTGTTTAGAGCAGACAAATGATGAGCTGGGGAGAAGCATATACTGGGAGTAGGGGTACTAGTTCTAGAACAGTGTTTGTCAACCTTGGCAACTTTAAGAGGTGTGGACTTCAACTCCCAGAATTCCCCAGCCAGCTTGTTGAAGTTCTGGAAGGTAGACTTAAATGTTTTGAAACTCCACTTACTCCAGAATTACTTCCCCAAATTATTATGTTTTCTTCAAACAAGCATATTTAAGGAGACTAACCCCTTGCAGAAAAATAAGAGCAACATACATTTAAATCTTATAAGGGCGTTCATCCTGATTAGATCAATAAGCAAGAAAAGGTGTTGACTGAATCAACTGTAAGGTAGGTATGGAGGAGGAAAAAGAACCAGAGACCACCAACCCCTTTTTTGAGACAAAGGCAGGCAGCATGAGCCGGGCAATTCCCACAGGGCAAGACTTTGTGGGTGACCACCAGGACCATCCTACAGCACAAGTGATCCCTGGGGCTTCCTTGCTGGAAACATCTTCATCCGTGGAAGGATCAATTGGACTCAAAGGTTTGGCTCCGGTGAACTAAGTTCTTTGGTGTGCCTCCCTGTCTGATCCCTTGCTTGGTCCTCCAGAGGAGAAACCCTTGGTGGCAATGCCTTCAGCTGCAATGTGCAACTGCTCTGGTCACCAGGGTGCATGAATTACCACCTGTGGGCCTTGAAGCAGTCAGGAAGGGCTACTGTCAAGCCTCAAAGCATCCCAATTCATCTCTCCTGCTTCATCTCCCAAAGCAGATGCTTTGGCTCATGAGCGCTGGGCCAGTCCTACTCGGTCTTCATTTCCCATTGATGCAGGTGAGGCATTGGATGTCCTGGACTGGGGCACAGGGAAAGGAAATGACCATGGCCGAGTCCCAATGGAACATACTGTGGCTTGGTTGAAGTGGACTCTGTACAAGGTGGGCTTCTCAGGAAAACCGGTCAGCTGTTTTCAGGAAAAGAGGAACTGGATATTTTAAGTCAGGCTACCAGATCTGGGCTTCAAACATCCAGACAACCAGCAGATGGTAGCAAAGGACTTGCTTCTTGCTCTCTTTCCTGCCATCTAGTGGTCATCCAGAGATTTTCAGCCCAGAACTGGTAGCCTTGGTTACATATATGCTTGGTTTGAAATGAAAGTTCTTTAAATCTCTTCACCCATGATAAGTTTTCTTCAGGGGGGCTAAGAATAAGAGCCAAGGAATTGAAATAATGTCATAAATCCAAGAGAGACATTTTTTATTGCTGCAGGATATAAATGTAATAATTATATAAGTAAGAACAGATGTGTTTCAAGGACTGTCAAGGTTACAAATCTAACTATAAACTAAACATATTCATATTTGAAAGGGAAGAAGTCATTAACACAGGGAAGGTTTGGAAATTATTCTGTCTGGAGATTATTTTGATCTGGAGTCAGGTTGGAAAGACATAATTGTTTTAAGTGAATTTAGAGAGATTTGAAAGAAGATTCATTTCATATACAAAATTTTATTTCAGCTCATCCCTGTGTTTGGGCAAGAAGGTTTTGTATCTTTTCAAAAAGTACCAAAACATGGAAAATTCAACAGAACAGGAGTAAATAACTTACAGAGCCAACTCCGAGGCCCTCAGTTACATTCTGAGAAATGGGTAGGACTGAATATACTTTGCCTTTTTTTAGTTTGGGGGTGGGTGTTAAGGGGCAAAAAGGACACCATTAGCTTTGCATCAGTCTAGGGTACCCTGTTAAATCCTTAATCTCCGTCCAAAATTGGGACAATTTCACTACACTTTCAAGGAACAAAATCGGTGTCTTAAGCTTCTGCAGAACTAAAGAGACTAATTTTTCCTTTTAAATCCTTTCAGGAAATAAGGGAAAATTCCAGCAATGAAAATATTACGTCACACACATACCTGAAAGGAGTGAAGCTTGCAGCATGATGCTGTGACACCACTGTCATACTTTTGTCAAAGCCGCATCAGCCTGTGGACATCTCTAAAAGTTAGCCTACTACTCTGACAGAAAAAAAGAACTTTGTTTCTCCAAAATTGCTTTCACTTCTTTTTTTTTTCCTCATTTTTTTTTTTTTTAAAATCTATGGCTCTCGGCAGGTTCTCTCTTAAATCCCTCTGAAGCAGTTGAACCTGTTTGGAATCCCTTAACTGGCTTACGGGGGGAAAGGTTGTGCTTCTACAGTTGGTGACTCTGGATTTGCTGTTTGTTGTGTTCTCAGGGCAATCCTCCAAGGATACCCTCAGGCTGACGTTTTCAGAGCCAACCATCCCAGGCCTTTTCTCATGTCTTGCATAAAATGGAAAGCACTGCTACGGGTCATTTTGATTTCTATGCCTTATTTTTTCTGTACTGGCACACTAGAACATACATGCCATTAACTCCATCAGCTGAATGAATTAAGTCAAACAACAGTGAGGATGTTTAAGTGACTGAAATTTTGGTAAGTTAAAAAAAAGGGTTATAGATAAAATACGACATTCAAATTTCTCTTAAAATCAGTGGAAATTTTGAGATACCAGGAACAGGAAAAGGCTGTTTTCCTTATTGGGATAAATGGCGTCTGCTTTCACTGAGTAAGGTTCAGTGTTTTGAGGTAGGCCCATGCTTGATCATCACATTTCTATTGCATTGGACCAGGGTTTCTCAACCAGGGTTCCATGGCACCCTCAGGTTCCACGAGAGGTCACTAGGGGTTCCCTGGGAGATCACGATTTATTTAAAAAATTATTTCAAATTCAGGCAACTTCACATTAGAGACGTAAGTTTCATTCCATACTTTTAGTTTGAGAACACTGTTAGTACATATATGCAGGCCTACCCATGAAACAAAGATAATTCTGCCTATATTTGAGCCTGAATGTGCAGGGGTTCCCTGAGGCCTGAAAAATATTTCAAGGGTTCCTCCAGGGTCAAAAGGTTGGGAAAGGCTGCATTAGAGAAAAATGGCACTATTCTTTCTAAAAGTCAGGGTGTCTAGTACCCAAGAGTGCTCAAGTTACTTCCCCAGTTCAAGCATGGAAACCTATGAGTATCTCTTTGGGTCCTTGGAAGTAGAAATTCTACTTCAGCCAATTAAATCAAATAAATCAATGGGCTAATGAACAGCCTTTTCCTGGTATCTAAGCTAAGCTGCTGTTTCAGACCAATGGTAAGGGTGTGCCTCATTGGCATCCATCCGAGTGTGGTGTCTTCCAGTGGGGAAGACTTCCAAAGGCTTCCTTTCCCTCTCTTTTTCTCTGAAGAGAGAAAATCCAGATTAATATTTCCAGGATCCTGGAGGAACAGTGGCAAGAAGAGACTTAGGAACATGAGGACAACAGCAACGGAACAGGGAGAAACAATAGCTGTCTTCTGCAGCTTCAGATCATTCAAGAGTATATTTGGAGCATACAAAACACCTTTCCCTGCACTAGCATTACCTCATCAGAAACATGTGACACAAATGTCAGATTTCACTGGGATCACTCACAAGTGCCTTAGGCGTCCTGTTCCACGTCTCTTTTCAGATGCAAATGATGTTCCTTGGCCTTTTGCTATATTGGAAAGGAGACACCAGGTGGCACTGTTAAGCTGTTATCTCAGAAGTCTCCAAGCCTCTCTGCTGTCTTTTGTAAGGTTAAAATATTTTGTTGGAAAATACTGCCCCTTCCCCCTCTCTTCTTAAATATTCATAGAAAAACTAAGAAAGAACACGTTGGACTTTCACAGAGCAGAGAACACCTTTGGTGAGCAGATGCAGGATAAAGAAAAGCAATTGTAAACAAGAGAACCAAAACAGAAGAGCATCCAAGAGGCAGGGATGGTCTGGTATTTTGGACAGAGTTTGATGCATACAAGATAGAATCCCCATTCACATGTTCATAGAATCTGAGGGTTGGAAGGGGCCATCAGGTTCAACCCTGTCCTCAGTTCAGGGGAGATGGTTTTCTGCTTGTCCCCCATCCAATGAAGCAAAGCCCACTAATTTTTCCAGGGCTTCGGTTCCACTGCCAAACCAGCTCTTGTTTCTTTTTCTAACACTCCTTTAGAAACTGCCTTCCTTGAATTAAACTCACTATTCCACATCCTGCAGTCTGGAATGAGGGAGAGTAATAGAGGCAAGAGATTTGGAAGGGACCTCAGAAACCGTCTACTCCAGATCCCTGCTTGGTGCAGGATCTCTAAAACATGGTTATCCAGGTCTGCCTGAACTGGTCCTGAGTTTCTTCTGTGTGACATCCTGTGAGGTGTTGGAAGAGGGCTGTCATATCACCTCAGTTTTCTCAAGCTAACCGTATCTCACTCCTTCAAGTTCTTTTCCTGAGACATGTTGTCTCATCCCCTGATCATTCTCATTGCTCTTCTGTGAACCTGTTCCACTTCCTCTTAAACTGCCCAGAACTGGACTGAGTACTCAGCGGGAGGGTTAAACCAGAGTAGAGTAGAGTGGAATAATTATTTCCAGTGATTTGGGAATTATACTTTCTTTTCTTAATGCAGCCTAAAATTGTATTTGCCATTTTGACAGACACAACATGCTGCTGGTTCATATTTGGTATGCAGTCTACTATTCCTAGATCTTTCTCACATGTACATTGCCAAACCAGGTATCCCATCCTCAAGTAGTAGATTTCCTAAATGAAGAACCTTGAATTTATCTCATTCTTTTACTTTCAGTCCTTTTCTTTAAGCTCTCCAGATTGTTTTGAATTTTAGTACTTGGTTTCAGTGTTTGGCATTTGGGACACTGAACATTTGAACATTCCAGATACTCCCCCTGTTAAAACCACTTGCGTGAGGTCTACAGAAGGAAAGCTGAATGGGGCTGGCACAGGGGTGTCTGTCTGCAGGGCAGTAGAGGAAAAATGGATGGGCTTCAATTGCGTGGTGTGGCCACCATCTTGACATCTTTGACCTCCTTGTTGACACCCCTGGACAGAGGAGGGTGGGACTTAATTAGAAGACCTATCTGGTGACTGATGAGTTTTTGAATGCCTGAACAGGGCTTGAAATATAACATCTTTAATCAAATAACCAAGACCTCTTGCGATGGTGCACAAGACATAGTTTCTAACCCCCCTTTTAAAAATCAGGCTGGATTAGCCAACAACTACACTTAATGGTGTTTAGCAAGAGAAGCATAGCTAGGATGACGACTCCCTGCTTGGGTCTATAATGGCTTCTTTCACCACTGCTGGCAAATGGGGAAAACCTATGTAGTTGTGAACGGAGACATTTTCATTTTATCACTCAGGTATTTTCCTACTACGATTTGTTTTCTCCAAAGGAAGTGATACCAGTTGAATCCCTTGAATGTTGGCTTTTTTGGGGTCCATCCCAGAAGTACAGTATTGGTTAATGGATTGATTTGATTTGTATCCTGCCATTTGTTCCAGAGCTCCAGATGTCATACGTAGAGCACCGTTCTTTGATTTTCCTCAGAACAACTTTGAGAGGTAGTTGGACTGGCCCAAAATCATCCAATGAACTTATGTGGCTGAGGGTGGACTAGAACTGGGTGCTCCTCACTCCTAACCCCCACATTAACCACTACACTAGACTGTCTTTAAAAAGTCCTCAGAAAGATGGTGTGTGTGCGCGCGTGTGTGTGAGAGAGAGTGAATGGAGAAATCAACAAATGCATGATGTACCTAAGAAAAAGGCTACCTCTTTTAGTTGAGGGGTGGGGTCTCATTTTAATTTTAAGCCCTAATGGGGGCTGGCCAGGAGAGGTGTATAACATCCCCACCAACCCATCCTTTGTGTAAGAACTAGTCCTCCAATTTGTCACTGGTAATGCACTCATAATATCCAGTTAAGCTGCTGACAGTTACTCACAAGAGTGCTAGAGTCTCAGAGAGTCTCATTATTCAGATTGATTGAAAAGAGAAGGGGTTAAATTACAGAATCTGGAAAACTGGAGATTTGTCCTTTAGACCCCATTTATTGGTAAACATATTAAGATGATGCTCTTGCATTCCTCTGATCTTCTTTTCTATCTGACTTGTGAAGCAGGAGAGATGTAGCTACCTCTTCCTGATATGGAAGAAATGAGGTCTTCCTGCCTACAATATTTTGTTCTATTTCCTCAGACTTAGAGGATTACATTACACCAATGGTCCAATAATACTCTAGTAATCAAGTAACCATATCCATCCATCCATCCACCCACCCACCCATCCATTCTAGCCTGTTTTGAAAGGGTCCACTAATCCAGCTGGGATTAGTGTATTAGAGCTGCTGAGATGACTGCAGTGTATCAGCCAACCCAAATACTGAATGGGAGAATTTCGATTGATCCCTTCCAAAAACACCTTCAGCAAACAAGAGACCGAATTAAAGATACAGTTGCTGTTAAAGTAGGTGTCTTTAACATCAGGTCAGAAAGTCATTTATCTTCAGCTATCGACATCATTTACAATGATTAGTTACAATGTCATCGTTTCAAATACAGCTTCTCAAGGGAAGAGACAGTAGAAATTGAGATCTTAACACTGGAGAACTGAGACCCAAACTTCAAAAGATAATTTGGAGGGTTGGTGCAAGATGTCTTTTAATGTGGTCCATATGAATGTCATCAACGTAAGTTCTCTGGGAACTTCCTTATCAAGGGTTTGAATCAGCTTCTGCGTAGCCACTGGCCTCTATAGCAGCTGGGATATTGCCACATGGACCTACCTGTCAGAATCCTCGTTTGAGTATTTGCTTCACTGAAGCTGCTTCAACCATTTCTAAAAGGTTTCCAGAGCAGATAGGTGAATTTTGAGTCTGCCTAAAAAAGGGGCTCTGCGAATTTGGCTCAGAAGATGGTTGTGACACCTGAAACTTGCCAGAATGTTCTGACGTAAACTCTGGGGACTAGAACCCATTCCATCAAAGGCATGACATACCTGCTAACCAAAATATGCATCCCATACCTGAAGAATTGTAGAGAAGCCCATTATATATGAATGCTTTTGTTCCTCTTCAAATACTGCAAGATTATCTTTTGTAGCAAGGAACAAAGACAACTACCATGTCACTGGAAATTGGGTGGAAATAGTACCTTTTTGGTGCACAGGTCATCCCTAAGTATCCAGGCTACAGCATTTCATATAATGGTGGAAAAATGCTATGGCACCATTTTGTAAATTCAAATCCACCACTTGTTGCTTAGCACACAAGGGTATCTCTTGTGGGGAGTGGGTGCCAAAAAGTCTGCAACACACATAGAAAGGGGGTAAGAACACATGCTCACAGATGCCATCTTGTCTTTTTTGACACCCTACCTCCTGTGCACCCCTGTTAGCATATGTGAATGAGGTATTACAGATTAACTGCAATCAGATAATAATTTGACTTGATGCCAGAGACAGCTAATTTGTCTGGAAATTTTCAAGAATTTTTAAAAATCCTTGAGTGAAGACCACATAAAATAGAAAGTGTGTTAATATTCTGCCTCCCCCCCCTTTTCAGGAGCTCCAGGAGGCATACGCAGCACCAACTAATTCTTTTTTAGCTGCATCGCAATTTGGTTTGATAGTATAACATCCCTACGTAGGATACACTTCCTTAAAATATGAAACCAATCATTTGTTGTTTTTTTCCGCTTTGTGGTTCTTCTATGAAACATAGCCCCTTCCGCTATATTTCCAGATGGTTTTGGAGTGGGATAAAAAAAAGGGTGGGGGGAGGAATCCCTGGAAACTGGCACTGAAATTTATTGATTAATTGATTGACAGCACTTTGGAAATATTTAGAATCACCTTCCTAACCTTGGCATATATAGCACTTAAAATTTAAAAATGAGCAGGGTTTTTTTTTTTTCTTGCTAGTATAAACTCCTTACAGTGCGTAACCTTCTGAAATGATGGGCTGTTGTTAATTAAATACTTGGCGGTAACAAAACCTTGTTCCCAATTCAGGCTTCAATTTAAATTTTCTTGCATGACAATGCCATTGTTTCTTGCAACAAGAAAGAAACAGCCTCCTAGACTTCGAATCAGATATAACTTTATCCACTATTGAGTTGCTAATTTTCATGGCATTTCTCTCCCTGTCACAGACAGAAGTTGTATATACAGGATTTTAGTATTTCCTCTCTGGCTCCAACCTCAATTTGAAGGACCGTAAAACTTTGACTGGAGTCCAGTAGACCGCGGTTTGCAAAGGCAAAGCAACACTGCAGAGAAAGAAGCTTGCAGTAAGTCTTTCAAGAAGAGGGCTTCCATTCTGTGAGAGCTCAGGGACCAGAAATGTCATTTCGAAATACTGAATAGGGTAAGAAAGAGAAGAATTTAGTCTAGAGCTGCCCACCTGCCTTAGCATGGAAGTGGGGCAGTTTGTCCTTCCTCCTAGATCATAAGATTCATTCATGCATCCAGCAAAATCTCTATAAAACCTAGGATGGGGATAGACTAATAGATACAGCTCACTGCTGTGCATCCTTTGATCATATGCTCTGTGGATTCACAAAACTCTTTCTCCATAAAAGCCTTTACCATTAGACTTCAAAGTATGAACCAAGACAACCAGTTCTGGGCTGAAAATCTCTGGATGATCACTAGATGGCAGGGAAGAGAGAAGCAAGTCCTTTGCTACCATCTGCTGGTTGTCTGGATGTCTGAAGCCCAGATCTGGTAGCCTGACTTAAAATATCCAGTTCCTCTTTTCCTGAAAACAGCTGACCAGTTTTCCTGAGAAGCCCACCTTGTACAGAGTCCACTTCAACCAAGCCACAGTATGTTCCATTGGGACTCGGCCATGGTCATTTCCTTTCCCTGTGCCCCAGTCCAGGACATCCAATGCCTCACCTGCATCAATGGGAAATGAAGACCGAGTAGGACTGGCCCAGCGCTCATGAGCCAAAGCATCTGCTTTGGGAGATGAAGCAGGAGAGATGAATTGGGATGCTTTGAGGCTTGCCTTGAGGCCCTTCCTGACTGCTTCAAGGCTTGTCCTGAGGCCCACAGGTGGTAATTCATGCACCCTGGTGACCAGAGCAGTTGCACATTGCAGCTGAAGGCATTGCCACCAAGGGTTTCTCCTCTGGAGGACCAAGCAAGGGATCAGACAGGGAGGCACGCCAAAGAACTTAGTTCACCGGAGCCAAACCTTTGAGTCCAATTGATCCTTCCACGGATGAAGATGTTTGCAGCAAGGAAGCCCCAGGGATCACTTGTGCTGTAGGATGGTCCTGGTGGTCACCCACAAAGTCTTGCCCTGTGGGAATTGCCTGGCTCATGCTGCCTGCCTTTGTCTCAAAAAAAGGGTTGGTGGTCTCCGGTTCTTTTTCCTCCTCCATACTTCTATCACCTCCGTACCTACAATCCACATCCAATCAGGATGAATGATTTTATCGGATCAGATTTAACTGTACGTTGCTCTAAAATGTGCAATTATTTTTCTGCAGGGGATTAGGCTCTTTATGTTTTGGACTACCATGATCCAGAGTTTAAAGATAAAACTTTCAAGATAAAATCCTAGCATAAATGGAGCAATCCTAGAATAAGCATTTCCAATCTACCTTCTAAACCAGTGTTTCTCAACCTTGGCCACTTGAAGATGTGTGGACTTCAACTCTCAGAATTGCTGGCTGGGGAATTCTGGGGGTTGAAGTCCACACATCTTCAAGCTGCCAAGGTTGAGAAACACTGCTTTATATGCTTTAGTAAATTACATCATATTGTACTTTCCTTGCTTTTTACTCTAAACATTCAATGGCAAAAATTCTGTAATTAACAACCTGCTCTCCTTTTATGACGTCCAAAATCTGCTGTCCGAGCCAGCCACTCTTTTCAACCTAACAGCAAGACTGGACTCCCTTAAAGACATTCATGCTTACTTGTTATAATAAAGCAATGCATAGGGCCCATTGTTCCACACCTTCCCATGCCATTCTTTGATCAGCGAGAGAGAGATTGTAAGAAGTGTGAATTTCTGTAAGAACTGAAGGATGCTTTATGGATGTTTCCAGCTAGGCTTTTACCTGAAAGGAAATTTGGCCTACAGTAGATCTTTGCTTTGTTTTAGGGTCTTTTCCCCTTGATTTAGACCCTTTAGAGATGGTAGCTAGGAATTTATTGCCCAATTAGAAGAGAAGATAGAGAGAGAAAACCAGAAGGTTATCTGTGGCCATGATATAACACATTCCCCATCTTTAAAAACTGCCTGCAAACAAAATAATAACCAGAAAATTGGCTTCATCTCCTAAGTGGGCTAGGCAGCCTAAGACAGTTTATTTTATCGTATTTTTTTTTTGCCTGACAGTCACAATCTTGTCCTATTTCCCTGCTTTATGTGAGCATCTTGAACATCTCACTGGCCATATGCTGAGAAGCTTGAAAAGACATTCGTATTTCTGCTTCAATGCACATCTTAAACAACCTCTTTTCACGTGTATCTTAATTGTTTAGAACTTGTCCATAGCTTTATCTTTCAGCTTCAAGGTTGTTGGGTAATCACCTGATTTTCTGGCTTGGCCGGATCTCTGACATCAGAGGTAGTGCGTAATGATTGGTGACCGGTCTCCTATGAGAAACAGTCTTTCAGTTATTGCTGCTTTCTCTGTGAGAGGTGCGCTGCAGCAGTTGACCTCTAACTGACCATTCCCACAGTCTGTATCTTGACACTGCAGACACGAAGCGTTGATTAGTAGGAAAAACACCACATGTTCCACAGTGGGCTGTGTGAAGCTAATGCCAAATGCTAAATGTGGCTCAAATCAGCTTTTGATCCATGTCTGATCAAGAAAGTGGATACCTATGATTAGCAGTTCGTATTTGAGAACACTCGCATCATTGTGGTGAGCAGATTAATTTAAGAACACAACAAGAGCCGGCATACTCCCCTCGATACAATCTGCACGCTTAAGGTGTTTATTTCGTTCACAGTGGCAAAGCAGCTGTAATACTTACCACTCAAATTGGCTTTCTTCATTCTTCCATTTTATATTTGAGATGCTATGACAACAGTTTCTCTATTTACAACCTTCTTCTTACTTACTTGGGCCAAAATGGTGATCTCCCGAGGGTGCTGCTATTCAGAGAAGGCCAGTGAGATTCCCTCAAAAGCATTGTCCCCGCTTTGATTACTGTGTTGTCTTTCCAGAACATCATGAGAACGTAAAGGCCAGATTTATTCCATTTCTGTCCTTGAGGTCATTAGCCAGCCCTCCTTCATTTTGAGGCTCTTAAGAAGGTGTACAGAGACAGAAGTAGTCTAATGATGGAGGGCCAGGGCAGAGCAGAATCCATCACCTTTGCAGCTTTTAAAACGTCTTTCAGATCCGATGCCTCCCCGCCCTCCTTCCACGTTGAATTCCTCTAGGTGTTTACATGGGGGCCAAGAAAGAAGATCTAACCTTCAAGATGCCTCTTGGGATGCTGGGAATTTAGGATTGCAGTTGAAGGTTTACTAACATAATTCCCAGGTTAGCTGGAAGACTGGAGACGGGCAGACACCTACCAGCGCAGGAACAGCAGCAGCCAGAGTCCCAACATTAAATACTTAGGGTTAAGCTTAAAGATTGGAAGATCTTGCTGTTCCAAATGAGAAGAGATACAGGCTTGTGAGATCTCTCAACAACACACAATGAACTCTGTTCAGATCAATTTCATTAGTGAAAATGAAGCACAAATAATTTATACTGAAATAACAGAAGGTTAAATTTAGCTGCAATGCATAGCCGTTATACATTGCCATTTGACTGAAATATGGTGATCTTTTCTTCAAAGGGCCCTATTATTTTACTGCAACACTGAATTATATTCTTCATTACAAGCAGATGTCTTACATATGACATGCATTATTTATAAAGTTTGCTTACTCCAAGTGAGTTTCTCCATACATTTTTTTAACTTCAATTTGAAGTGAAATATACAACATAGTATTCAAATGCCTTTGCATTACATGGGCTTTAATATTTCTAAAATTCAAAATGTGATGTTATACAGGCAGTCCTCACTTAACAACCAATCGTTTAGTGATGGTTTGGACTTACAACGGTGCTGGAAAAAATGACCTACAAGTGGTCCTCACACTTATGACTGTTGCAGCATCCCCAAGGTCATGTGGTCACGATTTGGGTGCTTGGCAACCAGTTTGCATTTATGACCATCGCAGCATCCAGGGGTCCTGTGATCACCATTTTCAACCTTCCCAGCCAGCTTCTGGCAAGTCAAATCAATGGGGAACCACATGATTCGCTTAACAACCATGTGGTTCACTTAACGACTGCCGCAAGTCATAAAATCGGGTTGGATTTGCTTAGTGACTGCTTCACTTAGCAACTGAAATTCCAGTCCCAATTGTGGTCATTAAGCAAGGACTACCTGTAAACCTTTCTGGAATATTCTGCTAACAGACTCTGGCTAACTTTCCTTTCATAATATACATTTTAATTAATTGGGTTAAATGGTGTGTTTAAAAAAATGTAAAGAAATCATCCCTTGTCATGGCTCTCGCTTTTTGCCACCATTTTTTTCACCCTGAAAAGCTGACTCTTATTAAATAAGCAGAATTTAGTAAAGGTGAAGAAAAAAAGTGTCTGGAACAGCAGCATTGGAGCTTCCTGATGATACTAGTGCTTCAGCTTTCAGACAGATAGAACTGTGTTTATTTACAGAAAGGTTTGCCAATTCTGAATTAGCCCCACAGCCATTGCTTTAAACAGGTTTTGCCTCCCCTTTCCTCGACAGATGCATGTGCATTCTAATGCGCATCCCATCAAAAGCCACCAATGACTTCCACATCTCAGTCTGCCCCTGATTTATGCTGCTGACTACTGAAATTTACAGATCATAATCTCTGGATTTGAGACTCAACCAGCTCTTTGGCACTAGCAATATCATTCCAATCTACTATGATACGGGGACAGTGGAAGGCAAAAGCCTGTCCATACATTGCACATACTAACGTGAGATTGGCTTAAGAAGAAAACAATAGAAGAAAACGTCTTCTCTGAAAGGCTGTCACACCCAGAGTGTTTCCATAGCCAGTCTTCAGTTCAATGACAGATGCCTTCTGCTCTTTTCAATGGGAACATGCACGCTTTGAGAAGTAAGATGGAACATCAGGACAATTTTGCTGCTTGATCCACCCTTTGGTTATCATTCCTGAAATAAATTACAGTAGAATCAATGAAACTGAATGAAGAATCATTGTAATTTCTCAGCCTTTTATTTGCACTGGTATCACTGCACTCCATAAATGAGTTGAAAGATCTCTGAGGAACACCATGTCCTTCATCATGATGATGCAGTAAACTAAAAGTAGAAACACTCATTGCCATAGTCCTCAGCATATTTAGCCTTGCATCTATGGAATGCGAGATGGAGATACCAATTGTTTAGGAGCAGTCCTCTCCTTCTGACTTGGTTATACACACAGCTCATCCATCTCTTGTTGTATTCAACTCTAACCAGGATAGCATGAGGAAGGAGTAACCTGTTTTTCTCAATCTCCCACCACCCGCATTTTAGATCATGCAGGCTCATCTGAGAAAAGCAGACTTCTTGCTTAGACCTTCACCATCCAGTGGGAATGGATGCAAGTGTGCAATGTGGAGCAGAGAGGAAGGACTGAGTACTTAACCAAGGCTATTGTGTGGAGCATTTTTCATCACTGCCAAGCAACAGTGTTTTGTAGGTGGTGGAAAAGGGCCTAAATGCGGAGGAGAGGAGCTGAAAACAAAGCCAGGACTTCATTAACATGAACACAACATTTTGTAGTGAGAAAGCAGAACACGACAAAGACATCTCTAACTTTCCTTCCTCAGGTTTGAGATCCAAAGGGAGTATGGAACTTTTACTACTCTTTGTCTAAGATAAGACATCTTAGCATGCTGAGTAAAAGCCAAGGTGTAATTTTTTTAGCAGGGCTGGCCCTATTGTTAGGTAAACAAATCAGGCAAACAGTTTGGGGAAGTTGGCATTGAGATGTCGATGGCAGGACAATGGGTACTGGATGGCCTACTCTGCACTTCCCAAGCTCTCTTTGCCATCATGAGGTGCCCTGGCCACCTTGAGATAGATTTAACCATCTCTTGGATCAGCATTTTGTAGCTAAGTGTCAAACTCTCTTGGACTCAGCTTAATTTAAATAGTTCTAACTTCTTACACATAACAGATTTTTTAAAAATAGAATTTTAATAGACTCTTGTAAACTGATGGAGCATTTATTTTAAACCCAATCTTGACCCAACCAAATGAATTTTTGGTGTTAACTTCTCAATGTCAGCAACAGGTTTTAGTTAAATACAATTTATTTGAACCACCAGATACATTAATTGGGGTTGCATCAAGGGACATATTTCCTTGCCTTTCACCCTGAAGGTTATCTTCCTATAGTGCAAATATGCAGAGTCAGGGGAAATAATACAGTCAAAACATTTATCTTTGTACAGACAAAACACTGACTTAGAACTTCAATAAATAAGTTTCCAAGCTTCTCTTTTCCACATCACCAACACATTCTGATTGAAATGAATGGACAGCCCATCTCTTCTCCCACACCATAAAATAACTTAAAGCTAATATTTTTAGATCCCTAACATGTCCTTTGCCTCCTGAATGCTACCCAATTTTTCATAAAATTCATAATTAAGGAACCTCAAGGGTTGGGTTGATTTGGGTACTGAGACTGTTACCATAATTCCTTTTATCTGGTCCAACCCTATTTAGGGCCTTAAAATCTTTGAACTGGATTTGGATACAATCTGAGAGCCAGTATAAACTAAATAGAAATTCATTGTAGGCTCCAGATAATGCCTACATACCAGCACTCTGGTTGCTGCAATCCACACCAACTGCACTTTCAAAGACAGTCAGATGTCAGATGCATGATAATAACCTCAGCTGGTTAACCCTGGCCAGGTCCCATCGTTCCTTGGTGTTCAAAGATTGCCTTGAACTCTTCCATAGTGACCTTCAGTTAAGTCGCTATTCTGTTATTGAATCATTAACTGGAGCTTATTCTTTGAAATGTTTATTTATCTATCGTGTGTCTACATACATCACCTTGGGAGGATACACTTAGAAGGATGGGCTAGTGGATTGGGGAGTGAGCTTGGCTTGGACAGGAGATGGGAGGATTGTCTGGCATAACAGAAAGGTTGAGGTAGAAGTGCAAAATATTGGGTGGGAGAGGGTGGAGGACAAATGTACACAGCCAGGAACATTTCTTGCTTTTCTTCATAATAAAGCAAGCAGACCCACTTTTTCAGGTGTTGAAGCATACCCATGAAGAAAGAAACTAGGACAATGGAATGAGGGCTTTTAATTAAATACCCAAATCAGTGTGGCCAAAGGACTAGCAAGATCTGCCTTCTACAGAAACTCTGCTTTCACTTAGAAATGCCTAGTCTAACAGGTGAATCCCTAGGGATGGTTGGGTCAAAAACAGTCAATATGGCAGCCGCAACTGCCCCATGGAAGCTCCTTTTTGACATGCACTGATGCACATACAAAAGGGGTGGGGCTTCCGTCATGTGCTTGTGGCCATCATCTTGACTATTTTCACTCCCCTAGAGACTTTTTTTCCAGCTTTTGCACCCATCCACCTGCTAGGTCTTTATCTCATTGGCTTATGCGTGTTGTGTGAGCACAGCCAGAGAGCTGCAGCGGGTAGCTGTAGAGAAGAACTAGATTGTGGGGACATTATCCACAAGCAAAGTCATCCAATGCACTAGGAAAGACATCCTCAGTGTGCCCCAAATGTAGAAGAGAAAAAAAATCCTGCAAAATAAATGCATCTAATACTGTGTAGGGGAAAAAAAAAACTCTTAAAAATCCTACATTTGTGTCACAGTCTCACCCCAAGAGGGCTGTTCCGGGTGTTGTGAACCATATGGTGTGTGTGTGTGTGTGTTTTCCTTGTGGAAGCCAATGCATGCATCTTAAAGCAGGTTGCTCAAAGAAGCCACAGGAGATTGCCAGGGAAATGGATCTGAGCCACAGATTTTCAACTGTCCCAGGAAAATTAAAATAAGAAGCATGGTAAAATCAAGGTTCATATTTTTCAGTTTTTCACACCCAGCTGCCCATGGGGAGTAAGGATTATTAAAATAAAAGGGGCAGCAATTGCAGCCCTCCCATAGCTTCACCACCACTTTCAGTCCCTGAAGTAGTGTTCCTCAACCTTGGAAGATGTGTAGACTTCAACTCCGAGAATTCCCCAGTCACCATGGCAGGCTGGGGAATTCTGGGAGTTGAAGTCCACACATCTTCCAGCTTCCCAGGTTGAGAAACACTGCCCTAAAGCACCAAAGGACAGCACCAGAATAAATTTGCTAGCATTTCCACTCATTTGTTAATATAATCTTGTACACTCCCAGTATTTACAAAGCAAGAATTCCTTTGCCCTCAGGTAGGTTTGGGTTAAATTGGGTTGGCATCAAAGTAAGGACATAGAAGAATCTCAAATATTATCAAAATATTATCTCTTTTTCCTCATCATCTTTGCAGCAGTCTATGCACTTTTTTTGGCAAGAGTTTTGGACATGGTTGCCCTTGCCGCCGCCTCCTTCCTAGGGCTGAGAGAGAGTGACGGGCCCGAGGTCACCCAGCTGGCTTCGTGCCTAAGGCGGGACTACAGTAGATCTCCCAGTTTCTAGCCCATGTCTTTAACCTCTACACCAAACGGGTGCTCAACACAACACAGAACCCAATGTTTTACCCACTTTAGCAGGCTTTCAAAAAGTGATAGCAGAACACCACTTTTGCTGGACTTGTGTTGGGCACGCAGAGCGAACCCATGCTGACACAGACTGGCAATGTTCATCTAATATAGGAAGCCAAGTCCTATTCAGGGAGCAATAGCCAATACCAAACAGGTTCTCAAGTAAGAATTAAGGGGGAAATGTTACTTTGACAACAGTACAGCTAATAATGGGCAGTAGTATTTGCTATGCCGGGAAACTAGGGTGGGGGCCTGGGGAGGGGGAGAGAAAGTGCTAGGAAGTACCCCAGACTTTGCAGAGGATGGAAGACAAGCACTGTCCTGGCCCTTCTCACCCTATAAAACCACTCCAAGATCCCTCTGCATTTTGCTTAGTTAACGCTTGGAATAACCAAAATACTGCAGGCTTTGCGTTCGCCAAATTGTGTCTGAACTGCAATGGTTTGCCCAAACTGCTAGGGGTGTCTTGGGTTCACAACAGAACCTGTTTTCCATTAATCTGCACACCCCAACTTCTCTTCTCTTTTAGCTTCTTGGTGCGTCAAGGAACTTGTTGTAACTGATTCTCTTTAGAGAGCAGATGTGTGTAAAGCAGTCAGGAAATAGGTCACCTCTGACCTTAGGCCCTTCCCTATTACTCTTGAGGGAACTGGCAAAGTCGGAATGTGTCACGTGACATCCCTCGGACAGGGGAGGGGCTTCGATCTCATGGCCACAGCTGCTATCTTGGTTTTGATGACCCTTGCCTATGGACACCCCTGGTCTGAAGGCACATTTTCCTTCCGAAGACAGTTACAGCTTTCTCTTTCTCGTCAGCACGGGCCTACCTGTGGATTTCGTGTACAATCCACGTGGAGGCTGTTTCATGGAGCATTGATGAGGCTGCATATAAAGAACTGACTTCACCTTCCCATATAACAGCAGAATCAAAGCAATCCAACTGCCTCATTCTCAACAAAAGCTTTAAACAAACCCCAAAGGATAAACTTCAGGAGTTTAACTGTGGTTCTGTTCTTTCCATCTGATCTCTAAAGGAGAGCAGCAAAGTAATCATTCCTCAGCATGGAAGGCCAGCTATTGATTTTATAGTA
This sequence comes from Candoia aspera, assembly GCF_035149785.1. Lineage (NCBI taxonomy): Eukaryota > Metazoa > Chordata > Lepidosauria > Squamata > Candoiidae > Candoia > Candoia aspera. Next base: position 10,941,887 of record NC_086157.1, read on the forward strand.
TTATCCTTTTATTTTAAATTCTCAACAAATGTGAATGTGTGTGCGGGTGCAATTAAAAAACAGAAACGAATTCTAGCCCCACGCTTCTATAGCAACTCTTCTGCTGTTATTTATGAGCCCGGCTTCCTCTCTCACAAAGAGACCTTTCGCAGGGCTCCCCCCACCCCCCTGCTCCTGCTTCTCCAGCAGCTGCTCTCAGTGTTGCATCCTGAGTGATGATGAGGTCCTGAAAGTGTTTTTTTGGAACAGATGGCTAGGAGAATGCTGGGGAATGTGCCAGCAGAGAGCTGGGGATGTGCCAAATCCTGCAGTGACTGAGTGCTTTCGGTTCCAGCTCGCGTGCCTTTCCCCTGCCCTCTGCCCCGACTGGCGCCAGCAGGACTTCCCAACTAGCACTCCGAACATCTGGAGTCTGCGACTGCCAGAAGAGCAAAGGGGAGGGGGGAGGGAAGCCCTCCCTGCTCCGGCTCAGCTTCCCTCTACTCCACAATATTACTCACCAGCAAAATAACTAATCAAAACCAAAAAGGAGTGTGTGCAGGCACCCACACACCACATTAAGAAACTTGCAAGCTAACCAGCTACAGGTCAGCAGCCTCCCCCAACTGCCAGGCACTGTTATGTTCAGAAAACTAATGAAGCAGGGAATATTATCTTTCAAATCCTGGAGACAGAGTGGCGGGTTGGTACAGAGAAGGGGAAGAACCAAGAAAGGCCATTCTCTCTGGGCTTCTCGAGGCATTTTCCAGCCAACAAAGGATCTGCATCTTGTGGGATACGCTCTGGGAGGATCATGTAGGCGTTTGTGTCCAGTGCTTGCGGGGCCTGGCTACTTGGAGTTCACATGGGCCACGCTTAATGGAACGCTTCAAAAAACGTGAGGTGTGTGTAATCCCGGGCAGGATTAGCAAATGGGCCTGGGAATCCAGAGGAAAACTCTTCCCTGCTCGAGACTCAAAATTTGATAGGGCAGAATGCGCCATCACACTGGGAAGGCCACAGAGAAGATGTAGAATTCTCGCTGGGCAGCAAATACCCAGCGCAGCCATGGCTGTAGAAAAAGTTGTATTCCCAGAATTTCTGGAGGAGCAGAGATTACAAACAGGTGCCCTTGCTTCTGTCAACACCCAGGCCATGTGTGGCTAACTCTGCCCAGCCTTTGCATAAGGTTAAGTCGGATTATTTAATTACCCACAACCCAGGGAAGCAACAGAACTGTCCTGTCTTCCACTAAGGACATTTGCAACTATCCCACATTACTAGGTGATGTAGGTTGGCCTCATTCCAACTAGAAATACCTTTTCAGAGGGCAGGCATTTCTTGATCTAAGATCCCTCTGATCCTAAGGGTGAAGTATGGTTCTAATTTTAATTCATGGATAAAGGCTAGTTATTTGGGTCTCTTGGCTGTAAATAAAAATGATTATAATAAAAGCTATGTTGGGCAGCTTTCATAACGGTCCTGTTATTAAGGGATGAGAAGGGGAGAGGAATGCAACATTTTCCTTTTCAGGGAGAATTATACTTGTCAAAGTAGCTAAATGGTGACCTATTAAGAATGTCAAATATCTTTTTTAAAAAATAGGTTCATTTTAAAGGCTTATTGACTGCAATAGTGGTGGTGGTGGTGATGATGATGATGTTATTGTTGTTCCTAAACTATTTCTGGCTTCCCTCACACTGTGAAGGAATTCAGCATTTTAGCAAAGGAAGCTGGATAGGAGAGAATGCAACATTCTTCCTTTGTTTCTTATTGTAAAAACAAATGAAAGAAGGAAAAAAAGGAGATAGTTGAGCACAAAAGGCAAATGAAAGGTGAGTCACAAGGCAGTAAAATATAACATCTGGAGCCTCTGCCTGCCAGGACAGGCTCTAGCCAGCCATTTTGGGGAAGTGTGAAAAACTGACCATGGCAGGGAAAACTCATTTGCAACAGGGGGAGGAAAGGACAGGACTGGGGGGAGGGGAGACAACTATCCATGGCACCAGGGAGGGCCTGGCAGGTTCAATGAATCATTCAAAAGCACAGAAGGAAAACCCAGTAGGTGATCATGCCCTGATTGATATAGCTGAAACACCAAGGAGCACATGGGTTATAAGGGAGAGACTATGCTCAAACAAGCACATTCAGGCTTCAAGATTTCTCCCCATCCAGAAACACTGTCATGTCCCTTGCAATAGAAAATAAACTCTATCAAGGGGCTTCCATGGTGGGGGTGGGGGGTGTAAAAAAAAAGCCAAGTTGGCAACTGGGGCTATGCAATCAAAACCTTGCCTCTCTTTATGTGCCACATGTCAAAAAGAGACAGGGCTTCAATTACAAAGCCATGACAGCTATCTCAACATTTTTAACTCCCCCAGACTTCCACAGAGATATCCATCCCATAATGCTTCAGATTTGAGTATAACACTGATGACATCAATGGTACAGAATAGAAAGCAAAGAAATGCCTTTTGTGCCAGTACTGGTTTAATAATGAGGACTGAATGAAAAGTAATGTCTTGAATGTTAAGTCAGCAGCAGATGGCAGTTATGATAAGCTAGAAGCTCTGACATGTTCTTTAGCATTGGTTCTTCCTCTTCAGTTGGCAGGAAGTTGCTTTGTTTCTCTTCTTTGAGAAAAGAAAGCCTACATTGAGCACGTCAGTGCACTTTAATCAATGTGCTGGACTTAATTTTTGACTGCTGAAGGAATCCCTTCAACTGAAATTTGGCACTGAATGCAGGTTGTTTATGGTGAGTACTGAGTGCTGATGTGAGTACTGTGCATCACTGGGCCAAAAAATGTAAAAACAGTGAACCTGGAAGAGTTGATCTGTAGGATCAAGAAGTGAACAAACTGTGAAAGCAACTAATGAGTTTCATATGAGAAAGGCGGATGAACTGATTAAGGACAATCAGCAGATCATCAGAGGGAAGCTGTCATCAAGCCTGGAATTTCATAGGAACATGTGACTCACACTATTTATATTTTTCAGTATCAGAAGGTTTATGCAAGATGTGTTCCTCACATGCTGATGGCACAGATGAAAGCTTCAAGAGTTGAAATTTGCCAGCACTTGTTCTCAGGTTACAAGAATAAAGGTGAGGAATATCTTCATAGCATCACAACAGTTGATGAAACATAGGCTCATCATTATGATCCCAAAACAAAGCGTCAATCCATGGAATATCATCACAAAGCTTCACCTGCAGAAAAGAACATTCAAAACCTTTGGCAGGAAAACTCATGGTTCCAGTTTTTGGGGCCATAGATGGTCTTATTCACATGGATTTCTTTGAACTATCAATTCAGAACACCACAGTGTACTACTCAAAACTTTGAAACAATGATTAAGCAGAGTTCAGAAGCACAAGAAGATAATCTTGCTGCAACAAGAAAACACTAGGCCTCATGAGCTGCCAGAGAAGCATTTGTGGAAATTGGATCTCGCTGTCTTAGCCCTCTTGCCATACAATCCAGACTTGGTCCCAGGCAACTTTCATCTTTTTCCAGATTTGAAGGAATCAATCTGATTCAAATGAAATGGTGGAAAGTGCTGTCAGGACCTAGCTGAAGAGACAAAATGTAGTGTTCTTTCATGTCAGCTTTAAGAAGCTTGTCCATCATCAGCCGAAATGAGAAGCTAATGGTGTTCATTACTTAAAGAAGTAAACACAGATAACTAAAGAGCTGATTTCAAGGATTATTTTCTTGCTTTATTTATTAAAATATCCCTAATTAAACTAATGTTATGGACATGGGGGTATTACTTTTCATTCAGCCCTTTTATCATCTGGAATCTGAAACATTATTTGCTGGGAGAAGATAAGGACAGTTTGTCCTTGATCAAATGAAGACAGACATGGCCCTCAATTTAGCCATCTTTCTATCCTTCCATTATAATCCAGCTGGTTTATTAGCCAGCATGACTGGGTCCTGAAGGCAGACAGGAAGTTCACTTGAAGTTTACTCTTCTCCTTTTGTCATAAAACAGCAGTGGCATCAATCTGTCTTCTAATTTACCTGTGTAAATTTTCCAGGAGAAAAAAACAACCAGAATGCTTGGTTTCCTCTTTAATAGGGCTTGATGAGGTCTTCAGGTAATTGGCTCAAGGTGGAAGCAAAGAATGCAGTAGATGGGGTTGTGATGTCCTACAAGCCCCTATTCCCTACTGTGGCTAGCTCAAAGGGTTGTTGTGGAGATTAGAAAAAAAGGGACGGAGAGGATTTATACATACTGCCTAGACTCACTAGAAGAAAAGGAGAAATTTATTATTATTTAAAAAAAAATATCAATAAAATAAATACTTGCCAGATCCCTTCATATTCTTTCAGTCTCATTAAAGTATCTTGATAGTGGCTGTATGTCTAAACACTCTCACCCTCCCATCCCTAGTTTTCTTGGCCTTCTATAAATCTATGACCTGGTTGCAAATGGGAGGAGAAACAAGCCATAGGCATCTTCCTTGATCAAAGAAGTATGGAAATGAATAATAAAGAAGTGTCCTAGTTTTGATGCACCAGATTAATCATCAGCTTCTATCAGCATCCAGTAAGTGTGAGGAAAGTCTGCTGAGCAATTCATGTGAACCTCAGCTATACCTCATGTCTCCTTGACCACCACCAGAAGCAAAGACCACTGTTGCTTCTTGCTTTGAGGTCTCCCTGCCAAGTCACCAGCTGAGTGAAAGTGACAGTCCAGCTAGTTTTTAGAAAACAGACAGTCCCTTGTGTCATTCTCATCATCATCATCATCATCATCATCATCATCATCATCATCATCATCAATGAAATATTGTAATCTGGCTTACACCAACCAAGTTCTTGGATTAGAAAGAAAGCCACTGGCACGCTGGGAAGCTGTAAGCCATTCTAGTGGCAGGGGGCCCGATTTCTACCTGCAACAGCTTCTCGAGACAGCTGATTGGAAAGTGAAATGTGCCAACTATGATGCTGGGAGAAGACAGGATGGTCTTCCTTGCTGCTTCCTAAAAACTGGCACCAGCATTGGATAGGAAATTCAGGCACTAGTTAATATTAGGGGAGTTCTGAGAAGTGGAAAAACATGATAATGCACTGCAGGGTGATCTTTGCAGACCGAAGGTGGCAATCTATTATTTACTAGGCCACAACGACCATGTCAAGAGGGAAGCAGCTACTTCAGCTCACCCAACCCGGTAACAACCTGAAACACCAACCTGGCGTGTTTCAGAAATGTGCTGCGTCTACAGCTCCCAGTGAAGAAGGCTAAGTTAGTTAGGAAATATCCTGATGACCTTGAAGCACACTTCAGTATTTGCACAGCCAAGTTGGTGGTACTTTTCTGATGTTGTGGGGGAGCCAGAAACATCCTTCTCACTCCTCTCGTTTTCCCAGGTCCCCCATGTAAAGTGAAAGCAGCAGTGCTATTGGGAGTGGATGTTCTGATGGTCCAGGGAGCTTGGCAAATACTCCTCCTTACCAACTTCTGCTGTTAGGAATGTGAACAAGTCAACCGGGGGGAATGGAAGGAAGTTAAAAATTGCACCCTCCCCAGCCTGAGAAGTCACCATAGGCCGACCAGAATTCTACACGTACTTGGCTGGCCCATGCCTCCCAATTAAAAAAAAAAATGAAAGAAAAATTAAGCAAACCCAAACCACAGCCGAAGGACTGCATTTCTTGATCTGTTTTTAATTCTTAAAACCTACATAACTCCATCAAGGTTATTCAAACCTAAAAGAATGTGTTCAAAACAAAAAGGAAAGAAATCTGTGCTTGACCGTAGAGGAACTGTGGAAGAACATAAATCACAGACTGGGGAAAAGCTTTAAAGATAAGAGACTGATAACGGTGAAACAGCAGCAGCAGCAGCAGCAGCAAATCTTTATAAAGTAAAAGAACAGAAAGAGTTGCCCATTCATTTATAACTGGCTGTTTTCTCCTCTGATCTGAAACATACCTTCCTTTTTTTAGATCTTCCTTCAGCTTGTAAGGTTCTTGTGCATTGCTCCACACATTCCGAAAAGCTCATGTTACTGTGGTCAGCGCTGTAATCCAGGTCTGCCAGTCTAGCTAAGGAGAGGATATAGTTACATGCTATCCTCAGGATGGCCAATTTGGATAGCTTCTGTCCATAGGAATAACAGGGAACCTGGAAAGGACAGTAGGGCACATGAGGTCAGATGATCAAAGCAATGCTTAACAGGCAACTGAAGTCTTACAGTTACATGGACCAACTGTCGTAAGGTACCTTTCCATATTGTTCTCCAGGTTACAAAGGGGCATCGTGTATAATGAATGCCCTGCGGTAGAGAGTCAGGGGACTTAAAATGGCAACATAAGAAGTGCCTTGATGGAACAAGCCAAAAGCTTATCTCGGCTGGTATTGTATGGGGCCAACTAGATGGACTGGATGGGCTCGCAAACAGGGCATGCGTTTATCCTTCCTTCTTAGCAACTGTATTGTTTTAGGCACATTGCCTTTGATTCAGGATGAAGAACCCAACCAGTCAGCTCGTAACCACTGACAAAACTATCTTCCATAAATCTATCTAGTTTCCCTTTAAATCAGTCTAAATCGGTAGTCACCACCATATCTGATGCCTGGAGATTTCACAAAAAGCAATCCTATTAACGAGTCCTTTATAAAATGTGGAGACACTCAGAATGTATGTAATGAAACATAGACCCTGAGTATGAATAGCATGTTTTTCAACTTGGCAGGAAGTCCTTCTCCCCTTAAGTTGACCCAATCCAAGGAATATGTCGATGAAGGTTCTCAGTCAACCAGGTGGAATTCTCTGTAGGTTGAGTCATGGCGACTGGATTTCTTTCTTTTTGGTAGAAATGTTTCACTGCTTGTCCAAGCAACTTCTTCAGTCTGGGCCCAAGCAGGGAAATGTTTCTACCAAAAAGAAAGAAATCCAGTCGCCATGACTCAACCTACAGCCAATTCGAGGAAGCAAACTCTTGGCGATGTCCCACTGAAATTATTGAACGCTGTACAGGAGCTACTATAGCAAAGCTCTTGATTATTTCAATGATGCTTACTCAATTTATTTGATGTTCTCTTGCTTAAGAGATGGTTGGCAACTATCACTTATTATGAGGAATGAAATTCAATATACAAAAAGCCATTCATTAGACTTTGTCTATCTTGCCACAGCTCTCTAGATACTCCTTGTGCCTATGCTTAATTGAATTCTCCAAGTTTTTTTCCTGGAGGAGAACCCAGAGCACAAATGCACATTTTCCCTGTGTTTTGTTGATATAAATCATATTGTACATAAAGCAGAAACACATTAGAGTTGCCTTAAGAACATATTGAGTATGTTCAGGGAATATGACATCTTTTTCTATAACAATGACATTTTCACACTGATAGGTTATGAAAATGATCTTCATGTTATAGAATGATAACACAATACTTATATTTTTTTAATTCTGAACTGACCAATGCTCTCTTGGAACAACACATTTCTGGAAGTTTTGGTGACATTGCAGCATGGGCTTCATTACTAATAGACTAAAGGGGTGAAAATGAGGAACTTGAAAAATGAGGTAACAGGAATGCAGCTTGCACTGGATAAGATTTCATATTCCTTGAAAATTCAGCTTTGCAATTTCAGCATCCTCCTAAACTCAGTTCTGGATATCCAGGTTGCAGCAAAGCCAGGAGTGCTTTTCCACATCTAAGCTAATCTGCTGTGTCCCTTTGTAACGATACCAACTTTGATAACAGTAAACATACCTTAGCCAAATCCCAGCATGTTTTATATGGAGCACTTTTATGTTTCAAGCATCCGGTAATTCAAAATGATGCAGACCTGAGTGGGGCCATCATGCAGACCTTATGACTTTTTTTGTTAAAATGATTCTGCTGGCTGCTAATCCACTTCCAGACAGAATTCAGAATGCTGGTTGTTAAGGAGATTTGCAAAACATTTCAAAGGGCGTTTTGAATGTACAGGAAATGGCCCAACTTCAAAATGGATGGTTCCAACTTTTGAGCTCAGAATGGTTCATTTCAAGGTCAGAGACTTGGAATGGTCCATTTCAGAGGGGTAGAACAGCCATTTTGAGGTTGGAATGTTTTGACCTCAGCAGGTGATAGCATCTGGTTGACCTTTCTGGACTCAGAAGCTAAACAGGCTTGCACCTCTGCAGTACATGGACTGAAGACCATCAGGGACCCCCAGAGCTGTAGGCTAGATAGGAAAGTTAAAAAAAAAATCTCAGAAGAGGACAATGGTAAACTACTCATGTACCACTGCTAGCAAAATCTTCACAGATCATGAAGTCATCAGGAGTGGAGCTTGACCTGGAAGTATTACTTCACCAGCAATGACCCTGTGTTGGCACTCAGCGGTTTGAAATACAACGTCTTCCCAGGCTTTGGGATCCATGGGGGAAATGCTTCTCTTGGGCTCATCATATTAAGGCCCATTTGGCAGAAATGAGAAAGAGCCTTCACCTTATCCCTTTCAGATATTCCTGAAAGGCAGAATATTTTAAACAGCTGGCAACATTTTGATGCTTTGACAGGTATCGAAGTTAGTCTGTTTGGTTAGACTGGTTCTAATTAATTGGCTACATTCTTTTTATTTATTTCTCTCATTCATTCATTCATTCTTTAATTGATTTATTATATTTAGTTATAATGCTACCTGCATCCTTTTTTTCATTAGCGTTTGCCAGTTTCAGTGGCATTTGGGGAAGGGGAAAGATAAGATATAAACCTTAGAAATGGACCATAAATCTTAAAGTTAAACTAAGCAGATTTTCTTGAGCTTAGTTTTCAACACCTCCTAAGTTAAGAAGGACTCAGAGAAAATGCAGCAGGTTCAGAGAAGGGCAATGAAGGTTGTAGGATCTGGGAAAGCCACTCAAATAGTATGATAGACATAGGAAATCTGCATTGTCTGTAGTCTGGAAAGGAGACTAACATATTCTTGGACTCAGAGAGAAGAGAAGACTAAGGGAGGATATGATGACACTCTTCATCATATCATACAGAAGGAGGTCAAAGCCTGTTCTCTCTTTCACAAGAGTAGAGGACACCGAATCCTGGTTTTAAGTTAGGAAGACCAATTCCAACTTATGTTAGACTTTCAATAGCTTCTTAATAGTAAGAACATTTCAGCAGCGATACCAGTGACATACCTTCAATGGATATGTTCAACCAGAGACTGGGATGCTTTAATGGTTTCCTTTTCCGACCAGGGAGTGAACTTGATGACCTAAATAGCCCCTTCCCCCACTATGATCCTATGACTTGCTCTTTTCTAAAATGAAAACTGGGGTCTTAGCATTATGTTGAAAAGGAATAGGACTGCACTGTAGCCTATCCTTCTTTCTATAGGTATAAAAACACTGGTGAATGCAGTTAAATCTGTATTACAATCTTATTCATTGTGTTCTGACCTTTACACACAGAGGTATACTTAAAATTCCTGAAATGATTGCTTAATAGGTTTACCCATGAGTCAATTCTTGGTAAACTAAGATGAGAGAGAAGTTGCCTGATCCTTCATCATGGGGGATTACAACCACTTTATTATTTAGACTGAGAAAATGCATAAAACAGCTACTCAAATGGTATGATAGACATATAGGAAATCTGCATTGTCTGTAGTCTGGAGAGGAGACTAATGTATCCTTGGACGCGTAGAAGTGCCCTTGATGGTTCTTGATAATCGTAGCCAGGAAACTTTCAGCCGGAAACCCGACAGAAGTCATCACTTCATGTAAATGTATTGGACTACTTACTGTATATACTTTTCTATATCTAAGTGGCTACAATAAATGGAACACAGAATTTCTTACTCCTCATATTGTTTTTCTTGGAATTATCAGGGACCAACTCAGCATTGTCTCATAAGCATAAGGGGGTCTTTCTAGTAAACGCATCTCTATTGTGCTTGTGGGATGTCATGTGGGTAACCTGATTTCCACTTCCTCCTTCTTCTTGGGTTTGGGGATTAACTATCTCCATTACCTCTTGGGCACACCTGCAAGCAGGAGGTGCTGCAGAATGCGGCTCTTGTCCTCTCATCTTGCTTATACACAGACTTTCTATTTCCATAGAAAGTGTCTACAAAGAACCAGTGACAGGTAAGTGCTTTCTGCTATGAAGCTACTTGTATCCAGATCTACTGAATAAATGTAAGCTACCTTTTTTTTTCTCTTCATCTAACTACTGTGTGAAGACTGAATTTTATTTCTGAATGTAATTAAGCTTAATGTGTAAGTTTCTTTTTGGTTCACGCTTCTACTTTGCAAGATTGTTGTTAGCTGCTTGGAGTTCTTTTATTAACCTTTAAAAACTCCATCAGTTTTAAAGTCTTGCTGCACCCATGTGTGCATGGGTGCATGAGATGTGTTCATCTGTTGGGACTGATTTCAATGCTATGCAATTGTGAACATCCTATTGATGTTATTATTCAATAGGATGTTATAACATCCTATTGAACATAGTGTTTTCCATGCAGCTTGCTCAGATATGAGACAATGAATAAAGGCACACTATCAGTAGCTCACTTAGAAGAAAGCAAAACCATGTGAATCAATGTCTAGATGGTATGAAGAGGTTACCTTATTGCAGATGTGTTGAGGGGGTGTCAAAAAAGTCAGTATGACAGCCGTGATTTCACAAACACCTTCCAACCTCAGACCCAACAGAAACAATCACTTGGTACACGTGCATCTTTTTCTAATGGTACAAATGGAAACTGTGTTCCAAGAACAAAAGGCATCCCTGAAATTCACACAGGTAAATGTTTGTTTCTGAAGGATTGCACTAATGGAAAACCAATGAAAGACAGTGGTTATTTGGTGGTGGCAGTGGTGTGATCTATTAATTCACAATGCTAATCTGTTTCCTAAAGATACTTCTTAGCTACGTTGCTGGCATTTTAGTGCTTCCTCCTTAAAAAAATATATATACACAGATGTGTAAGTAAGCAAATAACTGAAAGGAATACCTTTCCTGTTTTATTACTGTGAAATGTATCCAGAGCTTCCAGCTCAAATCTGGATTGCTGTTTAAATTAGAAGGTTAGTTAAGGTGTTTTGAAGAAGAGAAAAAAGGAGGAAGACTGGAACAGATGAATTAAATCCAGTCAGTAACAAAAGAATAGCTCCCAGCTATACCATACATCTACAGCAGGTTTCAGAGACAGGAGATCTTCAAGTAACACAATTCCATGCCTGTTGCTGCTTGCATTGAATTATGATCCAAGGTTAATCTTGCCCATGCCAAACTGGCAAAATTATCCTCTTTATGCCATCTAGACATTGATTCTTCTGGTTTTGGTTTCATCTAGGTGAGCTACTAATAAGTGTGCCCAGAGGTTTTTCATTACTTCATTGGGACCTAAATAATGTTAATCAAATCTTCATCTCTCTCAAGAGCAGCAAAACCAACTCGTAACTGCCACAGCAGGAAGTCAAGAGATTCCAATAGAAGAGGATATCGGTAGCTCAGGGTTGAACTGTGGAGTCCTTGGTGCTCTCTGAGCTTGGTTGTTTGTGAGCAACCACGCTCAGGGAGCACCAAGGACTCCCCCGACAAGAGCTTTGCAGTGTTCAACTCTCTAACAAAAGGTGAACAAATGTTTCACTGTCCTTACTCCTCCACCTCCTCAAATGTTGACTCTGAGGACTGAAGGGGACGTAGCAATGTCATTGTACAGTCACTGGAAGAAATGTGACCGGAAGTCCCCCTAATTTTTTTTTGAACTTTTAGAGGTTTGAGTTTTTAAAGGATTGAATAGATATGCTAACCCTAAAGGAAGCTTAACATATTTATTCTGCATTTCATGATTCTCCATAGAGACACTCACAGAGAGAGACTGTCAGACATTGTGTTTTGTTGAATGATGCTAAATCAAGATCTAAGGGGATTCCAGAGCCACAAACAGGATGGGTGAGGTTACAGACTATACACCCCGACTTATTTATTTATTCAATATGTATCCCACTTTTCTCCTCTGGAGGTACTCAAGATGGCTAACACAACTTCAAAAACAAAAACATTAACACTAACACTAAAACCAATTAGAAATTCAAAGCCTGTTAAAAGAGAGGTGTCTTCACAGATATTCTAATTAGGGAGAAGGTGGCAGACAAATAAAACTTCCAAGGGAATGGATTCCCTTGCCAGGGAAAAAGGCAGGGTAGAGAAGGCTGTCTTCTGTATTCCAGAAAGATGAGCTTCTGACTAGGGAACATTTTCAGGGGGGATTCTCTGCAGATTTGAGTGCTCCTACAGAGACAGGTGGAACTTCAGAAAGATATGTGCTGATCCTTTCCTCTGAAGTTTAAGATCAACCCTGAAAATATGCCAAGAAGCAACCAACCAACAGTCATTTCAGTAACGGCTTCATTTGATCCCTGTCCTTTGAACTGGTTCAGAGCCCACCTGCTGCATTTTGCAAAACTTGTTGAGGAGAACTAAGCCAAGCAAAACGAGATTCCAACTGCATGGATTATAACAGGGTCTCAAGTGAAGCTTCTCTGTTGACTTCAACCATGCCAATTCATTCCAGCCAAGCTTCAGCCCTAACATTTTGTTCTTATTTTATTCAACAGGAATATATAATCAAGCTATCAAGGCCTACCTTGGGGCAGTAAGAGCAGCAAAACATCAATATTTCTCCGTTCTTATTGAATCTGCAGAATGCTGCCCAGAGGCCCTGTTTAAGATCACTCAATTCCTTTTGGGAAAGGTGGGCCCAGTAACTCACCTTCAGGGCCGTGCAGAGGAGTTTTCAGGGCATCTGCAGGATAAAATCGCTTGGATTTGTTCCAAGTCGGATTCCAAGCGTGTAGCAGGGTCTGGGGAGATGCCTGGGGAGCGTTCTTACCTGGTTAGCTGGGAACAGTTTGATACTGTTGGGCCCGAGGAAGTGGACAGGGTCCTCCAGACTGTAAATGCCACCACTCGTCAATTAGATCCATGCCCCTCCTGGCTGGTGAAGGCAGCCTGGGAGGTGACATGTGGGTAGATCCAGGCGATGGTGAATTCATCCTTGAGAGAGGGAGTGTTTCCGATTGCCTTTAAGGAGGTGCTCGTGCACCCCCTCCTCAAGAAACTATCGCTGGACCCCACCGTGCTGGACAATTTTCGTCCAGTCTCCCACCTCCCCTTTTTTGGGAAGGTGGCTGAGAAAGTGGTGGCGTTGCAACTCCAGAGGATTCTGGATGAAACGGATTATCTGGACCCCTTTCAGTTGGATTTCAGGCCTGGATATGGGATGGAAACGGCATTGGTTGCACTTATGGATGATCTCTGGCAAGAGCAGGATGGGGGCAGTGCATCCATCCTTGCTCTTCTTGACCTCTCAGCAGCTTTCGATACCATCGATCATGGTATCTTTCTGGACCGGCTCAGGGAGTTGGGGGTGGGCGGCAGAGTTCTGCACTGGTTCACCTCCTTCCTCCAGGGCCGGTCCCAATCAGTGTTGATAGGGAGCGAGAGATCCGGCCTGCAGCCCCTCCTCTTCAGGGTGCCGCAGGGTTCCGTTCTCTCTCTGCTCCTTTTTAACATCTACATGAAACTGCTGGCAAGATCATCCGTCACCACAGGATGAGGTATCACCAGTATGCCGATGATACCCAATTGTACATCTCCATCCCGGGTGAGGTAAGTGATGCAGTGACTGCCCTTTCTTGGTGCCTGGGGGCTGTGGGGGTCTGGATGGGGAACAACAGGCTTCAGCTGAACCCTGGTGAGACAGAGTGACTGTGGGTTGGGGGCTGCTCTGTATCCAGACACTTTCCATCTTTGGTTCTGGATGGGGTTGCACTGCCCCAGACAGACCTGGTGCAGAATCTGGGGGTTCTCCTGGACTCATAGCTCCTGCTCGAAGAGCAGGTGACTGCTGTGGCCAGGGGAGCCTTTGTCCAATTTCGTGTTGTGTGCCAGCTACGCCCTTTCCTGGATCAAGAGGCCCTCCAGTCAGTCACTCATGCCCTAGTCATCTCCTGTATAGACCACTGCAATGCACTCTACATGGGGCTACCTTTGAAGAGCATCCAGAAGCTACAGCTGGTTCAGAATGCAGCCACGTGAGCAGTCTTGCATGCCCCAAGAATGGCACACATAATACTTTTGCTGCAGGAGCTGCACTGGGTTCCAGTCTGCTTCCAGGTCCAATTCAAGGTGTTGGTCATCCTGTCCCACTGGGTCAGGCAGACAGGGCATGGTACGGATCCTGTCCATGAGGGATTGTCGATGGGTGGGTCCCAGGAAGAGGGCCTTCTTTGCTGTGGCCCCCGCCTTGTGGAACACTCTTCCCCCAGAGGTGAGGCAGGCCCCCACTCTCCCAGCCTTCTGGGAAGAGGTGAAGACCTGGCTCTGCCATCTCGCTTGGGGCAGGAAGGGGGGTAGTCAATCCTGGGGGTGGCTGGTGCCTTAAAGTGGTTCCTGTGTACTTATGAATTTAAATCAGAACTTTTAATATTGCCATCTTGGATGCTATTTTATGTTTATATTTAAGATACCTTGTTTTTATTGTATTTTAATCTTTTTTAGCTTTACTGTAAGCCACCTAGAGTCCCTCTTTTGAGGGAGATGGGCGGTGAAGAAATTTGATAAATAAAAATAAAATAAAAAAATATATATAATCAACACTGGAATCCTAAAAGCTCCTTTTTTTTTTTTTTACATTGTCAGCAACTTGATAGCATGTCCTTCAGCATCCAGCATGCTAATATTTTTATGGCCCATAAAAGCTGGTTAGTTAGTTAGGTGCCACTGAGTCAAACTGCATGGGCCATGAACCCACCCATAATTCTTGAGAGAGAAGGATACAACAAGATGCTTTCTGCACCTCAGGAACTCAAACATTTGCCATTTTGGACTAAAAGTGCCCAGCATTTTTAACACAACAATAAAGAGGAAGAGGAGGAGCCTTCATGGGTATTAAAAGAGGTGTCTACAGCATTTAATGGTCCATCACTTAGCATGCAATTAAGAGTGTATTTGAAAATCCTGTAGTTCAGAACCCTCATCCTCTTTTAACACAGTGTATAAGCTCAATCCCCATTAAATAATTCTGAGTGGATGGGTAATAATACACATACTAGGGATTCATGACTATTGCCAAGCCTTTGCCCATTCTCTCAATTCATTATGGTAAAATCACGACAGCCATGATTTCAGTATATTTTCCAAATTCTTCATGCAATGATGGCAGGAATACGCTGGATCCAGTTGGGTCCCACAAGTCTTTTTTGAGTCAAACTCAACTTCTGGTGATTTCATGGATAGGTTCATGCAATTCTTTTCCTGAAAATGCAGAAATGGCTTCCCATTGTGTTTCCTTCTGTGACTTTTTTTGGCTGCCCAGACTAGCTTACAGAACTGAGATTCTTGATGGACTCCCATCCAAACACTAATCAGGTCCAACCCTACTTAGCTTCCTTGCCCAGACAAGGTTAGCCAGATCCTGCCATCTGCTCATGTCTTTTCTTTTTTAATTAGTTAAAGGGTATACAACTCGAATACATGGATCATTTGGGAAGGAGAATACCCCTGCACACATGCATTGTTCCTTGGTCAGACTTCATTCCTGGCAACTACATGGAGTTTTAAGAAGTGGTTTGCCCTTGCCATCTTCTTAGGGCTGAGAGGAAGGACTGGCCCAACGTCACCTAGCTGGCTTCCATTCCTCAGGCAGGGTTATATCTCAGGTTTCCCTGTGCCCAATCCAGCACTTTAACCAACTAAACCAAATGGTTCTCAAGCAATCTATAAAAGCTAATAAAATAAAACCAAAATTGGCATCCTATCATTCCAGAAACACACTTGGATCTGCATTCCTCATTTTTTGCATGTGCTTCACTGATGAAAGAGAAAAACAAACCCAAATTATTACTTAGATTGTAGTAATCGGAGTGCTTTGGCAAAGTTTCTTAATATGACTGATGTACTATTGTTACAAATCACTTAAAGGGAGACACGTTACAGGGGTCTTGTTTGCATTACGCACATTAAATACCTCTAATTCTAAGTATGAGGACTAGCCTGTGATTATTGTGGAAAAGAAAACTTTCTCAGCAGATGCTCTGGAAGACTCTGCAGCGCCATTCTAGCCAGGCTGAGTATGTCGAAAAATAAATTTAACCAACAAATATGAAGAAAGACGTGAACTCCCTAATGAAAACAAATTATGGATTGAGATCTGATAAATCCACCTCAAATTAGATTTTAGCCCATTTTCAGAAAGCTTTATTGAGAGGAATGTGTTGCTTTCAAACAGATTCACTGGGGAAAAACACATTTGGTCTGACGGTGCTTGATCAAATTTCTTTGCCCTAGAAATGATCAGTCAGAGAAAAAGGTTGCTTTTCTGGGATTTTCTAGGTTTTTTGTATTATACGGACTCCTTGAGTATCTTGATACCTTGATCAGGATCAAGATACCTTGAATATCCACCTGAAGTTGAGAATGGTGCTCAAGGTGATTACAAGAAAATGCAAGGTGAGTATTTCTCATTGCAATAAGAGATTATGAGTGGCTCAGGGTTGAGCTGTTGAGTTCACGAGTTTGGTGGTTCTCCTGCAGACATTTCATTATCAGGGTAGGTAAAATCATCAGTGCAGAGGGAGTGGCGTTTGACAGGGGCACCTACCATACATAAACAACCAGTAAACCCCAAGAAGCTAATATCGCTCATGGGCATATTATTCTGGGTATGTTCTTGGTATACTTGAAAATGTGTAATAGTTTGACTACACAGTAGTCATTGAGCTACTGTGTATCAACCAGCAGCAATTTCTAAAAACTCTACTCTCCTGAATTGTATGGCCCAAACCCACCATTTTGCCATTATAGTTCAGCGCTATGATTCTGAGCTATTTTGAGAGGTTTTTTTTAAAGGGGAGAAAGGGTAGCAGAGAACCCCATTCTCAGAGAACCCCCATTCCCATCTTCAAAGATTTCAACAATGGTCCCCCCAAATCTGCCTCCACTGGTCTGGTGACATGATGAGTTACCCTCCACCTGGTTAAAGGTGCACGTTGCAGCCCCCACCTTCAGAAAGTTGCCCACCCCTGGCAATACAAAGTATTCATGTTTTTGGGGAGGCCTGTCTATTCAATGCTCAAGCATCATCGCAGACAGTTTTGCTTATTGTTTTACGGCAAAGCAAAATCACGTCCCTGTACGCGGTTATGATTCACATGCATGCTTACATAAATAATCTTAAAACTGAGTTAATCTCTGACAACACACAGATTTACTCCCTGAACCTACGGCCTGAGAAAATGATAGAAAACACAAGAATACACAAGCGCACATTCCAAAGCCCTCAGAGCAACGACATCATCACCTGTCATGCAGCTCCTAGAAATCTCCACTCCAGGCTCATGGAAAGGCAAGTAACATTTCAGTGTTATTATGAAAAAAGTTTTGATCTTGAGGACCGTGCTTTGAGAACCGCCCTTCTAATCACTGCATCCAACTTTCCTAAGTCGGAAGTGGTAATGACCTCCCGTCCTCGAGGCGGTTTCTTTTGCTTCTTTGCAAAGTTGCCCAAGATGGTGGTTGTGACTGCGCAAGTGAGACCCCACCACTTCAATCAGCCCCCACGTGAAAAGGGTGGGGGCTTCAGTTGATTGGCCATGCTGCCTCCTAGGGATGGCCCTGCTTCTTAAGCCAGAAGAGAATGACAGGCAGGATACTGACCTCCTGAACTTGACTACTACCTTTTCCCCTTAACTTCTTGGTTGTAAGAAGGATATTGGTTTCACTGTTTCAGGTCAAGCTGCCCTGCTGTTTAAGATGGCCTTATTAGTGGAAGACCATGGAAGAATGGAGGAGAGTCTTCAGAAGATCAAAAATAAAACTGGAGCCAGTATAGACCTTTCTTCCACCTGGTGTAAAATGACCTACTGGGGACCTTAAAAGGCCCACAGCTCTGGGGCCCCATAAAGACAGTTTGTGCAACAAATGACTGGAGATTGTTATTAAGTCAATTTTCTTCAATGAACAGCTAAAATGACTTATAATAATTAAGAGTGCTATTTTAACTCTTACTTTATAGTGGGTCCTCGGTACCTATTCTCCACAGCAAGGAAATAGAACATGGGACATAATCTTATGAAAGATCTGGTCAAAAATTCAGATAATGTAAATTAAGAAGAAATCCAGACTGAATCCACTAACTATATGGCCCTTTGAATGGGAAGGAAGGTCTGCTGGAGGGAAGATTTACAGATGACCTGGATGAGCTTTGATGCCCTATCAGGGTTTGTGCAATTGCTTAGTTGTTTTCTGTCATTTTGAACAAATTTACAATACAGATCTGTAGTGAAATGTAATCATAATTTCTCTCACTTCCAGATATTATGGGAACTTTAATTTCATAAATGAGGAAGCTACATTCCTTTAGCTTCATCACTGGGGGAGCCAGCACAAGGAAGCTCTGAGAAAAACGCTGAAAAATGTTTGCGATATAGGTAGTCCTCACTTAATGAACATTCATTTAGTGGCAGGTCAGACTTACAATGGTGCTGAAAAAAACTGACTGACAACCGGTGCTCACACTTATAACCGTCACAGCATCCCCACGGTCACAATTTGGCTGCTTAGCAACCAGTTTGCATTTATGACTGTCGCAGCATCCCGTGGTCACATAATCACTATTTCTGACCTTCCTGGCTGGCTTCTGGCAAGCAAAATCAATGGGGAACTGTGTGATTCGCTTAATGACCACATGGTTTGCTTAATGAGTGGTGATTTGCTTAATGACCACTTCGCTTAGCAACCAAAATTCCAGACCCAACTGTGGTCATTAAGCAAGGACTAACTGTGTGTCATTCTACT
Source organism: Candoia aspera (assembly GCF_035149785.1). Classification (NCBI taxonomy): domain Eukaryota; kingdom Metazoa; phylum Chordata; class Lepidosauria; order Squamata; family Candoiidae; genus Candoia; species Candoia aspera. The sequence continues at coordinate 10,960,684 of NC_086157.1, forward strand.
GCAATATAGCCTGTTGCTCCTGCTTAAAATGGCACTTTTATACCACAGGAAATATCAAACAATAACTGTAAATAGCAAACTATAAGATCTTTAGCCATGGCCTAAAGCAGTGTTTTTCAAACTTGGCAACCGGCTGGGGAATTCTGCTGGAGTTGAAGACCAGACATCTTACAGTTGCCAAGTTTGAAAAACACTGGTCTAAAGTGGTATCTCCCAGAGCCTTTTCAAAAGTTAACAAAGGCCCTCATAATTCCATCAACAAGTGATGTATATTTGCACCAAAAAGTTGGAAAGTGTTTTTTTTTAAAGTAACAGTAGTAACTATCCATTGGGCTATATAAAAAGCTGAGGAGCTGTTTCTTGTTAAAGGTTACCAAAAGCAACATTGCAGGCAAAGCCGCTTTCTCAGGCTAAATACATTTCCACAAAAGTTAAACAGATTCGATAAGATTGTTGCAAGAGGGATCGCACTTTGTAACATACCAAATTATATAAGTAGATGGCTCGTTGACCTTACCTTGGTCCATACATATTGCTAGAAAAAGTGGGGAAGAAAAGTCGGCCAAATTCAGAGTGTTGGGTTTTTTCTCCTAGAAAAAGCAATTGCTCCCTAAGAGAAATTGAGGATGGATGCTGAAATTTCTGGAGACTAGTAACAAACTTTGTAACACTGGTTCCACACAGAAAGTTTCACATTTTTCCCCTGTGGATGAGCACTGAAAAAAGCCAACAGACATTCTGCAGCAATGCCAACTATTTCATTCTGCACTGGGGAAAGACCGCAGGGAATAGATTTGATTCAGTGAAATCACCAAAATGCCAGAACAGTTGCAATTATCCACAAACACTGATTTTAAAAAAAATGTTTTAAAAAGGCAGATAAGTACAAAAGGAGGTCAGACTGCTGTCTGAATGACTACCTATCTGCAGGTATATTGAAGTAAGTTGTAATATCAGGCTGCAGTGAGTTGCAAAAGATGACCCTGTTGTGATTATGGTTAAGATCAAGACCCAGCTCTGGAGAAGGCTCTAATGCTGGGAAAGGTGGAAGGAAAGAGAAGAGAGATGACCATCAGCAAGGTGGAGGGACTCAGCTACAGTGGCTGTAGGACCAGGTTAGGGATAGATCATCATAGAGAGAATCTATCTATGGGGTCGCTAGGAGTTGAAAACGACTTGAGGCCAATCAATCAATCAATCAAAAACCACCAACAGTGATTACATCCAACAGTTTGAGAGCATCATGGAACATCTGCACTGAAAAAGTATGTGGAGCTAAGGCCCATGGGGGGGTGGGTTCTGGTATTTTGCTTCTTAACACTGCCTGGTCCTCCCAAAATGCGAAAAAAAAAAAAAAAGGATACTAAACAGTTTACACACTCTACTTCTATGCCCTTTATATTGTGCATAACATTTTGCTATAATTTCTTTTTAGTCTCTAGATAATGGCTGAATAAGGACAAATGATGTCACAATGATGTGGCTAGTTTTAATTGGTTCTACTTATATCCTAGTATTTCTGGGAGACGTGCAGGTATGGCTTACATCAGCCCTTCCCAACCAGATGTGTCAAGCTCAGCTTCTAGAAGTTCATCAACGGTGTTGCTGCCAGAAGATTTTGGAGGTGCAGGCCACAGGAGATGAATAAAGCTGGCTTAGATGATCCTCTGTTCCAGACGTGTCCTGCCATTTAAATTCTCTAGTAGTTCAGGACTAAATATCCCCAAATAGCAAACCCTCCATATTTAGAACAACCACGTTGCCATGAGAACAGCATCCTAGGCTAGGAATGAATTTAGCCAATATTCATGGCTAAGTGTATCGTGATAACCTTAGTAATTTCAGTGTTTTAGGTTCACGTAGCACATGAATCACCTTGGCTGGACAACCATTAAAATGTGGCTGGCTAGCTTGTGGCTCAGTATGTCATGTGAACGCTGCTTAGATGTAACACCCCTGCTCTTAGTTGCTGTTATTATTTCCTCTCAGTCAACTTTCTTCAGTCTGGCATTCTCCAGCTGGCCTGAAGTCACCAAATTTCTGGTTGAGGACAGGTTCTCTGCTCTAAATTATACCTCTAGGAATTATTTGCAAGGTTTAAGATTCGTGGTTGACCTGTCTGGCAGTCTTAAAGCCACCCTAATTTAATTCACTTGGGATTAAGCCAAACTTCCAGTTGCTCTTATCTTGGAGATACATGTAAATGATGTGCTACCAGTATTGTAGAGTGGAATCTAATCTAGCTGGACCTTTGGTCCACAAAGGGAGAAAGAAAGAGAAAACCTTTTGTTCTCTTAATACCTTGCATAACCATATTTACACAGGACAGAAACACGGATTCCGACATGTGCAACAGTGATCAATTTTTGGACAAAGGATTTGACTTTGTAGCTTGCTTCACACGCACATACCCACAGAGCAACTCTGGAAAAATATGCTGGGAGCACAAAGCCAGATAACTGACAGGAAAGTGTATTTGATTAACAGGAAGATATAATTTACACCCTGCAAGAGACCCGTGTGAACTTTAAGATAACAGCCTGTGATTCATCCAAGTTTACTTCTTGGGGAGGAGCTGTGTGTGTGGGGAGGCAAGGGATGGGTCACCCCAAATCACTTCGTGTCAAGCGATTAGCCGCATACCATGCTTTGTTTAATGGTCGTCTTAATGGGTCCAATGTTCCTTGTGTGTGTGTGTGTGTGTGTGTGTGTCCCCAAGGGGAGCCCTCCTGCCTGATGCACAGATGAGGAACAAAAACGCCACTCCTGGGCATCAAACGCGGCTGTTGTCTGAAGTCACCTGTCAAAAAGATCCCCAGTGCGGTAGACTGGGGCGTCTGCCAGGCACCAGCCCTTCAAACGCCTCTCTTCCAAAACCTACCCCCAGATTCGGGTGGAATGACAGGCAATTGGGGGCTGCCGCGGGAAACTGGCAACTCGCGTCTTGGGCGGCGGGAAACTTCCCACCCCGGGGTGGCGTCCCGGGAAAATCGGCGGGCCTCGCCCCCCCTCCGGACTTTCGTCCCCGGCCCTCTCCGCAGAAAGCCGCTCCGACGTTGAAGGCAGGGGCCGCGCCTGCGAAGTAGCCGGAGCACCGCCGGGGCGCAGGGCCGGGGCACGCGCTCAGCCGCCCGTCGGGGTGCGCTACTCCGCATCCCGGGCTGAGCTGACGGTCTCCGCGCCCCGGGTCAGCCCCGCAGCCCCCGTCTCCCCGCCCCGCGGCAGGAGCGCCTACCTGCTTGCGGAGCGCCTCGAAGGCCGCGCTGATGGTGTGCACGCGGGTCCGCTCCCGGGCGTTGGCCAGCAGCCGCCGGGTCTGCTGCAGCGCTTTGATCTCCGTGGCGGCGCCGGCCGCTTCGCCCGGCCGTTTGCGGGGCGAGGCGGAGGGCTCGGGGCTGCCGCCGTAAAGGGCGCGGGAGGGGGGCGGCGCCAGGGGGCTCTCCCGGGCGCGCGGCGGCGCGAGCTGCCCCGCGGCCGCCCTGGACGGCAGGCTCTGCTGCCCGGGGAAAAGCGGCCCTCGGCAGCGCAGCGGCGGGAACGGCAGCTCGGCCCCCGCCAGCCCCTCGCGGCCGCCCTCGGGGAGGCTTTCGGGCCGCGCGCCCCCCGGCCTTCCCGCGCGCACGTGCTCCGGGACCGGCAGCTGCCCCCCGCCGCCGCCGCGCAGCCCCTGCCGGCTCCTGCGCTTGAGCTTCTGGATGCCGCGGAGCTCCTTGAGGCAAAAACGCTGCCAGCGCGCCTCCGCTTCCACCAGCTGCAAGTTCTTCATGGTGGGCGCCCTCCCGGCCGAGAGGCGCTCGCTCGCTGGCTGGCCGGCTGGCTGGCTGGCCGGCTGGCTGGCTGGCTCGCTCGGCGCCGAGGCTTTCCCGGGACGCAGCGCCTCCCCGCCGGCTGCTCTGCCGCCGCCGCCGCTGCTGCTTTGGCGGCGCGTTCGCGGAGCAGCTGCTGCTCTTCCTTCCGAGCCCAGATTTGCAGAAGCGGCGCGCGGGGGGGTGGCGGCAGGCGGCGCAGACTGTCAGCTGAAGTCCCTGCCGCCGCCGCCGCTGCGGCAGCGTTGGGGGGGCAGCCCAGCCGAGCGAGCCATCTGTGTTTGCTTAGCCTCCGTTTACACAGAAGCCCCTGTGGGCGCGATCAGGCGGCCGGCCGCCTCGCCGAGCCCGGCGATTTTGCAGACCGCGCGCCGGAGCGGCTCGAAAGGCGCCGGAAGACTTTGCAGAGCAGCTAGGCCCGCCGTGCCCCCAGTTTCCTAGCCAGGGCAATCTGCCGCGCAGCCCGATCCCAAGGGGGTCCCAGGACCTAGTCGCTTGCCATCTCTGATGCAGTTTGGCAGGTGGCAACTCCGAAGGGGCTTTTCTCCAGCTTGGAGGAAATGCCTCTTCCGAGCAACTTCCTGCTGCGACCATATGAGGCCAACCTGAAAGCCAAGACCACTCCTTCCTTCCTTCCTCTTCCTCCTTCCTTCCTTCCTTCCTTCCTTCCTTCCGAGCCAAACTTACACAGCAGTGGGCACCTGCTCCCTTGCTCAGCCCGAGGTATCTTCCAGTAGGCCTCGACCTGCGACCATTCATTTAACAATTCAAAGTAATGACAGTGCTGAAAAAAGTGACTTGCAACGGATCCTCACACTTAGGACTGTTGTAGTGTCCCCACGGTCATATGATCAAAATTCGGGGCACATGGCAACCGGCACCTACTTATCACTGTTGCAGCATCCTGAGGCCACATGATCGCCATTTGCAACCTTCCCAGGGGGCTTCCAACAAGCAAAGTCAATGTGGGAAACCAGATTTGCTTAACGACCGCACCGAAAAAGGTCATAAAATCAAGCGTGAGTCACTTTGCAACCACATCTCTTAGTGATGGAAGTTCTGGTGGTCAGAAGTTGAGGACTACCTGTAAGCAACTGCAAGTTGCCACTGGGTCTGCTCTCAACCTGTTCTTTCTTGAAGGCCTCTGGAAAGGATGCTCGGCCTCTTTGTGCCTGCCTGACTCTCTGGATCTGCCGCTGCTGGGGAAGGGGCGTCCCTGGAGATTCATGGACCCACATGTGCCAGTGTGAACTCTCATTCGCCTGAGCATGAAGGCAGAGAAGGCCCTGCTTCTGACGTTTTTAATGCCGGCTTGGAAAGATGAGTCTGGGTAGAGGACGAGAGGGGGAGTGCTTCAGCAACTGGCAAACGGAAACATGGAGGGACATTCCCACCTGGTCATAACTGCCCTCCTGCCCTTCACAATGGGGAGTCATGATGGATTCTCCAGCCATGAGTCTGTGTCTGGATTAAGAGTGTCCTGGGGTTTTCCTCAGAAACCTGGCTGTGGGAAGGGGGAAGCATTTCTCACCTTCCATTCCTTCATTTTTTCATATCAGGCTAAGTCCAGAGAATGGGAAAACAGGGTTGAGGGGTTCTTTGACCAGAGCTCAGTTGTCTTGACCATGCCGGCTGGGGAATTCTGGGAGTTGAAGTCCACATATCGTAAAGTTGCCAAGGTTGAGAGACACTGGTCTTGACTGTCAAGTAGTTGTAGACCTTCTGGTACTCACTGCTGTGCTCAAGCACAGGCAAAATCAGGATCAGGGCCAGTTTTAGGCTAAGGCCACGTAGGCACTGGACTAGGCACCAAAGCTTAGGGGGCGCCAAGGCTGCCCCTCCTTCCAAATTATTCTAAAATGCACATCTTCACATTAGTGGGAGGTGAGGCCACCAGTCAATGTGGCCTAGAAGTGCATTTCTCTTGAGCTGGCACTGGTCAGAATTCATATCAACCATTTCCTTCTGGAGTAGCTGGAACAATTTCAGGGGTGGGCTTTGTCACCCTCTCCTTCAACATCCATGCTGAAATGGCCCAGGTAGAAGTGGCTCTGAATCTTTTGTCTGTCAGGATCAGCATGACATGTCTGAAGGATCAGGCCCCATCACACTCCAGGGCATGTTCTTGATCTGAGAGTTGGTGATCTGAAGGTGGAGGAGTACCGTGTGATTCCAAGGTTATCAACAGATCACTCTGATTAGGCTTCTAATGGCTGCCACTGAACTTCCACAAGGAAGTTAAAACATCTTGCCCTGGGTCTCTGGTGAGCCTGTCGGGTTTTCTGAATGGACCTGGGAATCATCTTGTTTATGAGCTTATGAGTGGGCAACCTGGAAGCCCATAAAACTCCATTTGTGGCCCCCAAAGCATCCCAAGATGATGGCACTGAAATGGTGAGAGATTGTGTGGAGCCTGGGAAAGGATTAGAAGGGAGAATAGACCTAAAGAATCAAGAGATACAAGGTGAGCCAATGGTAACTAATTTAATGAATGGAAACTCAGACCAGGTAGCGGGAAAACTGGATGGAAGCATTTCAAAGGATTCAAGGCAACTCCACTTGAAGCAAGTCACTATAAATCAGGGCGCAGTTTCCAAGATTCAGTTGGAAACCCCATTAAAGATACCATACTGAAGTCTGTGTGATTCTTGATCCCTTGATCTTGCTCAGCTATGTGGGATTTGACAGAAATTTAGCAGCGCAATGGCCAATTTTTGACACTGGATTCATGGCTAAAACTTTCAGAAACAAGGAAAGGATGACAGTGGAAGCCTTCAAGTGACAAAATACAGGAAGGTTTTCTCAGCCCAATGACTGGTTGGAGTTTCAGCCCCCGACTCACAAAAGTTCGCCAACTCTTTCCTGAGGAATATAGAAATGACCTCAGTGGGATGATAACTTTGTGATATATCTTCTTTGTCATTAAAAAATCAGATCAATTCCTCAGTTTTATCGGGAACTGGGAGCAATGAAGCAAAAAGGACAATTGTTAATGCACCAAGGGAGGACACTGGAGGTGAAACTAGACTGAGGATTTGGAGATCTTTTCTATGTGGCGAGGGAAGCAAGTAAAACATTCTTCTACCGCTCATCACAGCAGAATGTAGCAGGCCAACATTGTTTTTCATACAGTTTCTTCTTTGCCAAGATGTGGGGTGGGGCTAGAACAGTTAGGCGCTTGCTGCAAATATTTGCATGGTTCTTTGTGGATAATGTCAAACGGATGCACCTCAGCTTGGACTCCAGCACTGGGCCAGACTGTAATGAGGTATTCTTGGCAGCAGCATCTCCTGTTATTCTGGATTCTTCTCAGCTTGTTGATCTTGAGAATGTGGGCAAAGTGTTTGGAGAGAGAGAGACTTCTGTTGAAACCTTGCTTCTCCTAACTAATTAGACCTTTGCAAGCCAACCAGTTCTTCTGAACCTCTTCATTTTCCATCTCATTTCCATCTCATGGGATCCTCCTGGTTTGGCTGGCAGATTTCAGGGTGGTACTGTCCTTCCGTTAATTCATGTCAAGAAGATGGTCTTTGAAACAAATGTTCAACGTTTTGGCGATCTATTTGTGGTACTGGATTTCCTCTGGTGATGGAGAAAAGGGGGGGAGAGGTGTGTCAATAATTTTGGGCCCAGTTCTGGCCTTGCAGAAGGTTCTACAGGAACCCTAATGGAAGCCAATTTCTGGGAGGTGTGATTGTTGGAAGTCCTGGCAAATCCAGCATGCCTCATTAGCATGTGAATTAGCATGTAAATTGAGTTGTCCCACAATGCAACTCTGAGGAAGCTGTTTGTTGCCACTCCCACTCCCTCTTTCTCTCTTTCCCCTTCTTCCACCGATCAAGCATGCAGCACGGAATCTGCTCTCTTCATCAGGGCCATGTGCTTGGGCCTTGATGAAGAATTCAGCGCCTTTCTTCCACACAGCTCTTGGCAGCTGTAGGGCTGAGAGTTCAGGGCAAAACTAAGTATTTAGAAAGAAAAGAAGAACAAAGGAACTTCATATTTTCCTCCAAGATGGATGTAACAGAAGCAACAATAAAGTCTTTAAAACTCTTTTTTTCTTATCTTAACCTACTCTGTCTAAGCATGTGATTCTTTATGCCTGGGAAGGCTGAGTATGTAAGATCCATAACCTGTGTTTCTCTGGCATGCTCATTAAAGCTACTAAGATAATATTCTTTTTCTGTGCCAGCTTCTCAGCTGTGTTAAGCTCTGCTCCATTTCAGTGGTTCTAGCAGGCCACTGAATTGGCTTCAGTGATAAGCTCCCATTTAAAAAGTATCCCCTTGAAACTACCCCAAGCATTTAAAACTCTCTAACTCATGAAGGGTATGGAATTACATAACCAACATTTGGGCTGAAATTGGGTGGTGTGATCTTGGACCAGGTGGCTGAGGGGTTGAAATAGGGCATGGGGGTGGATGGGCTGCCCACCCTCGTTATAGGTTGTTCCTCAGACTGGTCCCTGAAATCCATTAAAGGCTGTTTTTAAAAAAAAAAAAAGCAGTGATGGGGTTGGAGGAATGGCATGATAAGAGTTATGCACAATGTGGTAAAGGTAAAGGTAAAGGTTTCCCTTGACGTAAAGTCCAGTCGTGTCCGACTCTAGGGGGCGGTGCTCATCTCCGTTTCTAAGCCTTGGAGCCGGCATTGTCCCTAAGGACCCGTCCGTGGTCATGTGGCCGGCATGACTCACAGAACGCCGTTACCTTCCCGCCGAAGCGGTACCAATTAATCTACTCACATTTGCATGTTTTCGAACTGCTTGGTGTGCAGGAGCTGGGACGAGCAACGGGAGCTCACCCCGCCGCGCGGTTTCGAACCGCCGACCTTCCGATCGGCAGCTCAGCGGTTTAACCCGCAGCACCACCGCGTCCCTGCACAATGTGGAGGAAGCCCTTTTCTCAGAATACTGAAAATCATGGCTGGAAACTGACTTCAGGGCAGACAAAGGAAAATATTTTGCCATGCGATGCATAAACTGTGTGATTGTCTCCCAGAGGGAGTAGCAAAGACCAGCAATTTGGAATTGTTCTTGTGGATTTAGGATAGATTGATGATTCAATGATACGGCTCAGTCATCATATATAATACCCTTCTTTTTTTCCCTAGCAAACTCCAGAGTGAAATGCAGAAAGATGGAGTCACGTCCTAGACTAATTTCCTTCTTGGGATTCTCTTCATTCTCTTCCTTAATTGGCCTGGAGTGGAAAGAAAAGAAATCGGCTTTCCTGCCACTAACAGCTACAAGTGGGATAATGGAGTCCCAAATGGACACATTTGTAGCTTTGGATGACACCTTGGGCACTATCACGACTCCCATATTGTGTTTGTGTGTGTGCTTGTGTTTGCGCACAGTGTTCCACCAGTTCCATCCATAATGATTACGACTAGTTGTAAAACACCTATTTCAGAAAAGGAAAGGAAACGAAAAGAAAAACAGGCCAAGTTGTTTCAGGTTCTATAGTTCCTTTCCTTCTTATGTAGGGAATCTGATGCTTTTGCTATCTGATCTATATTTCATATATTAAAGTGATACAATGCGAAAATCTGTTTTCAATTTCCCCAAAGTTTTCTTCTCTGCAAAAAAGCCTTTTTTTTTCGCCCTAAGGAATTCTCAACATTTCCCTCCCCCTCCAATTCCCCCCCCCCCCGCCTTCAGCAACACCTTCCTACAGATGCATATAGACAGACTATGCAGTTCTTGCTCTTATCTTGCACATCAGCTGGTCAAGGAACATGTGCAAGAGCGTCTCCTTCCTTTCATTGTGCAATCTGCTGCTTCTGTGGCTTCCCTCATTTCACTTAAATTCCAGAGGGGAGGGGGAATAAGAAAACGTACTTTTTTTTTAGATTGGGAAGCATGATCAGCAAGCTTCAGGGGACTGGGAAGATGCATAGCAGGAAAAACGCAAGAGCTTCTTCCATCACTTAACAAACAATGGAGTTAGCTCAACAGATCTCATTCAAATGCATCTGCACTGCAGGAATTTGGGGGCGGGGGCAGGCTGCAATTGGCTGCGATTGTAAGTTTGCAAGTGTAAGATGTGCCACTGTTACTCAGCTGCCCTTTTTCTTCCAGTATTTTTCTTCCAGTATTCCATGAGAGAAACCCAGTAGTACAGTCTTAAGAATTTTTTTGGTAGCACCACCATTTTCATACGTCTGACACCCTCTTGTGATTGGTCAGAAAAAGGATCCCTTTTTCTGACAAATGCTGATCTAAAACCTGCCCTAATCATGGTTATTTTGGCACAACACTGATTGGATGACTCTAGAAGAGGCTATGAGTTTCAAGTGGGGTCATGATTTGAAATGACCACTGGTCCATCTTGCACTGCTCCATCCTGCATACTGGATGGATTCACACATTACATACTGGTTCAGTGAAGAACAGGAAAGGGATCTTTAAGTTATGGTGACAGTGTCAACCCAGCCAGTATGTGGCTGTTACTAGGACAAATTCCAAGCTTGGAATCATCAGGAAGAGAACCAAATCTAAAACTTCCAATTTAATAATATATAAACCTACCAACCTAAGAGGCATTATCTGTGATGTTACTGTGTTTGGAATGTCCTGTCCCACTCAAAAAGAACATTGCAGATAGGAACAAACACTGAAAAAGGCGAGCCAAACTATTGGTGGGCAAGATCCTATCTTGGGCAGAGAAGGACCACATCTTTTAGTTTATAGCAAAGGAGGTAAGGAGGGACATGACAACCAACCATCTACACAGTCAGGTGTTACATGGAAAATGTGGGCAGAGAGAAGGTAAAAAGAAATGGGGGGAGGATTCCGGACTTTGCTGCAATTAGATGGATTTCAAGGCACTGGATAAATTGAGTATGTTTAGCTGAAGAAGAGAAGGCTAAGGGGAGAGATGATAGTAGTCTTCCATGTCACGGGGAAGAGTGTATGGACGTTTTCTGTAGCGCCCAAGGATAAGACAAGAACCAATGGTTGGAAGCTTCACTGAGAGAGATCCAAACTTGAATGAGGAATTTCCTGATCATGACAGCTATTAAGCCATGGAATAACGTTCAGCCTGGAGTAATGGGGACTCCATTACTAGAGGTTTTCATACAAAGGTTGGGCAGCCATTTGTTTGGGATGATCTAAGGTTTCCCAGCCACAGGATTAGATTCAAAGACTTGCAAGGTCCCTTCCAACCCTAGGATTCTATAAACTTTATAGAAGATTTGGTTATTGGTGACTGTTGGTTTTTATTGGTGACTGTTGGTTTTTATAGCTAGACACTACGCCATGAATCACAGGCAGCAGTTCTTAACTGCCTGCTGCTGAGAAGCAGTGGAGAAGACTGATACTGGAGAAAGGTGGGTTGACGGATTTGACTAACCCCCCCCCCCTTTTGCACTTTTACAGAGTGCAAAATTTGCCCATTTTGAGAATTCCTTATCTGGCCTTTTTCCTTTGCACCAAAGATCTTGAGTCTTCCTTCTTCTGCAGCTTAATTAACCACGTAAATACATCCAGAGGCCTGGTGTCTTTTCATCCTTGGCTCTTCCTGGTGTATTATGCACTCTGGAAACCGTTCCTAATTGATCATGTGTGCATAACCATAAAATTAAAGGTCTGGAAAGTAACAGATCATACATTCAGTATGACATATTTTAATTCAACTCTTTCGCAAAGACTTCAGAAAGCTCCTTCACGAGAAAGTGAAGCGAACCCTGTATTGCCAATCGTTTAATGCAAGCTGATGAAAAAAATGCTCAGGGAACCCAAATTCATTCCAGACACCAAGAAAAAGCGTCATGTTATAGTTCTGCAATGTTATTAAACATCAATCTGGGAAATGCAAACAGAACATTGAAGAAGAATTTAGAGAGAGGCAAATTCCACCCTTTACTTGCTCTACTCTTGAAGCTCTTTGTTCACTTCTGGTCATACCCTTCTAATCCAGAGGTCTCAAGGCTGGAGGCTGCAGGCCACATGTGGCCCTTTTCGAAGTCATTTTTGTTCTCTGCGTCCACCATATGGACACTCAGAATGGGCCGCGTGAAGTCTTGCAGGCTGGCAGTGTGGCCTAACATCTCATCTCAACCCACCTGGTGGGTCTCTGGCAACATCAGGTGGGCCTGATGCCGCCTCATGCAGTGTCCACCACGTGGCATTGCCCTCTGGGGATTTCTGCCACTCTCAGACTTCTTGGTGGATATTGTATGAGGTGGCACGGGGCTCCCCGGGCAGCAGGAACAGGTCTTAGCCAGTGAGAATGGGAGGCTGGGGCTTTTCAAGGGAGGGAAAGATGAGAGGAAGAGGGGCCAGATTTGGTTGCTCACCATGAGCGTCTTTTTGCTGGGCAGGGTGTGAGAAAGAGGAAGCATGCAAAATCCTTCTCTTAGGCAAAGGCAGGGAGGCATAAAGGCAGGAGGGGGGGAAGGAGGCCTCAGCCAGGCATGGAAGAAGCGAAGGGAAGGCAAATGAGAAAAATACCAAGGGAAAGAAAGGTTTGTCTTCTCTGCAAGAAAAGAGAAGAAAAAGAAAGGCAGGGTTACTGGAAGAGTTTCCCAAATAGTATCTTCCTACATCTGATCTTGAAAAAATATTAGGTATCAACCCAGTAATAAAAACCTAATCTCTGTGTTTTAGTTAATGAATACTGCTGCCAGCTAGGCAGCCAAACTGAAATGGCTGTTTTGTAGCTGTTTTATTTTACTTTATTTTATTTATTTTTATTTAATTTCTATAGCCGCCCATCTCAGCAAGCAACTCTGGGCGGCTTAGAATCATGAAAACCGTAAAACAGTTAAAATAATTGAAAACAATTAAAAAGTACAAAAATATATATATGGTCGCCAAGTAAACAATGCATAGATGTTAGTATAGCCAAGAAACGGGGCCCTTAACACACTCGGGGCCCCAGGACTGGCACATAACCAGGTCTTCACGGCCTTACAGAAAGCCAACAGGGTCTGGGACGTCCTGATTTCTGAAGGAAGAATATTCCAGAGGGCAGGGTGCTACAGCAGAGAAGGCACGCCTTCTAGTCCCCGCCAACCGACATTCCTTGGCTGATGAGAGCTGTTTTATAAGTATCTCTGTTCCATAGTAGCTTTTTAAATATATATATATATATATATTTTTGTGGCCTACTATGATATTCTTCACTTTTTCATGTGGCTCTTGTGACAATCTGAGTTTGAGAGAATTGTGAGAAGCAGAAGATATCCATGGGGAGCCTCCCACTGCTGTAGCCCTCTGCCATAGCTAGAGTCTTGGCTGGCTGTATTCTTGCAGGTTTTCCAATGTTGAAACCAACCCAAGTTAGGTGGTTCTGGTGTTATGGAGAAGATATGCTTTTATAAGGTTGGCATCAGAGGCGTCTGGTTGGGGGGGGTCAAGGAGAGGAAGATGAGGACAGCAGCATTGCACTGATGCAATGCAGGCTCTGCCACATTTATACATGCATTGTTATGTTATACTGCACACACATATGGAAGGTGTGATGTCACAATGGAGCAATTCTGCTTTTATAATTGGACAAAAGTGTTGGATCCTTCAAATTCCTCTGGTCTGTTGGAATTATCAGGGGTCAACTCAGCATTGTCTCATAAGCATAAGGGGGTCTTTCTAGTAAACACATCTCTGTTGTGCTTGTGGGATGTTACATGGGTCACCCAATTTCCACTTCCTCCTTCTTCTTGGGTTTGGGGATTAACGATCTCCATTACCCTTTTGGCACACCTGCAAGCAGGAGGTGCTGCAGAATGCGGCTCTCGTCCCTTTCATCTCGCTTGCATGCAGACATTTCTATTCCACATAGAAATGTGTCTACAAAGAACCAGTGATGAATAAGTGCTTTCTACTATGAAGCTGATTGTATCCAGATCTACTGAATAAATGTAAGCTACCTTTTTTTTTTCTCTTCACCTAACTACTGTGTGAAGACTGAATTCTTTTCTGAATGTAATTAAGCTTAATGTGCAAGTTTTGGTTCATGCTTCTATTTTGCAAGATTCTTGTTAGCTGCTTGAAGTTATTTTATTAACCTTTAAAAACTCCATCATGGTCAACATAAGGACCTGCAAAAGGTTATACTGGTACAGGTGAATTTTGGAAAGCTTCTACGTTAGATCTAAGTGAACTCGTCAATGAAAAATAATGACAAACACCCCCAAAGAAAGCTTTCTGCATCTAGATTTTGTCAAGTGTTGTAGCTACGGTATTTTCCATCTATGTTTCCTAAAATTTGGACGTCTTGTGTCCAATCCTGAATCTTACACATCAGATTTCATAGGGGCAGGACAAATTTTCATAACTTTATAAAGAAAAGATTTGTGGTTTTAGCAAAGATGAAACTCCTCTTAAATGTAGACCCTATTATGGCTTAGTCAAGATTAAGTTAGGGATTATTGTTATGGTTTAGTCAATCTTATGCATGCTTATTTCTCAGTGAAAGCTGGCTTGCAGCTAAACCTGAAAAAAAACCAAGATTATGGCAACCAGCTTGATTGATAACTGGCAAATAGAGGGAGAAATGTAGAAGCAGTGAAAGACTTTGTATTTCTGGGTGCGAAGATTACTGCAGATGCTGACTGCAGTCAGGAAATCAGAAGACGCTTAATCCTTGGGAGAAGAGCAATGACAAATCTCGATAAAATAGTTTAGAGCAGAGACATCACACTGACAACAAAGGTCCGCATAGTTAAAGCAATGGTGTTCCCCGTAGTAACATATGGCTGTGAGAACTGGACCATAAGGAAGGCTGAGCGAAGGAAGATAGATGCTTTTGAACTGTGGTGTTGGAGGAAAATCCTGAGAGTGCCTTGGACTGCAAGAAGATCAAACCAGTCCATCCTCCAGGAAATCAAGCCAGACTGCTCCCTTGAGGGAATGATATTAAAGGCAAAACTGAAGTTCTTTGGCCACATAATGAGAAGACAGGACACCCTGGAGAAGATGCTGATGCTAGGGAGAGTGGAGGGCAAAAGGAAGAGGGGCTGACCAAGGGCAAGGTGGATGGATGATATTCTAGAGGTGACGGACTCGTCCCTGGGGGAGCTGGGGGTGTTGACGACCGACAGGAAGCTCTGGCGTGGGCTGGTCCATGAAGTCACAAAGAGTCGGAAGCGACTGAACGAATAAACAACAACGATTTCTCAGTGATGTTGTTCTCTAAACTTGTGGCACTTCTTTATGCATGGGAAAGTTTTTTATTAAATGCCATTGTGCCCAAATGTGAAATATATTGTGCACTTGTGAGTTAGAGAAGAATAATTCATTTTCATCACAATATGAGATTCTTTTGCATTATAACCTCTTTAGGCTATCAGCAGTCTGGAAAATGCTATTTTATTCGCTAGCAGAAATAATAAACAAACAAACAAACAACTCTCCCAGCTTGTACTGTATTCTTCTTGCATTCTTTCTCAACTACTTCCATCTGCAATCATCTTTTTCTAGCAGCGTCAGAAAAACATGCATCTTAACACTGGTGTTAGAGAGCAAAGGGAATAATTCAACTGAACAGGTCCAGAGGGTATATCAATGTGTAACACATCCATGAGAAAGATGGAAGGTCTATTCTGCATTTTGGCTTTTCCTATTTAACTAAACACATAAAAGACATGCTGTACAATGGGCCTTGCTCACAGTTATATTCCAAAATGTAACTTCTATATGGATATTGTGATGCATAAATACATGCAGTAAAAAATCATATGTAAGAGAGGAACAATTTTATTTTTATAGGAACAGTTGTATTATGGAGAGACAACATCTAAAAAGTTGGCAGCTTAGTGTATGAATAATTTGCAGGCCTCAGGGCCTACGATTCTATGATTTTTATGTTCCATAAAAGCTTCATTTAAACATGAACAGATTGAACCTGTAAAGAATCAGAGAAAACTGTGTTCGTTATGAATGAAAATAAAGTTTTCCTGCATTAGGAAAAGCCCTATAACCTTGCTTTAACACTCATAAAAATGTACAGGGAATATTGCTAGAAAATGGAAAACTAATGGTTTTAAAAGCTACTTGGAAACTGGGAAGGGGCACAGTTGCTGAGATAAGGTGGCCAATAATCTCCCCTCCATGCTCAATTTCGTAAGGAGTGATACCTATTCTTTTCTGCACAAAGTCAGCTCCATTGATCAGTATCCAGAATAGACCCACTGCCATAGCTAGATAGGCATGCTCCAAACAGCATTGCACATAGAGCTGGGGAATGTGTGTTTAGCACACAGCAACAGGAGAAAGTCTCAGCAAGTGACACCATTAGGCTGACCTTGTCTGGGATGGGAGTATCAGGCCTGGTTAATATTTGTGTGGGATTCCTTCAGAGAAGCCTAAGGCTGTAGGTTGAACTGTGAAATAGATTGAACTGTGAAGAACATCCCAGAAGAAAACAGGGTCAAACTACATTGGTCCTACTGCCTAGAAAACCATCTGGAGATGTCCATCAAGGCACCAGAAATCAAGCTCAGCTCAAAGGGAAGTTGGTTTTTGAACAGAAGAAGAATCCAAGAGGTTCACTGATGGTTCTGATGGTAACAGGGGCTGGCTCTGAAAGTGGATGCCTCTGGTTCCTCTTACACAAATGATGCCTATATGATTTGTCATCAAATTGATGTGTGCGTGAATCATTCCTGTGGTGCTATTTTATGGAAAGAAAACTGAATTCTTAGTATAATTGCTAGAAAGACACAGGGAATGCTTTTCTATCTCTTTTCGGCTCTGTTGCAAGGAGACCTTCTCTGGCTGGTTTTTCTTCAGAAATGCCAAGAAACCCATCTCTTCTGGAGAAACAGCTGCCCCAGTAAAAACAGCAAGCAATCTCTGGCATTATGCACCATGTTCCATGTGCAGAACCCTTGTGCCAGGCATGGGGACAGCTAATTATGAAGTTGATGTGCAAATTGTGATAAGGAAAAAAGAAATAGCAATCAATGTCTTACTTGATATTTATATCTAGGTGAAAATATATGACTGACAAGGTTGGAAAATTAATGGCTTTATATCTGAAATATACAGCTATACAGATCTTGATATACTGTATATCTCAAGATGTTCATTGTCCTAAGACCCTGTTATAGGCTAGACTCCTTTCAAAGTAGCAATTCCCATGCAACACTAAAATTCAGAAAATGATAGCTGCTTCTCTTGCAATATTTGGATGGGAATATTTGATCAGAGCTGAACTTTATACCTAAATGGCACAAAACAGCAAGAGATTTGCTTACCAAAGACTCACTGAATGGGACTGGAGCTGTGCTTAAATTATGAAAAGGCTTTGAGAACAATGATATAAAAAAGAGTGGGTATTTTGTACATCTGGTGTTGATGATACCAAACTGGAGTAGCACCTTTCTAAAACATTTCTGGTTAATGAGATCACATTAAATTGTTTCAACCAAAGTGGGGTGTTTTAAGCTGGAAAGGCTGGGGAGTTATCCACAAATCACACAAGAGCAAAATGGAAGTGTAGAAAGCAGAGAAAGCAATAATACCCCCCCCCCCCATCACCATCATCAGCTATTGTGCTCAGGAAGGCTCTTAATCTGAGATATACTTCTTACTTTATCATTGCTTCTATTTCATCCTTATGGCTGAAACTCCATTAGGAGTTTAAAATCCAGGGAATACCAAAATACAAATGATAAATGAATTAACTGTGAGAAATAGATAATGAAGCCAACATTTCTTTTAAAACAAGGAACAAAGACTACTATTATATGTTTGGGGTTATCTCCACAAGGACAGTTGTGGAAGGCTGCAGGGCAGAAATCAGACTTATGCGCAGAGAGAAGCAATCCTTTTTCCCATGCCTTACAAAGCTTTGCCCAACTCTCACAATGGTGTTAGCATTTCTGAACCTGACCTGCAGGAACATTTGCCCTCACAGCAATGGGAGCTGCAGAAGGATTCCATGCTGTCAGCAAACAGTCTAGTTTATTACTTTGCTCCATGACCAGAAATTAGCAGAGTGACATCAGAGTTCTACCAAAGGCTACTAATTCCAGCAAACAGGCACAGGTGTGCATTGCACACTCTGCTCCGGTGGTTTCCAGGAGCAGAATCATCTGACCGACTGCCAACTGACATAGAGTATCGGGTCTCATCCAGCATAGTTTTTGATGGGCACTGCAGGAGATCACATATGTGCTGGTTTCATATACGCACTAGTTCATCAGGTTTGGCTAGACCTGAAGAAGACTAGCACAAAAGAACACTGGTTTATGTTCCTCCCCACAGAGTAACTTCCCCCTCTTTAAGCAGACTTCTCTTTTAATGTAACTTCAGAAACAGGCTACCAAACCAACATCAGGTCAGGTAGAGAATCCCTTGGCTTGAGCTTAGCTCCTGGTGGGGTCTACATGGACCTGATCATTTTATTTCATTGGCACCAGCTAAGCAATGGTACCCCTTTGGCTTCTTCTGGGATTCCCCCCCCACTCCCCTCCACCCAGTTTGGAAATACAATGGTGCGGATAGTTATCAACTTACTATATTAAACTAGGTTTATAGAACTATATTTAGGTTTATAGAATTTGGAATTCATCAAGCTGAAGGTGGCTATGACTCACATGTTCCATGGATCTCCTGCTTTTGAGACTGTAACAGGAAGGTCCTTGGCAGATTATAAAATGGTCTTGGCAGGCAGGGTATCTTCCACTGGTAGATTACAAGGTCTGCCATCTTGTAATCTTGTACAGACCTGGCCAGGATGTATTTTTACAGCTTCTAGATTCATAATTCCCTCAAAGTGGTCTTCTGGAAACCTCAGCCTGAACGTCTGGGCCCAACATTCTATAGAATAACATTAACGGCTATTAGGTAAAGGTAAAGGTTTCCCTTGACATTAAGTCCAGCCGCGTCCGACTCTAGGGGGCGGTGCTCATGTCCGTTTCAAAGCCGAAGAGCCGGCGTTTGTCCAAAGACACTTCCGTGGTCATGTGGCCAGCATGACTAAACGGAACGCTGTTACCTGCCCGCCGAAGCAGTACCTATTAATCTACTCACATTTGCATGTTTTCAAACTGCTAGGTTGGCAGGAGCTGGGACTAGCAACAGCTATATTAATGGCTATAGAAATCAATCAATCAATCAATCAATCAGTCAGTCAATTAATTAATTAATTAATTAAATACATACATACATACATACTCCTTTATGGGACAAAGGCATTTCCAGGGAATTGCACTGGTATCTGCAATGCTGCTAAAATGATGCTATAACAAACAGATTTGCCCAAGTTTTCCCTAAGTCTGTGCAGTTCTTACAATGATGGAGGAAATACGCAGCTACCCAGAAGTAAAAGTGTCTCTGAGCATTCTCCAGATCTGCTAGTTGTGAAACATTTCTGCTTCTTCTGAAATGCCTCACAATTCAAATAAACTCACTGCCACTTGGATTTTTGTAGAGTGATTTTTGGCATTTAATGAAGCAGCCTAATTCATTGATTGGTTCTCAACGTTTCACGCATGACTTTTATCAAACTTTAAGCACTTTACTTGTGTCCCTCAATCACAAATGACTCCTACGTATGACACTCAACATTCTGTTCTTAGGACTACAAGTACATATTAGGGCAGCCTTGCTCAGCTTTTTGACCCTGGAGGAACCCTTGAAATATTTTCCAGGCCTTGGGGAACCCCTGCACGTTCAGGCTCAAACAGAGGCCAGAATTTAAAAAACTATTATATTTGTTTCATGAGTAGGCCTGTATAGATGCCTTAACAGTACGAACTAAACTAAAAATAAAGAATGAAACTGACCTCTTTAATGTGAAGTTGCCCGAATTTGAAATAACTTTTTAAACAAATTGTGATCTCCCAGGGAATCCCTAGGGACTTCTTGCAGAACCCGAAGATGCCACGGAACCCTGGTTGAGAAACCCTGGATTAGGGAGTGCGTCCCACCATGTTTAATAAGACTTAACTGTATTTTGGAGTCAGTATGCATAAACTTACACTGCAGAGGCTGTGGAACAGAATTCTGTTATTAATAAAAATTAAATAATTGTTCATGGTTTCAAGGTTCATTGTCATTTTTCTCCAAGTTCAATTTCCCATCCTTTCCTGAGTAAAGCTGGAAAATATTCCATGAGATGTTATAATATGTTGAGGGTGGGGGAGAATAAGAGATCATGACACACAGCTAAGAATTCTTCCAAATTGCACTCCCCAAATCTGCTTGAATGCTGTTTTACGGCTTGACATATATTTAAGTATACAAACCCAGGAAAGGCAATGAAGGGAGACAAAGGGTCTCCTCTATCCTTTTGCAGTTAAAATCCACAGGGGCGCTGCAAAAGTCATACATTCAAGGCCCAGTCACAAGTCCATTTTTTCAGCACTGTTGTAACTTTGAATCGTTTCTGAATGAACGGACGTTATGCGAGGACTACCTGTATCAAGGCGGCAAAAGTGGTTGCTATTGCTCCCCAACCCCTGGGAAGGAGGAACTGGAATCTGCCTTCCAGAAAATCTGGACTATTGTTCCATTGTTTTGCCCTCTAGGATGATAGAGGATGAGTCTTTGTGATACCCATTCATTCATTTATTTAAAATATTTGTATGCCCATCTTAGGAACACAACTCTCGGCAGCTCACAGCAACAATAAAAGCCAGAAAAGCAATCATGGTAATAAAACCAAAAACAGAAACCTGGCACCGCAGCCATCCTCCTTGGATGGATCCAACAGAACCATCCAAAGCGCCTACCTCATGCTATCTCAGCACTTGCGGGGGAAGACCCAGCTCTTTAAAGCTTTCCATATTTAGATACTTGGAAAGTGCTCTTGCATCCTGCCTGTTCTCAAGGCTAAGCTTACCTTGTTTCCTCTCCCCCTCTCCTCTCTTTCAGTTTCAGTGATAATCTTTGTTGCCTCATTTTTTTAAAACCTCAGTTGCTCTGACTGCTTCTGAAAGTGCGATTTAAGGGCTGAATTTAGTACTCAGCAAGGGACCTAACCGATGAAAGTATTATTACAATTGTCCTTGCTGTTGTTATTGTCCATCCTTCCATCCTTCCATCCATTTCTCCCTTTCCTTCCCCCCTCCCCTCCCCTTCCTTTTTCTGCTTTTGGATTGAATTTTATCTGCCACAGATAAAGATTGTGGTTTTTAAATGATAATCATTGCAGGCTGCATTGTGCATGAACAGATAGAGAAGTAGAATAGAAGCTGGGTGTTGGATTACAATTTCTACCACTCCCCCACCTCCTGGCTGTTCAGTAGGGCCTGAGACAAGTTGGGGAAGATTGTTTTAAAGGGTGTGCTAGCATCCCATGGTTTTAACTGTCAAGAAAGTGAAATAGTTTTAATTTTGCTCTTAGAACATACTTAATCTTTTACCTCTAGAAGGTAGTGTCACTGCAAAGGGAAGCAACTGGCAAGGCAATCAGGACTCTTTAGTTACATACAGTTATTTCTGCTGGACATGGATGGTTATCGTCCCCTCTTTGCGGGGGTGTTCAAAAGAAGTCAAGATGGTGGGCATTATGATGTGATCAAAGCTCCTCCCAGTTTTTATATGCATTACACATAAAGTACAGGCGGAGCTTTGATCAAACTATTGTGTGTGCCAATTTGACCTTTCTGAACACACTCTGGGTACATCCTTCCTCCTTTGGCTTGTCTTAAGCAGAAAAGCTTCTGAACATGGGGTAAGCACAAGCAAGGGATAGAAGTTCTAGACCAGTATTTCTCAGCCTTGACAACTTGAAGATGTATGGACTTCAACTCCCAGAATTCCTCAGCCACTGGTTAGGGAATTCTGGGAGTTGAAGTCCCAACATCTTCAAGTTGCCAAGGTTGAGAAACACTGTTCTAGACTGTCATTACAAGTCTGTCCTAAGTCTGTCCTAAATCATGAAGATCTTGGGTTCATCTGCATTTTTTCCCCTGCCAAGGAATCAAGCCAATTGCCCTATTTTATGGTGGGGCAGAGCAGTTAACGTTTTGCGTAAGTGTTCTATAAATCACGAGGGTGAATTTCCATGTTCCCATGAAGTGGTGACAGCCAACTTTATAAAACTCTTAGATACCTTAGATACCTCTTAGAAAACTGTTTTTCTCATCCTCTGCCTATTTCTTGTAGTACTCACTGAAGTCCTTGACTTACTTGCCTTAGTTACGTCCAGAAGAAAGCCCCACCATTGTCCAAGGCAGCTGCAAGTAGGCTGCAACCCCAGTTTTATGAATTCTGGCGGTTCAAGTTTCATGCGGGTGGGATGCCCAGCCTTATCTTGCAAGTTGCCTACCCTCCTTGCCGAAGGAGTGTTCCCAGGGGTGGCCAGGATTGAGCACATCTGTTACACTCATTCAAGCCAGGCGTGTTGCTAGAGCTGCAAGGCATTTAAGGAAGGACAATCAGGAAGTGGAACACCTTCTCCTATAAACTTGTGCCTCGAGGCAATAAAATTCTCACTGTTAGCCCTTGCTTTTGCTTTAAGAAGACCAGAAATGACAACAACCCACCAAATTAAAACAAAAGTAGAAGAACTAAGAAGACTGAAGGCAACCCGTTGCTTCTAGGCGTTTTGCCAGGGATTGAGTGACACGCTGCTTCCTTTCGATGCAACATTCCACTGGCGCGTTTTTTGCCCTGACTGACGCCAACTTCTCAACTCAACCCCAAAGCAAACATTGGCAATTGGCACCGCTGCCTTGTTTTTCTGAGCTCCCCATTCATGGCTCCTTAAAATGTTTGACTCTATTAATTGGTGTATGTTCATGTGCGTGTGTGTGAGTGTGTGTGAGTGAGTGTAGCGTTGTGAGAACAGGAACTAGAGAAAGCTACTTTCCCAGGGACACCCCCCCCCGTCTCTTTCTAAGCAAGCTTTTAAAATTCATTCCAACTGCTTGTTGCAACACTTGTAGTATCTTCTGCTTAAAGAGGCTTCCCCAGTATCTAATTCATTCTTCTGAAGGAGGATTGCTCATCTCTGCAAGACAGGATTCCCTAAAATGATCTGGACAGGAGGGGAAAAAAATGAACTGTACCCTTGAACCCCTATGAATTCCATGCTTCCACCTTTTCTTACAGGCCTTAACTCTGATTCCCTCCCCCCTCTTCTACCTTTAAAAGTATACACAAAAATACACAGTAAATGCCAAGAGGGTCTGTTTGTTTGTGACGGGTAGACGTGTTGAGTGTTTTTTTCCCCCACACCATGGAAAGAATGACTTTGGAGGACACAGTGTTCTTGCCTGCCCAAAGGCCAGTCCTGGCTCCATGCTGGCGTGGTTGAAGGAACATCACAGCATTGGGAAGTCAGCCAAGAAGGAGAGAAACATCTGTTAAGATGATACATGGCAGGAGAATCATCTCCAGGAACTTTACAGGTCAAATTATAAGGACAACAGCAGAGAAGCCTTTCTCACTTCCCACCTGTCTATTGTGCAGACAGCGGACATCAGAAGTAAAACTGTATAGACACAGCTGCTAAAATCAACATTCTATTTCATGTTGTTTGCTATTCAGCAATGAATAAAGACCATGTTTTCAAAGTGGCAGATGCAATGACAGACATTCCACCTTTGTTGGAAGGTTAGGCTTCAGACAGATGCCACCATTACCGGGGTTTTTGGTCCTTATGGCCCAAGCCAATACTTCCAAGTGGGGAAAGAGGGAAAGGTAGAGGCATGGGCCTGTTACTCATAGCTGCTGCCTCCTCCTCCTGGACTCCCAATGACTCTGGGCAGTTATATAAATTTGTTGATAGGTTGAAGAGCAGGAGAAGCAGGGATAATTTGGAATTCCACCATCAGCATGGTTCAGACCTTTTACATCTCCAGTTCAGATTTCAGAATATGCACAGGGAATCTTTCAGAGATCAAAATTTGCAAGCTAGTCTTACTTTAAATCAATAGCAGGGCTTGAACTTGTCACTCCTTTTTAACCCAACGTGCATGTGACCAGTCCGTACTTTCTATTCATCTTGAGCTGTGTTGCAAATACTTCTTCTTCCAGCTGGTCTCGCTTCCTGTGATGATAATGTGTTTGCATTTTTAACATGTCTTGCACTTGAATTAAAGACATCTGGGGAAATGGCCCCTTTTTCTTTAATTCCTCTTCAGTTGACCTGATCTTACTCTCTCTCCAACATTTTGATTACATGTTTAATAAGGATAAATGACAATTCCCATGACAGGTAGTTAGTTATTGGCTGAGATCATAGGCTGTTTTATGGGCGATGTCATGATCCTAGAATGTCATGTCTGAATCCTTCCACACTTTCCATCTGGATTAAATGTCAGCAACAAGAGAAAGATGGAGGCTTGAATATCAAAGAGGCCAAAAGTAACGGGCAATTCATAGCTTCTGTTGGGAAAAGAACAGCTTCTGGACCCATTCATTTGCATTTTTCTTTCTGCTACATTTTGTAGAACGTCTACAGACCGATTCCTTATCACAGCTTATTTTCAGCATTAGTTTTTGTAAAAAACAACAACTCAACCCTTTGGGGTCCTTGAGTGAAATCCAAATGTGATGCTACTTAGAAATCTGGGGGATATTTGTTAGATATTATTAAGTTAAGTGCAATTCATTTCAGTAGGCCTGCTCTAAGCAGAACAAGTCTGATTTTACTCTCTTAAGTATATATAAGTATACAGGTAGCCCATGACCACAATTGGGACCAGAATGTCTGCCGCTAAGCAAGACGGTCATTAAGTAAGTCATGCCCAATTTTACTACCCTTTTTGCTGTGGTAGGTAAGCAAATCAAGTGGTCGTTAAGTGAACCAAGTGGTCATTAAGCAAATCTGGCTTCTCCCGTTGACTTTGCTTGCTGGAAACCAGCTGGGAAGGTCACAAATGGTGATCATGTGACCCAGGATGCTGCAACTGTCATAAATGCATGCCGGTTGACAAGCGCCTGAATTTTGATCATGTGACTGCAGGGATGTTCTGACGGTCATAAGTGCGAGAACAGGTCATAAGTCACTTTTTCCAGCAGTGTCATAACTTTGAACAGCCGCTAAACAAATGGTTGTAAGTAGAGGATTACCTGTACATAACCAGGAGGACATAGCCTGTGCTTTTTCTTTCAACCTAAGAAAGAAACAGATGATTTTAATGCTTAACATTTACACTGAGCCTTTTGAGCATCCAGATGTTTTCCCCTACATTAGCCTTCTAAATAAAACATGTAATATTTCATTAGTCCTGCAAAACAAAACTGAAAACTAAAATCATTAGTGCTAATCTGTTTCAATCTTTTGGGAGGACTCTTACTTTTGGCCTGGTCAAAGTATGTTGTGTTCATTGATCCTTCCTGTATGTAGATTGAGGATTAATCCAAAGGACAGTTAAACAAGGCAAGTAATGTGTAAGAGCAGGACGGGCTGGTTCCCAAATCATGTTGTTGTTTATTCGTTTAGTCGCTTCCGACTCTTCGTGACTTCATGGACCAGCCCACGCCAGAGCTTCCTGTCGGTCGTCAACACCCCCAGGGACGAGTCCGTCACCTCTAGAGTATCATCCATCCATCTTGCCCTTGGTCGGCCCCTCTTCCTTTTGCCTTCCACTCTCCCTAGCATCAGCATCTTCTCCAGGGTGTCCTGTCTTCTCATTATGTGGCCAAAGTATTTCAGTTTTGCCTTTAATATCTCCCAAATCATAACCTTGAAGAATCAGTTTGCCTGGATCAAGCTGGAGCTTGACAGAACTATGACTGGGGAAATTCTGGGAGAATTTCATGCTGGTAGAACTAATGCTGGAGTAGGTAATTTGGGTGACTAGTACAACTGCTCATAAGTTTTCTTTCCTCCTGGTAAGATCAGCAAGTTGGGGATGATGGAACGTTTAGGATAGTAACTGAATAAAGAAACCCTTGTAATATGTGCAGCTGAAAACGGTCTACATCACCTATCAATTGAGTGGTAGTAATTGTGGCAAAGAAATCTTGTTTTATCTACCAACACTGGGTCTGCCATGCTGCAGACTTTTTGTGACTCACAAGCAATAGTATGAAGCTTCTTCACACTAATCCACAGAATAATCAGAGACAGTCTTTTATAGAGTTACGTGATTTCTAAGCATCGCAGAAAAACATGCTTGAATCTTCTCCACTGTGAATTTGAATACTTGCCCCAAGTCCTATCGGGCCATAAATCCTCGGAATATGTGCTTGGAGAGCTGTTCTCCATTCTTCCAGGACAAAGAATAATGGATTCTCATTATGGCAAGTCAGATTCCAGTTGAGTGTTAGAAAACATTTCCTCAAAATAAGAGCAATTCAGGAGTGGATTGTTTAGTTTCTGAGAAGTGATGAGTTCCTTTTTCCTGGATGTGTTCAAGCAGGCTGGAGAGCCATCTTCTGGGATAACTTTAATCTGAATTCTTGACCAGAGCAGGATGTTGGTCTTGATGGACTAAATGGGTCCTCCCAGTTATGATTCTATGAGCCTGCTGCTTGTTTATATGAGGCTTCCCATCTTGGCTGGTAACATCTTATTTATGCTGGAAGTATGATTTCAGTGGCACTAACTCTTCAGCACTGCGTGGCCTACTGACCAATACATAATTGATGGTTTACTCTGTGCCCCATCATTGTCTAGAGAGCCATTTTGGTGTAGTAGTTAAGGCAACAGGGCTAGGAACCAGGAGACCATGATTTCTCGTCCCTCCTTAGGCACAATGCCAACTGGGTGACTTTGGGCCAGTCCCTCTGTCTCAGCCCCAGGAAGGAGGCAATGGCAAATCACTTCTGAAATCTTGCCAAGAAAACTGCAGGGACTAGTCCAGGCAGTCACCATGAGTCAACAGTGACTCAAAGGCATGGAATTTTTTTTACATCTTTGTCTATTACCCTACCTGTTGTTTGTATCAGAGATATTTGACACAAAAAATTCTTTTTGTAATTACTTTAAGACTTGCTTCACTAATCTTCACTCAAGTTTGATTCCTGTTGTCAGAATCAGTCATACACATGCACAAATGCTTTCCCTCCAACAATTTAAGGCCATTTCTGAAATACGAGAAAGAGATGAGAGGTGAACCACGGACTGTTTCAGGATAGAAAAGTATATCAAGTAGGATCCCATTTCACATTTTTTTCAAGTTAAATATGAACATCTTATCTGAGCTGGAGAAGGTAACCTTAGCAAATCCTACTATGATATAACCTCATCTTTCCCTGCCCCGATTAGAAAGGATTTCTGATTTTTTTTAAAAAAAGCTTATGTATTCTGCTATATAGTAGAGCAGGGTTTCTCAACCAGGGTTCCATGGCACCCTAAGATTCCGTGAGAGGTCACTAGGGGTTCCCTGGGAGATCACGATTTATTTAAAAAGTTATTTCAAATTCAGGCACCTTCACATTAAAGAGGTAAGTTTCATTCTTTATTTTTAGTTTCAGAACACTGTTGATGCATATACTGTATACAGGCCCACACATGAAACGAATATACTAATTTGGTAACTTCTGGCCTATATTGGAGCCTGAATGTGCAGGGGTTCCCCGAGGCCTGAAAAATATTTCAAGGATTCCTCCAGGGTCAAAGAGTTGAGAAAGGCTGCAGTAGAGTAATGTTTGTTTCCTCCTATTATTTGTGCCTCATGTAACAGTGGTTAAATTTAAAGAAGTTGACCTTTCTTTTTTTTAATTTAACGTTTTAGAGAAAGTGTATAAATAGAAACTAGAACGCAAATAAAAGAATAAAGCACAAATGAGTAAACAAGGAATCTAAAAAATGTCAAGGAGGTCATAGTTTTCCAGTATATCTTTAGTAAATTATGAATGCTTGAATATATTGCTTTAAATGATTAAATCACCATTAAGCTTTAAGCAATGTTAACTATCAAGAATCTTGGCCAACACAATATAAATCCCTACATAAAATTATAAACTACGATCAAGTCAAAACTGAGAATTTCTTCTACTAGAAGTTAATCTTTCTAACTGCTCTCTTATAATCTAGAGAAAGGTCTTCCCACAGCCCAGGTACATCACTAGAAGCATCCAGTGGAGGAAATGTACTCTGCTTGAATCCAAAAGTATTAGGATCAACAATGACATCTGGCTTTGAAAAATCATTCCAGGAATATATACTCTGTAAGAAATAGTATCGCGGCTCCACCAGTCTTTTCTCTGTGTTCCTGCTTGTTGAAGATGATTTTGTGCCTCAGTGGCCAAGAATAAGATGACCTCTCTCCTGCTTAGCCATCTGTCAAGTAACCGTGAATGGGCATAATTAAGCTGGAAAGAGACAGGGAGAAGATGGAAACATGTAGAGTGCCTTCCCACTGTTTTCTTGACAGAAGACCATAGTAATGTATAGTTGTTCTGCAATACTTATATTAATTCATCTACCATTTCTCTCCTTCTCTTTCCAACCCTGGTCAGCTTCTTTCCCAAGTTTTAAGTCTGTGTGCAGACCTAGCCTACCTTGGGAACTTGGTCAAGTGCCTAATTCAGCCTTCCCCAGGTACCAAAATGTAGCTCTCTGAATTTTCAGCCTGCCTAGTTGGCCTTGAGTGTTTACAGACACTTAAATTATGTAGACAATATTCCAATTTAGGTGTTATATTAGTGGACTGCTCATTTGGTGAGTGTTGTAGATGAACCCCTGCATGATGGATTTCTCCTCCAGGCATTTGTGTGCATTCAGCACAAATCTGTTTAGGAGTGAAGCCAATTTAGTGGCCTGCTAGAACTACTGAAATGGAGCAGAGCTGATAACACAGCTGAGAAGCTGGAACAGAAAAAGAAAATTATCTTAGATAGTTTCAATGAGCATGCCAGAGAAACACAGGTTATGGATCTTACATATTCAGCCCTCCCAAGCATAAAGAATCACACGCTTAGACAGATTAGGTTAAGATAAGTAAAATAATTTCTTACTGACTTTATTGTTGCTTCTGTAACATGCATCTTGGTGGAAAAGATGAAGTTCCTTTGCTCTTCTGTTCTTTCTAATTACTTAGTTTGCCCTAAACTCTCAGCCCTACATCTGCCAAGAGCTGTGTGGAACAAAGGGCAGAACTCTTCATCAAGGCCCGAGCACATGGCCCTGATGAATGGAGAGCAGAGCAGCATGCTCGCTTCTCCCTGGGTGGAAGAAGGGGAAAGACAGAAGGAGGAAGTGGGAGTGGCAACAAACAGCTCCCTCAGAGTTGCATTGTGGGACAACTCAATTTACATGCTAATCCACATGCGAATGAGGCATGCTGGATTGCCAGGACTTCCAACAAGGAGAAACACCATTGTCAGTGCAACTGAAATGTGTGTTGGCTTTTCTCTGAGCTAGTTCTGGTTCCTGGCTTTATGAAAGCCAGCCTGTTCACAGCTGAACATGTGGAGATTGTTTTTCTTGCAAAGACTTCTGCTGACTGCCCTTAATGTTTGCAGCAACATTTTAGCAACATTAGTGGAGAAAGGAGGATTTATCCAAAACGCTCTTGGGCATTTACATTGTTCATGTAATGCCTCAGTAGGGCTTAATGTGGTTTTGGAACATGGTGGAAGACATCCATTTTGGACAGCTGTCCCAGTCTTTGCTGATTTATAATGCCTGCGAGATAGAAGGTGTTAAAAGGTTTGTTTGTTCAGTGGCATTTCAAGCCATGTTTTATTTTTTCCATTGTTGATTAAACTTCAAAAGCATTAAGATTAACAGCTCTTTGGAAAAAAAAACCCTCCAAAGTTTGTAGTATGATATATAAATCAAATAGCAAACTAAGTATATAATTATGATATCTAGAGTTACACGCTTCATGAAAGAAACCTAATTTTTCGTACAGAAGCAACTATATAGTAGGGAAGAAAAAAAAAGGTTTTACAGAAGTAAAAATTCTGTACTAAACTACTTAGGGAAGAAAAGAAAAACGACAGCAAACAAAAGCAGCTGAGCAAAACTAAAATATCCCCTTCAGAACCATCACCTAATCTTGTATCTAATTCTCTATCTCCAAATACTATAGATACTTTATTATGTATTTATGTATTTATTTTATTTATTGTCAATGTATATGGCCACTCATCTTGCAGACAACCACTCTAGGTGGCTAACCAATTAAAAACACAGTAAAAACAACCCAATATAATAATATACATAGAATGGTGCCTGAGGGAACAATAGTTGCATCCATAACAACTATCCCATGGGCACCCTTAAAGTTACCGAGGAACTCAAGTGAGAATACCACTGCTGGATGCTTTTCAATTTTTCAGCCTGCCCAATTGAGTATTAGCGGTGGCCAGAGGGGGAAATTAAGAGAAGATGTTGGTGGTGGTCTAGAAGTCCAGTAACTGTCTTATCTTGCCCAAACTCCTGTACCTTCACATCAGAGGTGTGTTCATTTCAAACTTGAAGGTAATCTTGTTCTCATGAAATGAACAGGACTCAGTGGGAAGAACATGATGGGATCCCCATGAAACAGGTTTCAAAATGAGATGGTCGGATGAATGAAAGCTTTCCAAGGAATTGGTGAGGAACATTACTGTCTTTTTAAAAACATTTTGTTTAACTTTTAAAAAGATAAGTAGCTCTAAAAACGGTAGATGACAAACATTTTAGAAGAAGGCATTCCACCCTGTGTGGGAGAAGAAAGAGAAATAAAATATCAGCTGCAAACGGACATGTATTACATAAAAACTACTGTACTTAAAAAGTCCCATGAAGTATCTAAGAATGAAGGGTCAGATCCAGAGTAATTTCTTCATGATGTAGACCTGTTGGAACGGTCTAAGTAACTAAGTAAATAGTCTAAGTAACTCACATTTTCACTAGAATTCCACTAAAAACAAACCAAAAAACAAACCATTTGAACTGTTGGATTTCTAAAATGTGCAATTCAATCAATGAAGTAATTGATTAATGAATTAATTGATTAACTAAGGCTATAGTCTTTTATACACTTGGAAGTAAACCCCATTCACTTACTTCTTTGAAGAGCTGATTAGCATTGCACGATAAAACTTGAACAGTTGATCGACTAGGATTGGCTGACAAATTCTTTCTGTTAGTAAGAATATGATCTTTCAGAGATTTCTTTCAGACAGCTGTTCAAATAAATAAATCAGTATAATGCTGCTCTTCCCAGGCAGAGGAATGATCTGGTTTGTTTTAAGCACGTTCTGTAGCGCCATCTAGTGCTTTAGATCATGTAATGGTCTGAGTAGTTGCCATTTACTGAATTGACTCAGAAAACTGTCCTAGAACTATATTTTGATACGACTTTTCTTGGTATCTGTGTATCAGATTTGTGTGGGGAGATATTGAAAACTACAACCAAGCTAACTCTAAAAAGGTTCTAATTGTTCTTTTGAGGTATTGATTATGTGCCACCAAGTCATTTTTGACTCCTAGCAGCCACATAGATTTTCTTCATGATGATCTATCTATAACCTGTTCTTGAAGGTCTCCCAAAAGTGTGCCCATCACCACTGTCTTGAGGCTTCTTAAATAGGAACTTGTTTATTATTGCATAAGAATGGGGGCATCCCAGTCCACTTCATCAAATGTCTGAAGTGGAAAAATGAGAGACAAAATTGCTTTAGAATAGGGCTACCCCACTAGTAACATATGGCTGTGAGAGCTGGACCGTAAGGAAGGCTGAGAGAAGGAAGATTGATGCTTTGGAACTGTGGTGTTGGAGGAGAATTCTGAGAGTGCCTCGGACTGCAAGAAGATCAAACCAGTCCGTCCTCCAGGAAATAAAGCCAGTGTCATGTTCACCGTTCCGGCGTTTGTCTCCATCGTAACGGTTCGCTTGCCAAGGTGCTGATACGTGTCCGGGCTGGGAGGGTGCTGCTGAGAGCCTTGTACAGGAGACGTGCTGATCTGTGCCTGGTGGAATGTGTTTAGGCTATCTCTGAAATGTCAAGGTCTTTTTGCCCATTGATCAGCAGAGCTCGTTAGGAGCACCTGGGAATGTGGGGCGAACTGTATGTGAGGGAGGGGGTGGGGTGTTGTTTGCAAAGACGCTATTTAGTTTGAGTTTAGGCGCGCTTTTCTCATTCTCAGCTTTTTACCTGTTTGCACTCTTTTCTAAATAAATCCAGAACCTGAATTGACATTTTGAGTCTGAGAGTTTTATTTAGGATAAGGCAATCATCACATAAAGCTGAGAATCATTTTTCAAACCAACCTCGCTACTCTTTACTTTTCTTGTGAAAGAGGAATTAGCAATGGCTGAAGGGGGAAAGGATCCCACGGAGCTCGAGAAGCAGGCGGAACAACTCCCTGAGTCGACGTTCCTGAGCAGGGACCCAAGCCCTGTCCCAGCCCAAGCCACACCTCAGTCCGGGGACTCCTACTCTACCGCGGGGTTGAAGAAACCCCCGCCAGATGACATGGAGGCACAGGAACAATTTTTATGGGATGCCCTGGTGGACCCCCGACCAGGCACGTCCCGCTCCACATGGAAGCTCCACTGGCCCGACACTCCTAGAGAGGTACGACCTGATGTATCAGGGAGCCCACCACCGGGAGGTCCAGTGCTGGAGGACTCCACTACACCTGACAGGATTAGGGTCCTGGAGTCCAAGATCGAATCTATGGAACACGTCTTGCGTTCTATGTCGGCTGCCTTTGGGGACCTAGTACAGATTGTCCGAGGTCCCGGGGCAATGAGGGCACCTAGCCTCCCGCCTTCCCCATCACCGGCTGCTGGAGGAGGAACCCCACCATGAGCTTTTCCATCGGGTCCGCGTGGATCCACTCCCATAGGGGTGGCCCTGAGGCAACAATCAGGTGGGGTCCCGCAGGTTGGGGGAACCCCCCGGGACTTCCCGGTTAAGTTTGATGGTGACCCCGCTAATCTGTCCTTCTTTCTCACCAATGCCGCCAGCTTCATGAGACGGCATGGCCACCTCTTTCCTTCAGAGAAAGAGAAGATAGCTGCAGTGGCCACGAAGTTGAAAGGCAGGGCTGCTGACTGGTATGTCCAACTGTCGGAGATTGGGGCGCCAGCCCTGGCCACATTCGATGCCTTTTTGGCTGCGCTGAAGTGCTACTTTGAAGATCCCTTGGCTAAAGAGAGGGCTAAGGTCGCTCTTAAAGAACTGGTTCAGGGACAGAAGCCTGTGGCTGATTATGCACTTGAATTCAAGGTTTTGGCAGGTAAAGTTCCTGAATGGTCCGAGGCCACCTTAACTGATCGCTTTAAGGATGGACTCAATCGCAAAGTCTTGCGCTGGGCACTTGGCCGGGATGATCCCAACTCATTACATGATTGGATTTGCCTCACTGGTAAAGCAGAACATGCCCAGCGCACTTTTATGATGGCCACCAAAGAAGACAAGCCTGTCACCACTACCCGAGCTCCGGTTCTTCCGTCGACCTCTAGATGGGATGCGGAGAAGCAACACCGCTTTGTTCGCGGTCAATGCATCACCTGTGGAAAACCGGGTCACTGCGCTGTTGACTGCCCTAAAGCTAAGGTACCGGATCGTTCCGCAAAAGTGCCCCGAAAACCAACCAAGAAACCAACCAACCCTCCTCATCGGTTGACAGGGGCACTGGCTACTGCAGACGACGATGATATCTACACCCCGGGAGACGAATTAGAGGCTTTGGAACAGCTGGCGGGAAACGACTTCCACCTGTCTTAACCGGAGCCACGGGGCAGGTGGTTCGATCCGGGCACAATCCCAACATGGTGAGTGCTGATTGCCCTATCCTCGCTGTCAAAATTGAATTGGGATGTCAATCCAAATCCCTCGAGGTCTGGGCTTTATTGGACTCAGGCTGTTCTCGATGTTTAATCCATCTTGACTTAGTCAAGGCATTGGATTTGCCCTGCTTCCCTCTCCCAAAGCCGCTGATTTTTCAACAGCTGGATGGCTCTACAGCAGGGGGGGGGGGCGGCTACCCAGTTTACTGGCGAAGTTGCTTTGCATATGGGGTCCCATTTCGAACTCATTCAGTTCATCGTGACCCCCGTAGGGAATCCTTTGGTTGTGTTAGGGATTCCCTGGTTCGCCTCGCATAACCCCTACATCAATTGGCGGTCCCACTCCATTACCTTTGAGGATGGCTTCTATCAAGCTCCCCTTCTGGGGCGTGCCATGCCTCCGATGGCTGGGCAGGCAGAGGTTGTT
Source organism: Candoia aspera (assembly GCF_035149785.1). Lineage (NCBI taxonomy): Eukaryota > Metazoa > Chordata > Lepidosauria > Squamata > Candoiidae > Candoia > Candoia aspera. The sequence continues at coordinate 10,994,509 of NC_086157.1, forward strand.
GATTCTCTGCCTTCCCCATCCCCCTTGGAAGGTCTTCTGGCCATGTACTCGGACTTTGCCAATGTTTTTGGGGAGGAGGAGGCCGACCAGTTACCCCCCCATCGCAAGACTGACTGTTCTATTGAACTTCTTCCGGATGTCCCCTTGCCGAAGCAAAAGATTTACCCTATGACTAAGAGAGAACTTGCCGCTTTGCGGGAGTCCATTGACAAGAACCTGGCTCGAGGCTTCATTGAACCGGCTAACTCGCCGGTCGGGGCTCCTGTTTTGTTTCGGGAGAAAAAGGATGGCAGCCTGAGACTTTGCATGGACTACCGCGGATTAAATTCCACCTCCCTTTCCAACAAGTACCCTCTGCCTCTCGTCAAAGACATGGTTGCACATCTGTCCACTGGCAGGGTTTTCTCAAAGTTGGATCTCCACGAAGCCTACTACCGCATTCGCATTCGGGAGGGGGATGAATAGAAAACAGCCTTTAATTGCCCTTTGGGCTCTTTTCAGTATAAGGTTCTCCCTTTTGGTCTGGCGGGGGCGCCAGGGGTATTTATGCAGCTGATCAATGAAGTTTTGCATGACCACTTGTTTAAGGGAGTTTTGGTCTATTTGGATGATGTACTCATTTATACTAAAACCTTAAAGGAACATGAACGACTGCTCAAATAGGTTCTTACCAAGCTTAGGGCTGCCAAGCTTTATGCTAAGCTGTCTAAATGTGAGTTCCATAAGTCTTGCTTGGATTACCTTGGTTACAGGATTTCCGATAAGGGCATTGAGATGGATCCTGTTAAGATTCAAGCTGTGCTTTCTTGGGAATGACCCAGGACCCGGCGGCAACTTCAAAGTTTCCTTGGGTTTGCCAATTTTTACAGATCCTTTGTCAGGGGTTTCGCTGAAATTGCCCTGCCCCTAACTGATTTGTTACGGACTAAGAGAGTGGGGGACACCCGAAAAGTTAAGAACCCGGGGGCTGTGCTCAATTGGACTCCTGCCTGTCAGACTGCATTTGATCGGCTGAAGGCTCTTTTTACTGAGGAGCCCATCCTCTCCCACTCTAACCCTGACCTTCCTTTTGTCGTTAAGTTGATGCTTCTGATTTTTCACTTGGAGCTATTTTGTTACAAAAGGATTTTGCTGGGCTTTTGAAGCCCTGTGCGTATCTGTCTCGAAAATTTTCCGAGACAGAAAGACACTGGCATGTTTGGGAAAAGGAGGCTTTTGCTGTTAAAGCTGCCTTGGAGGCTTGGAGGCATCTCTTGGAAGGTGCTTCCTCCCCTTTTGAAGTTTGGACTGATCACCGCAACCTCGAGGTGCTCCGTACGCCCAGGCGCCTCAGCCCAAAGCAGATTCGGTGGGCTCAATTTTTCAGCCATTTTAATTTCCAGCTTAAATTTATACCTGGCAAGAAGAATTTTCTGGCTGATGCCCTTTCCAGGTTGCCACAAGATGAGTGCCCGGTTTCCGATGTAATTGGCACTGTCCTATCGGGGCCACAACTGGGTTTGGTGGCTGTCACCCGTAGCAGTGCTCGGGGCCAGCCCCCGCCTCCTTCCTCGCCAGTTCGCAAGCCGCCTCCATTGTCCGCTGCATTGCGCTCTACTTTTGTTTCTGTGCTATGTTCTGATCCCTGGCTACTTGCTAATCCTGACAAGGTGTCCATGGAGCACGACCTCGCTTGGGCTAAGGGGCGGTTGTATGTACCTGACTCTCAACGTCCTGCTATACTGGCTCGTTCTCATGACAGTAAGCAGGCTGGTCACTTTGGGTTTTTGAAGTCTCTACATTTGATCCGAAAGCAATTCTGGTGGCCCACCCTACATAAGGATGTCAAAGCCTATGTGGCTTCTTGTCCTGTCTGTGCGATGTCCAAACATTCTGTTGGTAAGCCACAGGGACTCCTACAGCCAGTGGCTGACCCTGCACACCCCTGGGATGTGATTTCCATGGATTTCATTGTAGACTTACTCCCCAGTCAGAAGAAAACTGTCATTTGGGTGGTCAAGGACTATTTTTCTAAGCAGGCTCATTTTGTCTCCTGCGCTTCTATTCCCTCGACGCAACAGCTAGCTAAACTATTTTTGGTACACGTGTACGGTCCTCATGGCTGCCCCTCTTGTTTGGTGACCGATAGGGGCACACAATTTACCTCGAAGTTTTGGCGGGCTTTTTTGAAATTTATTGGCACTGAGCAGGCTTTGTGTACCGCTTGGCATCCCCAGACTGACGGATCCACTGAGGTCCTTAATGCCACTTTGGAGCAATTCCTTCGCTCTTATATTAACTATCATCAGGATGATTGGGTTGACTTGCTCCCTTTCGCTGAAGTGGCTTACAATAATGCTGTTCACCAGAGCATGGGACAAACCCCATTTTGTATTGTTTCTGGTAGGGATTTTGTTCCCATTCCAGAGTTTCCCCAGCCTCCTGCTCCGGCTGTTGCCACTTGCGATTGGGGCTCCAGGCTGGCTGATTCCTGGCCCGTTATTCGCACCGCTCTTTGTGAGGCTCAAGAGGCTTATAAACGGCATGCTGATTGGCGGTGCCGCCAGCCGGCTTTTCGAGTAGGGGATTTGGTCTATCTCTCTACAAAGTTTATAAAGTCCCCTCAGCCCTCTCGGAAGCTGGTTCCTAAGTTCATTGGGCCATTTCCAATTACTGCCGTGCTCAATCCTGTCACTGTTCGTTTGGATTTGCCTCATAATCTGAAGCGTTTGCATCCTGTTTTTCACTGCAGCTTACTCAAGCCTGCTCAGGATTCGGCTCACTGGCATCCCCGCTCACCTCCCCCTCCACCGATCATGATTGATGGCCAGCAACATTTTGAGGTTAAAGAAGTGCTCGACTCTCGCCGACTGCGTGGGTCTCTGCAGTACCTCGTCCGCTGGAAACACTTTCCCCATCCTGAATGGGTTGCTGCACATGATGTTCTTGCCCCTGATTTAACACACGCTTTTCATATTGCCTACCCTTCCAAGCCCTCTGTTAGTTGATTTTTTTAAGGGGGGAGGTATGTCATGTTCACCGTTCCGGTGTTTGTCTCCATCATAACAGTTCGCTTGCCAAGGTGCTGATACGTGTCCGGGCTGGGAGGGTGCTGCTGAGAGCCTTGTACAGGAGACGTGCTGATCTGTGCCTGGTGGAATGTGTTTAGGCTATCTCTGAAATGTCAAGGTCTTTTTGCCCGTTGATCAGCAGAGCTCGTTAGGAGCACCTGGGAATGTGGGGCGAACTGTATGTGAGGGAGGGGGTGGGGTGTTGTTTGCAAAGACGCTATTTAGTTTGAGTTTAGGCACGCTTTTCTCATTCTCAGCTTTTTACCTGTTTGCACTCTTTTCTAAATAAATCCAGAACCTGAATTGACATTTTGAGTCTGAGAGTTTTATTTAGGATAAGGCAATCATCACAGCCAGACTGCTCACTTGAGGCAATGATATTAAAGACAAAACCAAAATACTTTGGCTACATAATGAGAAGACAGGACATCCTGGAGAGAATGGTGATGCTGGGGAAAGTGGAAGGCAAAAGGAAGAGGGACCGACCAAGGGCAAGATGGATGGGTGATATTCCAGAGGTGACGGATTCGTCCCTGGGGGAGCTGGGGGTGTTGACGACCAACAGGAAGCTCTGGCGTGGGCTGGTCCATGAAGTCACGAAGAGTCGGAAGCGACTGAACGAATAAACAACACCCCCCCATCTGGGCAGCCAAAAAATGGACTAGATGGAAGCAAAGGGATTTCAAAAACTCTAACCCTTTGCTGCTCCTTAGTGGGAGATTTGCATCCCGGATCTGGTTGTCCACCCCTTGTTTAGAAGTGACCACACATTAAGCAACATTATGTGTGATGTAGGTATTCTTGAAATTGTGGGTGAACTTACACAGTCCCATAACAGTGTTGCTAGGATAAATAGGCAGATGGTTTGCTTCATTACAAATACATGGCAAAATAAATTTATAAGAGCACTTATATTAATAGCTGAGTTATTCATTCCTTGTATAAGCTAAAGATGAAAAAATAGCATCCTGTACAGACAGAGGATGGCCAGTTATACATCGGCAGCTAATAATTTTAGGGAAAATGGAATTTCCAGTCTGGAAATCCTGCATGTGTTAGACCAATGCAAGAGGAACATTTCTCAACATGTGCATAGGTAGCATAAAGACAGGGCTTTGGGTGAGCAACTCCTTTCCTATTACTTAGGTGTAGGAAACCTGAGATCCCTCAGATGTCGTTGACCTGTAATTCACAGCATCATAGCATTGGCTATGCAGACTGGACTGGTGGGTACTGTAGTTCAGCAACATCTGGAGGGCTACAGATTTCCATAAGGGGTGCCACTATTTTAATAGTACAATTCAGATTACTTTGACTGTGCCCCATGTCCTCACTTGCATCTAATTCCGTGTAAACTTCCCATAATATTGTATTCATCTAGTCCCTAGCCTATAAATAAGGCAGGCTATTGGAAGATTTGAAGAACCAAGTTGGGGACAGATCATCCTGGAGAAATTACCTAAGTTGTTGCTGGGAGTCAATACTCTCTTGATGGCACATAATCAATCATCCAAAGCCTTCCAACAGCATCCAAGGACTGCCATAAGGAGTGTCAAATCTGTCAATCTTTGTCACCTATTATCTTGGATGGAAACCAGTGACTGGGAATACCAGCGATCAAGGCAGAAGAGCAATCTGAAAGGGGGACAGGAGATTTCATGCCAGCATAGTTTTCGGCTGAATTGAGCCATTTCTTCACAAGTGATTTACATATCTTCAGGAGTCACCCAGATGTTGTTGTGATATAAAGTCTGTCCTCATCATCATTATTTTGTCTCAGTGATGGTTGGATGATGCAAAAATGTCTTTCTGAAGACATTTCTTCACTTCAGAAATGAGTGGACAGCATTTCCACTCAATGGGGAAAGATCAATGGTACTCTCTACATATACCTTCTTGGTAGCTCTTTTCACTTTTCTGGTTGAACCATTTCAGCCTTCACTTGTTCAAACGTTTTTTTGAAATGGCCTGTTGCATGCTATTTTCATCACCTACATTTTATGCTGTCCATGCTTTATGCAATACTTGCCTGTTATTTTAAAGACAAGAAGAAATGTCTTAACCTGGGCAGTGCATATGCAATTTGCACGAAATACTCAGCCAATCACCTACTATATTTTATAGTTAGGTAAAGGTAAAGGTTTCCCTTGACATTAAGTCCAGTCATGTCTGACTCTAGGGGGTGGTGCTCATCTCCGTTTCAAAGCCGAAGAGCTGGCGTTTGTCCGTAGACACTTCCATGGTCCGGTGGCCGGCATGACTACACGGAACGCCATTACCTGCCCACCGAAGCGGTACCTATTGATCTACTCACATTGGCATGTTTTCGAACTGCTAGGTTGGCAGGAGCTGGGACTAGCAACGGGAGCTCACCCCATCAGGCAGATTTGAACCGCCGACTTTCCGATCAGCAAGCTCAGCAGCTCAGCGGTTTAACCCACAGTGCCACCGCATCCCTTATATTTTATAGTTAGGCCAGTGGAAAAGGAAATAAATCTCAAAGATCACTAGTAGCTCATAGTTGGCTCAACCTCTTTCTAAGTGCCTCTTGAGTTATGCCCTCAGTCCCAAAATAGTTTATAGCAGTAACAGTTTATAAGCACTATATGAGGTTGTGACCCATGGACATACCTATGCAGTAATAATATATAATTTATATATAATTTATGGACAACTTTATTTTACTCTGGAGTGAAGCTTTAAGAGCCTAGCAAATAACGCCTTTTCCTTATCTCTCTCTCTGAGGATCGGAAAAAAGCCTCATTCATACACTAAGTTTGCAAAGGTGTTGGCCTGGGAGATGTTTCCTGGACTGACAGATTCAGTGATTTATTTCTAGCAATTTTTTAAAGAGGCCAAACAACCCATCTCTGACTACACCAATCATTTTGTCTCACCGGTATAATTATGCTTGAATTGTGCAGTGATTGGAAGTCATTTTTTTTCCTTTTAAAGTTCCACAAAATCCAGAGTCTTGAGCAAAGCTATGCAGTGTCCATGACTAGGGTAGTACACCTAGGGTAGTACACCCAAGAGACTGTTATGGACAAAAGTGTCTTTGTCTTTATTTTCTATGCACTATTGCATGATAAAGCTCTGGTTACTTTAAGAGAAACAGTACTGAATTGTTCCAAGGTGAGCCTTGATGGAAAAGTTCTAGTCAAAGTTTCCATTTAACTCAATGCCCCTAGTCGATAAATTAAACTGTAGACAGCTTAATACTACAGTTGGGTAGGTGTGCTGTTCCAGTTCCCTGAAATAATCACTGCCCTCCTTGAAAGGTTATTGTTGCTAAAGCTGAAGTGTTGAGAAATCGTGAACCTGCATTTAAGAATTTCCAATTTGTTATTTTGTTTCAAAGTAATTTTAAAGATTATTTTAAATCCTTAGGTGGCACTAAGAACAAGGTTTATGAATCTATTAATAAAGTAAGGGCGATTATTTGAATAATAATTATTCATAATAATAATGCAGATGATTATTGCCATTAACATATCATCAACATCAAGTCTGATGGTATTTGTATTATGAGAATCTGGAGAGATTTTATCCAAGTGGTTGCTAAGAGTCAACACCCAACTTAATGGCACTTCATCAAGCAATACAGGTAGTCCTCACTTAATGACCACAATTGGGACTGGCATTTTGGTCACTAAGTGATGTGGTCATTAAGCAAATCCGACCTGATTTTACAAGCTGTTTTGCAGCAGTTGTTAAGTGAATCATGTGGTCATTAAGCAAACCATGTGGTTGTTAAGTGAATCATGCAGTTCCCCATTGATTTTGCTTGCTGGCTGGAAAGCTGGCTGGGAAGGTCGAAAATGGCGACCATGTAACCATGGGACACTCTGATGGTCATAAGTGCAAGGACCTGTCAAGTCGTTTTTTTCAGCGCCATCATAAATCTGAACCATCGCCAAATGAATGGTTGTTAAGCGAGGACTACCTGTATTTGTAATGGCCCCCGTCACCAAGACAGCAGAGAGAGAGAGAAAAAAGAGGACAATTCTGCCTGGTATCTAACCTGAGTTATTGGAAATGAGGCAGATAAATAGCCATTGACCAATCTACATATTTGTGCTCTAGTGAAAAAGGCCATTATGGCTTTCCAGAGATTGGGCTAAAAATCCAAACATTTTAGTGTTAAGAAAATATTCTTCAGACTCTTTCAGATGGCCTATCAGCAGGAGGACAGTCTGTGTCTTTTTTGGCATCTCATCATTGTATATTATTTGATAGTGTAACAGTGCAACAATAAACTCAGTCAATTCAACTTTAAGGGAACTATCTAATGTATAAAGAATTTGGGTTTTTTTTTCTCATAATATTTTGGGGTATTCTCTACATATCTGGGGATGAAAGGTAGCCACTTTGAAGAAGGATGGATTATATGTTGTTCTTTTTTAAAAATATCCCTTTGAATATACTAAACACTGTTAAAATCCTTGGCAATGATCCCTTCCTCTTGACTGAACTGACCAAGCATAAGAAGACTATTTAGAAAATACAAGCTTGATCCTCATTGTGAAGATCACATGCATAGTTCATGTTGTGTGTTACACAATGTGTTTAATAAACATGTGCAAACTAACTCTTGGTAGTCAGCAGCCTCTTCTGATTGAAAGCTTTACGTTTTATTGTTCCAATAAATAGGGAGGTAGAATTCACAGAATTGTGATGACTATGTCACAAGGAGAATACTCATCCCTAAATTTAGCTTTGTTTATTTTAAATAGATTCAGTCTGAAAAACTGCTGGGCTTTTGTTTCCAATAGAACATTAGCCTTAATTCTACTCTGGGCTGTGAGTTGACTAAACAGCAGGATCACCACTGTGTAATTAGGTTAAATTAAATGTACTGGATTCAACACAAGCCTATTTTGAGGGCTGGTTTGAGGAAAAGCTTTAATTTTTTTTTTTTATCATATGGCACAGCAGTTCGGTGTTCTTGCTGCTTTTTGTTGCTGGGAAATCCTTGTGAGGTCCAGCAGCCAGATGTGTAGACTATTTAGCCACATTGCCCGGGGTACACCATGAGGAGGCTAGTCTACATTGTACCCAGTCAGGCTGAGAGGGAGGGACTGGCCCATGGTCACCCAGCTGGCTTTCATGCCTAAGGCAGGACTAGAACTCTCCTACTACGCCTGATTGACTCTTGGGCTGAGAGGGAGGGACTGGCCCAAGGTCACCCAGCTGGCTTTCATGCCTAAGGCAGGACTAGAACTCACAGACTCCTGGTTTTAGCCCAGCACCTTAACCACTAGACCAAACTGGCTCTCTAAAGCTTTAATTATGGATTGTAAATGTGCTAGGCAAGGTGGTGCAAGAAATGTAGATAGCTAAGGAGTCTCTCTGTAAGATAAAGAATTCAAACATTGCAAACCTTTGCACCTTATGATGGATCTGAACTGATCTTTCAAGATAATTTATTTTTTGCAAGATCTTTATTTCACTTAGGGAAACTTCTAGAACTACCTGGTAGCAAATCAGATATTGATCCATCCAAGAATTTAAAAAAGAATTGTATTAAGAAATTGGAGAAGTGGTATTATTCCAGATGTCAAGGAATGGTTGTCAGAAATGTGTGATTTATCTGTTTTGGTGAAGGCACTACTGTATTCTCTACTAATCAAAGGATGCAGCGATATGTGTCACCTCCTCTACATTCAAATATTACTTAAAATGAGCATGGAGAGTGAAGTTGACGCCAACATCATTCCTAACACTGTACAACATGGAGTGCGTCTATTAAGGCATTAGCTTTCATGATCCTGGCTTTATGGAGCTTGACTCAGTATGGGATTGCACTGATGTATTACACAGCAGGGCAAATTTTAATATTTAGAGCATGGTATTTAGGGAAAAAACAATTGATTAAAGAACTGAAAACAGAATATAAGAAAATATTAAATGTTTATAAATATTGTGTATCACTCAGAGAACAGCAAAGGGGAAGTTAGAAACTAAATATTTACTTAGTAATGCTTTTTGTACTTTTGCTTCTTTTTTCTCATAGCGGAGATTCTGTGATAACTTACAATAATGTCTTGTACTGTTCATATTATAATAGTGAATTCATTGATAAACCAGTGACTGCTGTCGATCGGAAGGTCGGCGGTTCGAAACCGCGCGGCGGGGTGAGCTCCCGTTGCTCGTCCCAGCTTCTGCACACCAAGCAGTTCGAAAACATGCAAATGTGAGTAGATTAATTGGTACCGCTTCGGTGGGAAGGTAACGGCGTTCCGTGAGTCATGCTGGCCACATGACCACGGACAGGTCCTTAGGGACAACGCCGGCTCCAAGGCTTTGAAACGGAGATGAGCACCGCCCCCTAGAGTCGGACACGACTGGACTTTACGTCAAGGGAAACCTTTACCTTTACCTACTGATAAGTATGAAATATAAGATAGATTCCCCCCCACCTTTTTTCTTCTTAGTTTGTATTTTTAGTCTGTACTTTTAATTTCTTTTTATTTTTAATGTTTTCTTTAAGGCTAGAGATTGTTTTGTTAAAATGAATAAAGATGATTTTAAAAAAAAATTAAAAAAGGATATTGTTCCATCCACACTGACTGATGGAGCCTGCTTGGGGATCCAGGCTAGGCTCTTCCCTGTCCTACCTGGAGTGGCCCTTGGATTGACACCAGGACCTTCACTATGAATGAATGAATGAATGAATGAATGAATATCATTATTACTGTCTTTGACCAGCCTTTACAATAAAGGAAAATAGTTTAATCCAACAAATTGTTGTCAGGAAAAAGGAAAACATTAAACAGTGAAACAATATATCTAATTACAAGTTTTGCGTAATGGTATAACTTGATAAAAATATTTGGCCACCTGGTGTGTGAGTGTAGAGTCAGCATCCCTTAAAAAGAGCTTCAATATGCAAAGCATCTTCTCTAGCTCTGAGCTATGGTCTGACTCTACTTTGGAAGAAAGGTCCTCATGGCTAATAACAACAGATCTCTCTCTTTCCAAAGATAAATCAGTGCAATGAAACATTTAAGTCAATAACATTAGAACTCAGAAACCAAATTGTGGGTAAATTGAAACAATAGACAGGTCCAAAGTTTCAATAAATAACAAGGTTTCTCCTTTCTTCCTACCCTTGGCACACACATTTCATTCCTTTCCTTCTGGAGGTCCAACTGCAGTTTTTCAAATGAACAACTGAGGTGATCCTTCACCAGCCCATCAAACACTTGTCTACCTAACCAGCACAACACATTCTGAGGAGGTCTTCAGAGGAAGCCATGGGTGGGTTTCGGCTGGGGAGATCTTCCAATCCAACATTTGGCCATTCCTCCAAGAAATAGTGTAGTTGGGAAAGAGAGACTTGTTTGTGAACTTTTTGGAGTGGGCTGTCCAAGCAAACTCATTTGCATTGTCTTATTCATACATAACATGGGAATTCCCTATCTTTTAATATCTCTATACTATTTGTGTTTCTCCAGCCTGCTCTCCTTCCAAAACTTACCTTCTATGGTACAGATTTTCCTCTTTGAGAGCATACAGTATGTTGGGGTCTGCTATGATCCTGCCATGGTCCAAGGTAACTGGGATGTTAAATCACTCTGTGCCTTTCATTGGGTCTTACAAAAAGGCTTTCAATGTGGAAAAGAACAGGAATCCCCCTTCCTTCCTTCCTTCCTTCCTTCCTTCCTTCCTCCCTCCCTCCCTCCCTCCCTCCCTCCCTCCCTTTCTTCTCTTCAAGTCATTGTTGACTCCTGGTGACTGCCTGGATAAGTCCCTGCAGTTTTCTTGGCAGGTTTTTCAGAAATGGTTTGCCATTGCCTGCTTCCCAGGGCTGAGAGAGAGGGACTGGCCCAAGGTCACCTACTTGGCTTTCTGCCTAAGTTAGGACTAGAACTCACAGTCTCCCGGTTTCTATACAATACTTTAAAAGTCTCTCTTCCTACCTTGTTCTAATGTTTACATTATATGTCATAGGACAGCCTTGCTTTCTCCTAGTGAAGCTTTTATGCGTTTAATGAGGACTACCACATCTTGGCTGCCATAATCCAGGTGACTTGTGTTTTTCTGTATGACTCTGTTTCCACCTAATGGCCATCTGACTTATTACAGCTCAGATCTAATTTAAGAAATGGCAGCAATGTCATCTTTACCTAATTTAAGTTTTTGTGCGTGTAATAAACGGCTGCTATTTAGAGCCAACTTGATTGAAACCCTGCATTTCTTAAACTACGTCTACAGTTACTGTACAAACTTGTCCTCACTACAAAAACATTGTTTCTAGAGCTTGAACATCAAATTGCCCACCAGGTGGCACGATCGAGCTACATACCTGCTGCTGTATATCCATTCTGTTCAGCCACTGCCCAGCTAGATATCAGAGCTGTGAAGGAGCCAAAGGCTGAACAATCTTACCTTATTTCTCACATTGTGTTTACTCAAGGAAAACAACAGAGAGTTCCAGTGCAGCTTTTTTATTAAGCCTACCTCCTCGGGTGGCTCTTAACTGCAACTGGGGACACAGCTAGTTAATTTCTCATGGCTTCATTTTTGCACCAGGTAAAAAAGCTTAAGTCTGGTGTGCCATTCAGGTAGTCCTCACTTAATGACCATTTGTTCAGACTTACGACGGTGCTGAAAAACCAGACTTACAACCGGTAATCACACTTATGACTGTTGCAGCGTCCCTGTGGTCATGTGATCACGATTTGGGCACTTGGCAACCAGTTTGCTTTTATGACCATCGCAGCATCCCTTGGTCACGTGATCACCATTTTTAACCTTCCTGGCTGGCTTCTGGCAAGCAAAATCAATGAGGAACTGCATGATTCACTTCATGACCATGTGGTTTGCTTAACAATTGTGGTGATTCGCTTAATGACTGCTGCAAAAAAAGGTTGTAAAGTTGGGTTGGATTCGCTTAATGACCACTTTGCTTAGCAACTGAAATTCTGGTCTCGGGGTCATTAAGCGAGGACTACCTGTATAGTCATCTGCTAAAGCTACTAGGGCCAGATGTGTCTAGAAAAGATGGAACAGCAGGTGCTTTCATGGTGTTTGCGGGGAAGTTAGGATGGAGATCACCCCAGTTCTTTTGATATTTCAGTTCTATTCAGAGACCTTCTTAATGTCTCTCTCAGGTCAAACTCAGCTTCTTGGCAATAGATGCCACATTGCCCTCTTCCCAAATGTTTTTTGAATTCCCACTTTGGGATGTCGTGGTGGTCTTCCACGTAAGAACTAAGCAAGTTCTACTTCCTGTTGGGACTCTCTTACTGTCATGTTCATCGTTCCAATGTTAACGGTGCATCGTAACGTTTCGCATGTCATTTTGCTGATGCGTGTTTCGTTTGGGAAGGGAGGAGGATCCTGTCTCCTGGGCTTGTTATCTGTATGCAGCTGGATTGGAATGTGTTTGGGTTATCTCGTGTGTTCAAGGTTTCCTTCCCAGGACATCAGCAGAAACTGTTACCGGCACCTGGAGTGGGGAGTTTGCAACGGCAGGGCGAGGGGAGGGATTACGTTTGAGCCGAGGGTTTTTAGTTTGTATTTGGGGTGCTTTTGCTCATTCTCAGCTTTCTCTGTATTTGCATACTATTCTTTAATAAATCAGATATCATTAAGCTTCTACTTGTGAGTCTGGTTTTGTTAGGGTAGGCAAACATTACATAAAGCTGAGAAACTTAAAAAAAAAAAAATTACCGTTAGCCCCTTTCCGGATTTGTCTCGCGAGGGAGTAGTGCTAGTGATGACTGAACCAAAACCCCAAACCAGGGAACACGAGGACCCGAGCGATGGAGAACCCGGCTCCACGGTGAGGAGAACGGAGAGGGTCCCCCCTCGAGAATTATCGGAGATACAGGAGATGTTGTGTTCCAGTTTGGAGGAAGAGTCGGCTGGAGGAAAAGGAGCCTCTGAGCCTACCGAAGGATCACCGGGCGAGCTGATAACTTGGGATGAAGCACGGGGACCCCTACCAGGGACGTCAAAGACGTCTTGGAAGCAGCGGTATCCAACGTCCCCAGTCGTTGGGAGGCAGGACGGGGGAGGGAAAGAGGATTCTCAAACCCCTGACAGGATAAGACTATTGGAGGCCAAATTTGAGTCAATGGAGTATATGTTAAAGAAACTTTCAATGGACTGGGGTCCTCAGGAGAGGGGGAGAGGAGAATCAAGCACCAGGTATTCGCTCTGGAATTCAAGGCTTTGGCTGGAAAGGTTGAGGACTGGTCCCAGGCCACCTTAATAGAGTTGTTTAAGGTCGGGCTGAACACGGAGGTCCTGCGGTGGTCATTGGGTAGAGACGACCCAAATACTTTGTCTGAATGGATACTGTTGGCAGGGAAGGCTGAACATGCCCATGAGACTTTCGCTCACAGCAGGAAGCGCTTAGCGCTCAGCAAGGGATCCCACTTTAGGGCAACAACTGGAAAGTCTGGCCAACGTACCTGGGAGGAGGAGAGGGAGCGCCGCTATGCTAAAGGGCAGTGCCTCTGTTGTGGGAAAGAGGGTCACTGCACGGCGGTGTGCCCGAAGGGCAAGACAGATGATCGTGCTGGGAAGTCGGCGGCCAAATCACCCTCTCTACCCAGGAAGATGAAGGCAGCCAAGGGAGAAACCGAAGTGGAGGAGGTTTCTTACTTCGGGGATGAGGGGGAGACCGATCCACAGCAGCCGGTGGGAAATGCCAGCCACCTGCTCTGAAAAGCGCCTGTGGGCAGGTGGTGGATGGGCGCGAAGATATTTTGGTGAGTGCTAACTGTCCCATGCTGAACATGAAAGTGAAGTTAGGCTCCCGCACGAAGACTGTCAAAGTTTGGGTGTTAATCGACTCGGGGTGTTCGCGTTGCTTGATGCACCCTGATGTGGTGGCTGCTCTGGAGTTACCCAGCTTTCCATTGCAGCGTCCCATGATTTTCACCCAGCTGGATGGTTCTACTGTGGGAGGGAAACCGGTCACCCATTTTACGGGAATGGTGGCATTACAATTAGGCAGCCACCATGAGGATGTGTTTGGTGAGAAGGAAGCTCTCAGCATGCCCCGTAAGCTCAGTCCTAAACAGATCCGCTGGGCTCAATTTTTTAGTCGCTTTGACTTTAAATTGAAATTCATTCTGGGCAAGAAGAACTTCCTGGCTGATGCGCTTTCCCGCCTGCCCCAGGATACGGTCCAGGCACCTGACATTGTGGGTACACTGTGCACAGAACCCCAGTTGGGTTTGCAGGCTGTCACACGCAGTCAAACTCGTGCGCAGCTGCCCCCAGCTTCAGTTTCTCTGGCTGGGGGGAGGACACCAGTTCCCTCTCAATCACAGCAACAGTTTCTGCAGGAGCTGAAATCTGATACTTGGTTGCAGGCGAATAGAGACACTGTTACATTTGACAAGGGGTTCGCTTGGAAGCAAAACCGCCTCTACGTGCCTGACAATTTGCGAAGGGAAATTTAAAATAGATCTCATGGTGATAAGGTGGCTGGTCATTTTGGGTTTTTTTAAAACATTGCACCTGGTACGGCGCCAGTTTTGGTGGCCTACCCTAAGACGTGATGTAAAAACTTATGTTGCTTCTTATCCTGTCTGTGCTATGTCAAAACGGAAGGGGGGTAAGCCGCAAGGGCTGCTGCAGCCCGTTGCAAGCCCATCCCATCCTTGGGAGGAGGTTTCCATGGATTTCATTGTGGATTTGCCTCCTAGTCAGAGAAAGACTGTGATTTGGGTGGTGAAGGACTACTTTTCCAAGCAAGCCCATTTCATTCCATGTGCTTCTATTCTGTCTGCTCTGCAATTGGCCTGCCTTTTTCTAATTCACATCTACCAGATTCACGGTAGCCCCTCCCACTTGCTCACGGACCACGGGACACAGTTCACTTCCCAATTTTGGAAGTCATTTTTGAAGTTGGTTGGCACCAAGCAAGTGTTGTCCACTGTGTCGCATCCGGAGACTGACGGATCGTAAGGATTGCCTACCCTAATAGACTCAGACTCACAAGCAGGAACTTAATGATATCTGATTTATTAAAGAATAGTATGCAAATACAGAGAAAGCTGAGAACGAGCAAAAGCGCACCAAATACAAACTAAAAACCCTCGGCTCAAACGTAAACCCTCCCCTCGCCCTGCCATTGCAAACTCCCCCCCCCCCCCAGGTGCTGGTAACCGTTTCTGCTGATGTCCTGGGAAAGGAACCTTGAACACACAAGATAACCCAAACACATTCCAATCCAGCTGCTAACATATAACAATCCCACGAGATGGAATCCTCCTCCCCTCCCAGACGAAACACGCATCAGCCAAATGACATGCGAAACGTTACGATGTAACGGCAACATTGGAACGGTGAATATGACATACCGCCCCCCCCCCCAAAACACTAAGGAGCAGGTTTCAGAGGATAAGCTAGATGAAAGCGTCTAACTAAAACAGGAGAATGAACATCACGGGCAGACACCCACTCAGGGTGGGGAAAGTGTTTCCACCCAATGAGGTACTGCAGGGTGCCATGAAGTCGGCGAGAATCAAGGACCTCCTTCACCTCAAAATGTTGCTGTCCGTCAATCATGATCGGAGCAGGAGGTGGGGGTTGCGGATGCCAATGATCGGAGTTGTTGACAGGCTTGAGCAAACTGCAATGAAAAACAGGATTCAAACGTTTCAGATGGTGTGGCAAATCCAGTTTAAACGTGACAGGGTACACAACTCCCACAATGGGAAAAGGACCAACAAACTTAGGAGCCAACTTCTTCAAGGGCTGAGGGGACCTAATGAACTTGGTGGAAAGGTAGACCTGATCACCAACTTTAAAAGCAGGTTGAAGGGCTCATCACTTATCAGTGTGCAGTTTATAGGCAGATTGGGCATCAGCCAACACCTGCTGAATCACTGGCCACGAATCTGCCAGTTGAGCAGCCCAATCAGAAGCAGAGCAGGGCTGTGCGGGGGGTTGAGGCAACTCAGGAATGGGACAAAATCCCATCCAAAAACAATATGGAAAGGGGTGTGCCCTGTGCTCTGATGGACGGCGTTGTTATAAGCCACCTCAGCAAAAGGTAGCAGATCAACCCAATTATCCTGCTGATCGTTGACAAATGCCCTCAAAAATTGTTCCAGGGTGGAATTAAGAACCTCCGTAGATCCGTCAGTCTCTGGATGCGACGTAGTGGACAACGCCTGCTTGGTGCCCACCAGCTTCAAAAATGCCTTCCAAAATTGGGAAGTGAATTGTGTCCCACGGTCCGTGACCAAGTGGGAGGGGCTACCGTGAATCCGGTAGATGTGGATTAGAAAAAGGCAGGCCAATTGCTGAGCAGACGGAATGGAAGCACATGGAATGAAATGGGCTTGCTTGGAAAAGTAGTCCTTTACCACCCAAATCACAGTCTTTCTCTGACTAGGAGGCAAATCCACAATGAAATCCATGGAAACCTCCTCCCAAGGACGGGAGGGGCTGGCCACTGGCTGCAGCAGCCCGTGCGGCTTACCCCCCTTCCATTTTGACATGGCACAGACAGGACAAGAAGCAACATAACTTTTTACATCACGTCTCAATGTGGGCCACCAAAATTGGTGGCGTACCAGATGCAAGGTTTTGACAAACCCAAAATGACCAGCCACTTTATCATCATGAGACCTAATCAAAATTTCCCTTTGCAAACTGTCAGGGACATAGAGGTGGTTTTGCTTCCAAGCTAAGCCTCTGTCAAATGTAACATTGTCTCTATTTGCTTGCAACCAAGTATCAGATTGCACCTCTAGCAGAAACTGTTGTT
This sequence comes from Candoia aspera, assembly GCF_035149785.1. NCBI lineage: Eukaryota > Metazoa > Chordata > Lepidosauria > Squamata > Candoiidae > Candoia > Candoia aspera. The sequence continues at coordinate 11,011,303 of NC_086157.1, forward strand.
GCAATTGCGAGGGAATTGGCGTCCTTCCCCCAGCCGGTGAAACTGAAGCTGGGGGCAGCTGTGCACGAGTTTGACTGTGTGTGACAGCTTGCAAACCCAATTGGGGTTCTGTGCACAGTGTACCCACAATGTCAGGTGCCTGGACCGAATCCTGGGGCAGGCGGGAAAGCGCATCAGCCAGGAAGTTTTTCTTGCCTGGAATGAATTTCAACTTAAAGTCAAAGTGACTGAAAAATTGAGCCCAGTGGATCTGCTTAGGACTGAGCTTACGGGGTGTGCTGAGCGCTTCCAAATTTTTATGGTCAGTCCAAACCTCAAAAGGACATTTAGCCCCCTCTAATAGGTGGCGCCATGCTTCCAAAGCAGCCTTGACTGCAAAAGCTTCTTTCTCCCAAACATGCCACCGCCTTTTTGTCTTGGAAAATTTCTGGGATAGATACGCACACGGCTTCAGGCGGTTGTCAGCATCCGCTTGCAGCAAGAGCGCTCCAGTTGAGAAATCGGAAGCATCCACTTGAACCACAAAGGGTTTAGTGGGATCAGGGTGTTGAAGAATGGGTTCAGCGGTGAACAGGCTTTTGAGTTTGTCAAAAGCTAACTGGCAGTCAGGTGTCCAATTGAGCAATGCCCCTGGGTTCTTTACCTTGCGTGTGTCCCCCAACCCCTTTGTACATAACAAGTCAGTGAGAGGCAACGCAATTTCGGCAAACCCCTGGATGAATTGGTGGTAATAGTTGGAAAACCCAAGAAAACTTTGGAGCTGCCTTTGGGTGCACGGGTGCTCCCACTCCAAAATAGCTTGAATCTTCGCAGGATCCATCTCAATGCCCTTGTCAGAGATCCTGTACCCCAGGTAGTCAAGCTGAGTCTGATGAAATTCACACTTAGAAAGCTTAGCATAGAGCTCAGCCTTTCTCAGTTTGCTAAGCACCTGTTTCTCTTGTGCTCATGTTCCTCTTCCGTTTCAGTATAAATCAAAACATCATCCAAACAGACCAGTACACCCTTGAACAAATGTTCATGTAACACTTCATTGATCAATTGCATGAACACCCCTGGTGCCCCCGCCAACCCAAAAGGCAAAACTTTATATTGAAAAGAACCCAGTGGACAACTGAAAGCAGTCTTCCATTCATCCCCCTCCCGTATGCGGATGCGAAAATAGGCTTCCCGCAAATCCAGCTTAGAGAAGATTTTCCCCTTAGCCAGATGTGCTAACATGTCTTTTATTAATGGCAGAGGATATTTGTTTAATATCGAGACCACATTTAATCTGCGATAATCTGTACAAAGTCTCAATGTCCCATCCTTCTTCGCTCAAAACAAGACGGGGGCGCCCACTGGCGAATTTGCTGGTTCAATAAAACCCCTGGCCAAGTGTTTGTCCACAAACTCCCTCAACGCTGCCAGTTCCTTTTGAGTCATGGCATAAATTTTTGGTTTGGGCAGTTGAGCATCGGGGACCAACTCTATCACACAGTCAGTTTTTCGATGGGGTGGGAGTTGGTCCGCTTCTTTCTCACCAAACACATCCGCAAAGCCTTGGTATTGCTCCGGCAAGCCCTCCAGTGGTGTGACAGTGAAATGCGGGGTTGCTGCTGCTGCCCTCCCCACTGCAGCCTCCGGAGCGTCGTCCTCCCCAGGGGCTTGATAGAAACCATCCCCAAAAGTCAAAGTCCTGTGTACCTAATTTATATAGGGGTTTTGTTGGACCAACCAAGGAATCCCCAGAATGACTAAGGGATGCCCCACAGGTGCCACCACAAACGGCAGCCCCTCACGGTGGCTGCCCATTTGCAACGCCACCATGCCCATGTAATGGGTGACCGGTTTCCTCCCCGCTGTAGAACCATCCAGCTGGGTGAAAATCATGGGACGTTGCAGTGGAAAGCTGGGTAACTCCAAAGCAGCCACCACATCAGGGTGCATCAAGCAACGCGAACACCCCGAGTCGATCAATGCCCAAACTTCAACAGTTCTTGTGCGGGAGCCTAACTTCACTTTCACGTTCAGTGTGGGATAGTTGGCACTCACCGAAACATGTTTGCGCCCATCCTGCACCACCTGCCCACAGGCGCTCCTTAGAGCAGGTGGCTGGCGTTTCCCGCCGGCTGGTGTAGATCGGGCTCCCCCTCGCCCCCGAAGTAAGGAACCTCCTCCACTTCAGTTTCAGCCATGGCTGCCTTCATTTTCCTGGGTAGGGAGGGAGATTTCCCCATCGGCTTCCCCGAATGTTCATCGGTCTTGCCCTTCAGGCACGCCACCACTTGGTGACCTTCCTTTCCACATCGGAGGCACTGCCCTTTCGCATAGCGGCGCTCCCTCTCCTCCTCCCAGGCACGTTGACTGGACTTTCCAGTAGGCGCAGCAGGGCGGGAACCCTTGCTGAGCCCGGAATATCTCATCACCTTCCTGTGAGCGAAGGTTTCATGGGCATGCTCAGCCTTCCCTGCCAACTGTATCCATTCATACAGGGTGTCTGGGTCGTCCCTACCGAGCGACCACCTCAGGACCTCCGTGTTCAGACTGTCCTTAAAAAGTTCTATTAAGGTAGATTGGGACCAATCCTCAACCTTCCCAGCCAGAGCCTTAAATTCCAGAGCATAGTCTGCTACCGATCGTGGCCCCTGGCTAAGCTCCCTCAGCGCCCGTTTTGCCCTTTCTTTAGCTAACGGGTCTTCAAAGTGTAGCTTCAACACCCACAGGAATTCTTCGAACTCCTCCAGCTCAGGGGCATCCGATTGACATAACTGCACATACTAATTGGCAGCCCGCCCCTTGAGCTTAGTGGCAATGGCATTAATCTTGGCTCTTTCTGATTCCCATTCATCCATATAACTCCTTGCATTGGTAAGGAAGAATGATAGCTTAGTTGGATGTCCATCAAATTTAACTGTAAAGTCCTTAACCCCCACTCCGGGCGGTCCCTTCACCACAGCTGGGCGGTCGGACTTTCTTTTAGCTCCCAAGGATCTCCGCTCTTGAGGAGGGGACCTTGAAATTCTCACCCTCGGTGCCCTTGCCCCCTCTCTGCGCCGGGTCCTACTCCTTTCCTCCGAAGAAGGTGGGGGCAAAGAAGGAGACGAATGCCTATTACTAGACTCCTCTCTCCTCCTCTCCCGGGGACCTCAGTCCATTGACATTTTCTGAAACATAAATTCTAGTGACTCCAATTTGGCCTCCACCAGTCTTATACAGTCAGGGGTTTGGGAATCCTCCTTTCCCTTCTGCCTCACCACAGTTGGGGAACTCGGGTACCGCTGTTTCCAAGACATTTTGGACGTCCCTGGTAGGGGTCCCTGTGTTTCATTCCAGGTGACCAGTTCACCTGGTGACTCGCCGGTCAGTTCAGGGGCTCTTTTACCTCCAACCTCCTCTTCTCCCAGGCCGGAGCTCGACACCTCCTGAATTTCTGAGAGCTCCTGAGTAGGGACCCTCTCTGTTCTTATCACCATGGAGTCGGGTTCCCCCTCGCTCGATTCCTTGCTTTCCGTGGTTTGGGGATTTGGTTTGCTCATCGCTAGCACTTCTCCCTCACAAAATAAATCTGGAAAGGGGCTAACGGAAATTTTTTTTAGATTCTCAGCTTTATGTAAGGATTGCCTAACTTAATAGACTCAGACTCACAAGCAGGAACTTAATGATATCTGATTTATTAAAGAATAGTATGCAAATACAGAGAAAGCTGAGAATGAGCAAAAGCACCCCAAATACAAACTAAAAACCCTCGGCTCAAACGTAATCCCTCCCCTCGCCCTGCCGTTGCAAACTCCCCCCCCCCCCCCAGGTGCTGGTAACCGTTTCTGCTGATGTCCTGGGAAAGGAACCTTGAACACACAAGATAACCCAAACACATTCCAATCCAGCTGCTAACATATAACAATCCCATGAGATGGAATCTTCCTCCCCTCCCAGACGAAACACGCATCAGCCAAATGACATGCGAAACGTTACGATGTACCGGCAACATTGGAACGGTGAACATGACATGGATCTACAGAGGTTTTAAATTCGACCCTGGAGCAATTTTTGAGGGCATTTGTCAACTATCAGCAGGATAATTGGGTTGATCTGCTGCCTTTTGCTGAGGTGGCTTACAACAACGCTGTTCATCAGAGCACAGGGCACACCCCCTTCCATGTCATTTTTGGCCGGGATTTTGTCCCCATTCCTGACTTGCCTCAACCTCCCACGCAGCCCTGCTCTGCTTCTGATTGGGCTGCTCAACTGGCTGATTCGTGGCCGGTAATTCAGCAGGCGTTGGCTGATGCCCAGGCTGCTTATAAGCTACACGCTGATAAGCGGAGAGCCCTTCAACCTGCTTTTAAAGTTGATGATCAGGTCTACCTTTCCACCAAGTTCATAAAGTCCCCACAACCATCCAAAAAATTGGCTCCTAAATTTGTGGGTCCTTTTCCCATTGTGGGAGTGGTGAACCCTGTCACGTTTAAACTAGATTTGCCTCACAATCTGAAACGTTTGCATCCTGTTTTTCATTGCAGCTTGCTCAAGCCTGTCAACCACTCCGATCATTGGCATCCTCAGCCTCCGCCTCCTGCTCCGATCATGATTGACGGACAGCAACATTTTGAGGTGAAGGAGGTTCTTGATTCTTGCAGGAGTCAAGGCACCCTGCAATACCTGATTCGTTGGAAGCACTTCCCCCACCCTGAGTGGGTGGCTGCCCGTGATGTTCGATCTCCTGTTTTAGTTAGACGCTTTCATCTAGCTTATCCTCTGAAACCTTCTCCTTAGTGTTTCACTTCTTTTTGGGGGGGCGGTATGTCATGTTCATCGTTCCAATGTTAACGGTGCATCGTAACGTTTCACATGTCATTTTGCTGATGCGTGTTTCATTTGGGAAGGGAGGAGGATTCTGTCTCCTGGGCTTGTTATCTGTATGCAGCTGGATTGGAATGTGTTTGGGTTATCTCGTGTGTTCAAGGTTTCCTTCCCAGGACATCAGCAGAAACTGTTACCGGCACCTGGAGTGGGGAGTTTGCAACGGCAGGGTGAGGGGAGGGTTTACGTTTGAGCCGAGGGTTTTTAGTTTGTATTTGGGGCGCTTTTGCTCATTCTCAGCTTTCTCTGTATTTGCATACTATTCTTTAATAAATCAGATATCATTAAGCTTCTACTTGTGAGTCTGGTTTTGTTAGGGTAGGCAAACATTACACTTACCTTATCTGGACCCAAATCAAAAGAGGAACGAAGAGGGAGAAATTATGGGTAATGTTAAAGCAGGTCTGCAACACTTGTGCACAGCTATTCCTGGCTATTCTCTCCTGCATGACAGTCTCTCATCTTCCCTTGGAGCAGAAGGGTAGGAATGCCAAACAAGGAGTGTTGTGTATATGCGTCTTCTCTTAGACAAGAGTCTTAAAAACTGTATTAAAAAGGCATTTTAACTGACCTTTTATCATAGGACACCAGGGAAAATAGATTCCAGAAAATGATGCCAACCACATGCTAATATTCACCAAGCTTGTACCATCAAGTGCACCAAGATGCCTTCATAAAATCTTCTTGCTGAGTTGGCCAACAGGAAGCAGAGGGATCTCTGATCATGGCCCATGGAACCACCTAACCCCAGTTCTCTCTGGATTTGCTGCTGGTTAAGGCATAAGCTTTGAACAAATGTTGGGGGGTCTGGGGGAGACCAAGGAAAAGCTTAAATAAAGTACTTGCATCGGAAATCCACAATGATGAAGTCATTTTTCATAGATATCTCTGCAAACCCAGAGGGCTTTGGTTGCAAAGTCTCATGGATGATCCCACTTCTTAAAATGATAGATGGGGAAGTGAAGCTCACTTTCCCCTAAACTGGGGGACTTAAGCTCACCAGCTTCTGAAGAGAAAAGGAGAGTGAAAAGAAACAGGGCAAAAGTGATGCTTTCTAGGTATGGCATGGCTGCTTCTACTATACTCCTGAGATGGAGGATCACATAAGTGTCCCTGTGACCTGTTGGTATTTGCAGTTGTTCAACTGAAAGTAGTTAGTGAGGCTGAGGTTAATCGTTCCATGAGGTTGGGAATCAAGATTTTGCTGCATTGTTTCTGTGTTTTGTTCTTGTGTAGCGCTTAGTGGTACACAAGATTGGGTTCTATGGATGGCAAGGAAGGAGATTCAGGCAGTGGTGCAGGAGAGAGAGGGAAGAGAGGAGGATCCCCGCAAACAGTGCTGTTGACACCTTTGAAATGGAAAAGAAATTGTCCCTTGCTCCAAGTGGACATCTGGATTATGCCTTTGATCTTGATCTTGAGCCTACCACCCCCCAAAATTCTTGGGTAGATTTCCACAAGAATGAAGCAAGACTGGCTGGTCAGCAAGTTGTAGAGCTACTCCTGGATGAGGCAAGTCTTGCCTCAGTTGCTATGTTGATTGTTATCATGGCATTGTTCAGGTTTGTTAATGTGTTTGTATACCCACTTGCGGTTGATGCTGTAACAATGCCTTGGCAACCTGTTCTGTGGATAATAGGGAGAGCTGAGGATCTGTCACCATATTCAAGTTCTAAAAGCCAGGTTTGGTGAGGGAGTAATGTGGCTTTCAAAATGGCTATCAGTCTGTCAAGGTAGGCCAGGTCAAGAAACACTCACAGGAATGCTCTTTATGTAGTAAAGTAGAACAATAGAATCTCGAAAGCCTGTCCAAGTTTCTCTCTGTCCCATCTTATATTAAACAAAATCAAGGCAGGATTATTTTGAGTTTCTTTGTCATGCTTCCTTCTATCCCCGTGTACTCTCTTCTCCAAGTCCCCCCTTAATGGCTTGCTTCTTCCTTTTCCACTTAATGACTCTTTCATACCTTCCCCACAGTCAGGTCTAAATTCTTTTACAGCATTTCGGCATCATCTATATAGCATCGTACGCACAGGACATGACTCCACAGAGTTTAATTACTTTCAGGAGGAAACGGCCCATGACAGAAACCGATGGGGTCTATCAGCTTCATTTCTTGAGTGTAACTCAGTGTTTCTCAAACTGGGGAACTTTAAGATGCTGGCTGGGGAGTTCTGGGAGTTGAAGTCCACATATCTTAAAGTCGCCCAGTTTGAGAAACACCTCTTTATTTAATGTCCACTTGTTTCCACCTGCTCGCAGCTGTGGCTAAGCTAACCAGAAACAGAGAACGTAGTACTGCATTGTCTGAACCAGGCTCCAAGCCACTTGCAAGCAAGCCAAGAATTGTGAACCACCTATTACTGTCTTCTTTTTCATTCTGGCTTGTAAGTTTTGTAAATTCGAATTGTACTCTCTTTCTCTTGTTGCATGTTTGTTTCCAAAGCTTACATGTATTATCATTCTTTTCACTGTTATTTTTTTATTTTACATAAAATATATATTCCTCCAGGCATCATTTAGTTACAAAGTGCTTGATCTACATTTTTAGTTACTTCCAGAGTTGTGTACCACAGTTTCAGTTCCCTAGGAAATTAAATTATATGCAAGCCATGCACATACAATTGTTTAACAGCTGGATTGGGATGTAGCATGCTACTGTTGACCGTATATCGTTCTCTTGTATGGCCCAGGTTCCTGAACTGAAAACAGAAATATTTTCCTGAGTTGGTCTTTCTCACCAGGTGCTAATACTGTGGAGCCAGCTAATCACAGCTGAGACAAAGATGTATGGTATTCAGAAGTTAAATATGAAACTAATGGATAAGAAATCCTTGAATTGCTAGAGCACATTTGGAATCAATTTCCTTAAACTTCAGTGTGCAACAGATGGAAGCTTGTTCAACAGTTTGGCTGCACATTCCTTAGCAAGCACCTGTTGAAGTCTTCTGAGAATCCAGAGGTTAGGGGTCACTTTGTCATAAAATTAATCTGAATGAACCTTCATTTATATAGGAAATGGAGGGAGGGAGGGAGAAAGGAAAGATATCTTTAGCACAAAAGTTGTACTCTGAAGCCAATAGAGTTCTTACCTTAAGCCAGGATTCCAAATTATTGATCTGAAATCATTAAACTAGGCAATATATTTATATTTATTATGCATTTACTGAAGATATTTACTGAATAGTAGGCATTATAGAAAGAGGGACAATTGAACATATTAAAATTATTGCCGAATTATTCCTTTTCCAATGGCAAGACCACACTTGCGATGTACCATCAGTATAACTGCAGCTGTTTAAAAATTTCCCCGAAGAAAATTCACACGATTTTGCTTGCATTTCTTAATATTGTCATACATCGTCATCAGAAGGCTTGGATCATACTGAAATCTGCTGAATATCTTTAAAAGTCCACACATTTAACCACAAATCCATTTTATTTATACTTTTACTTCCATTTGCTTTTCATGGTTCACAGGTTAGCAGTTGAACTTCTCCCTCATTCACATCTATGCTTAATCCCCAGTTTAAAAATCCCCAGTTCAGAGATAAGAACCTGAGAAACATCCTATCACATAAGATTAAAATTGGAAACCGGCCAATCTGCATGATGTATTTTGAGTTTTCCCGTGTTGGATGCTCTGTTTTTAGAGGGAGATTGGATTTGTGGTCATTGATAAGCGTATGTCTAATTTAAAAACAACATGTGAATGAATGGCCATCATCCAGTCTCATGAAGGCTTAAAGGTTTAACTAACACTTTGAACTGGGTTGGAAAAGAGGATGTCCATATGTGGTTGGTGAAATATTAGAATGAGAGGCCTGAATCCCAAGACCGCTCATCTAGGAATCTTTGTTGTGCTCCAGCTGAAGTTCCATAACTGTCTTCCAAGACTTAACAAGGCTGTATGAGCTTCCCTCATCAATGAAGAGGGCTATTGCAGATGATGGAAAAGCAATTCACATCATAACTTACTCAGCTAATTAGATTATTAACATTAGTCTAATGCTGTTTAACTTCAGCAAAGGATCGTTACCTTGTCGTGGTGCTGGAGCTTGAGCACCTCAATGATGCCATGAGCTAAACCATGAAGGGCCACCCAAGACGGGAAGGTCATGACAGAGAGGTCAGACTAAATGTCAGACTAAATGTCTAAATGGCAACCCACCCCAGTATTCTTGCCGTGAAAACTAAATGGATCAGTACAACCAGAGATATGTCGGTATACCATCGGAAGATGAGATCCCCAGGTCGGAAGATGGTCAAAATGCTACTGGGGAGGAACAGAGGATGAGTTCAACTAGCCCCAGACGTGATGACGCAGCTAGCTCAAAGCCGAAAGGACGGCTAGCGGCCGACGGTGCTGGTGGTGAACGGCGAATCCGATGTTCTAAGGATCAACACACCATTGGACCCTGGAATGTAAGATTTATGAGCCAGGGCAAATTGGATGTGGTTATTGGTGAGATGTCAAGATTACAGATAGACATTTTGGGCGTCAGTGAACTGAAATGGACTGGAATGGGCCACTTCACATCAAATGACCATCAGATCTACTACTGTGGACAAGAGGACCACAGAAGAAATGGAGTAGCCTTCATAATTAATAGTAAAGTGGCTAAAGCAGTGCTTGGATACAATCCAAAAAATGACAGAATGATCTCAATTCGAATTCAGGGCAAGCCATCTAACATCACAGTGATCCAAATATACGCCCCAACCACAGATGCTGAAGAAGCTGAAGTAGAGCATTTCTATGAGGATCTGCAGCACGTACTGGACAACACGCCTAAAAGAGATGGTATTTTCATCACAGGAGACTGGAATGCTAAGGTGGGCAGTCAAATGACACCTGGAATTACAGGTAAGCATGGCCTGGGAGAACAAAATGAAGCAGGACATAGGCTGATAGAATTTTGCCAAGACAACTCACTCTGCATAACAAACACTCTCTTCCAGCAACCTAAGAGACGGCTTTATACATGGACTTCCCCGGATGGACAACACCGAAACCAGATTGACTATAAGCTTTGCAGCCAAAGGTGGCGGACATCTATACAGTTGGTAAAAACAAGACCTGGAGCTGACTGTAGTTCAGATCACGAACTTCTTCTTGCACAATTTAGGATCAGACTAAAGAGCTTAGGGAAGACCCACAGATCAGCTAGATATGAGCTCATTAATATTCCTAAGGAATATGCAGTGGAGGTGAAGAATCGATTTAAGGGACTGGACTTAGTAGATAGGGTCCCAGAAGAACTCTGGACAGAAGTTTGCAACATTGTTCAGGAGGTGGCAACAAAATACATCCCAAAGAAAGAGAAAACCAAGAAGGCAAAATGGCTGTCTGCTGAGACACTAGAAGTAGCCCAAGAAAGAAGGCAAGCAAAAGGCAACAGTGATAGGGGGAGATATGCCCAATTAAATGCAAAATTCCAGAGGTTAGCCAGAAGAGATAAGGAATTATTTTTAAACAAGCAATGCGCGGAAGTGGAAGAAGACAATAGAATAGGAAGGAGAAGAGACCTCTTCCAGAAAATTAGAAACATTGGAGGTAAATCCCAGGCAAAAATGGGCATGATCAAAAACAAAAATGGCAAGGACCTATCAGAAGAAGAAGAGATCATGAAAAGGTGGCAAGAATATACGGAAGACCTGTATAGGAAGGATAACAATATCGGGGATAGCTTTGACGGTGTGGTCAGTGAGCTAGAGCCAGACATCCTGAAGAGTGAGGTTGAATGGGCCTTAAGAAGCATTGCTAATAACAAGGCAGCAGGAGACGACGGCATCCCAGCTGAACTGTTCAAAATCTTGCAAGATGATGCTGTCAAAGTAATGCATGCTATATGCCAGCAAATTTGGAAAACACAAGAATGGCCATCAGACTGGAAAAAATCAACTTATATCCCCATACCAAAAAAGGGAAACACTAAAGAATGTTCAAACTATCGAACAGTGGCACTCATTTCACATGCCAGTAAGGTAATGCTCAAGATCCTGCAAGGAAGACTTCAGCAATTCATGGAGCGAGAATTGCCAGATGTACAAGCTGGGTTTAGAAAAGGCAGAGGAACTAGGGACCAAATTGCCAATATCCGCTGGATAATGGAAAAAGCCAGGGAGTTTCAGAAAAACATCTATTTCTGTTTTATTGACTATTCTAAAGCCTTTGACTGTGTGGACCATAACAAACTGTGGCAAGTTCTTAGTGGTATGGGGATACCAAGTCATCTTGTCTGCCTCCTGAAGAATCTGTATAACGACCACGTAGCAACAGTAAGAAAAGACTACGGAACAACGGACTGGTTTAAGATTGGGAAAGGAGTATGGCAGGGCTGTGTACTCTCACCCTACCTATTCAACTTGTATGCAGAACACATCATGCAACATGCTGGGCTTGAGGAATCCAAGGCTGGAGTTAAAATCGCTGGAGGAAACATTAACAGTCTCAGATATGCAGATGATACCTCTTTGATGGCTGAAAGCGAAGAGGAACTGAGGAACCTTATGATGAAGGTGAAAGAAGAAAGTGCAAAAGCTGGCTTGCAGGTACACCTCAAAAAAACCAAGATTATGGCAACCAGCTTGATTGATAACTGGCAAATAGAGGGAGAAAATGTAGAAGCAGTGAAAGACTTTGTATTTCTAGGTGCAAAGATTACTGCAGATGCTGACTGCAGTCAGGAAATCAGAAGACGCTTAATCCTTGGGAGAAGAGCAATGACAAATCTCAATAAAATAGTTAAGAGCAGAGACCTCACACTGACAACAAAGGTCCTCATAGTTAAGGCAATGGTGTTCCCTGTAGTAACATATGGCTGCGAGAGCTGGACCATAAGGAAGGCTGAGCGAAGGAAGATCGATGCTTTTGAACTGTGGTGTTGGAGGAAAATTCTGAGAGTGCCTTGGACTGCAAGAAGATCAAACCAGTCTGTACTCCAGGAAATAAGGCCAGACTGCTCGCTTGAGGGAATGATATTAAAGGCAAAACTGAAATACTTTGGCCACATAATGAGAAGACAGGACACCCTGGGGAAGATGCTGATGCTAGGGAGAGTGGAAGGCAAAAGGAAGAGGGCCTGACCAAGGGCAAGGTGGATGGATGATATTCTAGAGGTGACGGACTCGTCCCTGGGGGAGCTGGGGGTGTTGACGACCGACAGGAAGCTCTGGCGTGGGCTCGTCCACGAAGTCACGAAGAGTCGGAAGCGACTAAACGAATAAATAACAAATGCTGTTTAAAGCATAGACACTTAACTTACAATAGTGCAAATAACACATGTGCTATGGTGAACACATGAATGAATGAAATATGAAAATTGTCAATCTTTGCATACAGTCTGGTGAATACACTTAATTAACATTAATTAACATTTAACATATGTCTAAGTTTGTTAAGATTCCCCTGAAAATATTAATTTGATCAAGATTTGGTCCAAGAATATCCATTAATTAATGCAAGTACAGCATTCAGAATGAAAGCTTGTTGGTACCAGCATTTAGGTTGTTTTACCTTGGATGACTACTTTAGATGCATAGACAGTAACATTTAAAAGAGGTACATCTTTGCAACATGTGAATGGGAAGAGGTGCATTCCAGCTTGTAACGAGTCATGGAGGAGAAATCCCTGCCGTTAATATATCATTCGTGTCATATTTGGTCTTTGTTGTAAAAATAACACAGGAGTTTTATAGGTGGTTCCACAGGCTGTGAAGACCCACCTGTCTTGCAGATGATTTCCTTCAGGATGCCAAATGCATTTAATTATTTGTACTCCTGTCAGGCACGTTGTTGGAGTTGCAAAGCATTTGATTTTTGCAGGAAGGATTTTGCATTGCATTTCTTAGCTCAGTTGTGGCTGTTCTAGCCCATTCCTGAATTGCTGGAAATTTCAGAGGAGGAACAGAAATTTAGTGCGGAACAGAAGCTTAAACATTTGCCCAGCGTGGCTTCAGAAATAAATTAGTTCAATAATTAATGTTCAAAACACTCCCCCACGTCTAGGAGGTTACCAAATTGTTGTTCTGGGACAGCCTGCTTCCAACCAGGAGACATACTTTGGAAAGTGACTCATCCGGTGAGGGTAACACTCTTACTTGTTCTAAAATTCCATTTTCAGTGTGTCAGAATGACGTATTTTACATTGGAAAAGTTGTATTTTGGTTTAATATTTCGTTTTATGAGAAGATCAAGTAAGGGAAGCATGGTTAGAAGAAATATCGGTACAGGTATTGGTGGCTTAGCTAATTTAAGTTCTGAGAAGTTGATGCTCATGTGTGTGGAAGTTGGACAATTTTAATCATGGCTATTGTTATGGAACATTTTAAAATAGTTCTGTTGTGCTAGATAAATTAACAAAAGGAAAGTATAACACAGGTACAGCATTAATGCAATAATAGCTTTAATAATGAAAAAAGAAAGAATGGAGAAAAGCACCCTAAATATAATGTTATACACAAAACTCCTAAAACTTTGACCATATTGCTCAAGTCTTCTGTGCCTCTTGCTGAAAAAAAAAATCCAACGCAAATGTTGACATCCATTAGACTCCCCATTGTTGCAAATCTTTGGATTTCTCCTTCCAATGTTGTAAGATCATTCAGTCATTCTGGATATCTTGACAGATTTAAAATACTGAAGATATATCCAAGAAGAAAGTAGATCTCCTTAATGCAGAGAGATCGATTCAGAATCATATTAACAATCCTGTTGATATCAAGTCAAAAATGTGACAGTGGTTGTGTAATTCCAAACAACATGAGCGAATGATCTACCTCTCAGAGTTGTATCTGTAGTGGTGAGACCATCATGACCAACTATGATGATAAACTATAAAGATTAAAGACAAAAACTTATAAATTTGGGGGGAAAAAAGTGTCTGGGAAAAAATAGCTAAATTTAACAAATGTAAACAATGCATTCCAAGGTTGTATGCCACCACTTCAAGAAAGGATTAGGTTGAAGAATGCCTATACATTTCAATATGAATAAATATAAAATAATGAGATAAAGTTTGTAGCTAGGGGTGCTTTTAACTCCATCTCTGTCACTGGAGGACAAGGCGGCACGAGGTAACTCTTACCAGCTTAGGGCAATGAGTCTTTTTGGAGTTGAGCAGCCTTAACAAATCTAATAAATAGTTATTAGTATTAGTAATTATTATTATTTGGATACCAAAATAGCCAAGGTACAGTAAAATATATCCGTTTTCCCAGATCCTTTATATGTTCTGTTTTTGTATTCAGATCTTTACCAGATGTTTGTGCAGCCACATGGGCTTTTTTGTTCTCCTCTCCTTTCCCCCCATCACTGGAATTGCTTGCAATTGTGTTAACAGGAACTCCCACCATCTTGAGCTCTTTTCCAAACAGCTTCTCCTGGCGTGAGATTCCGCTGTTCCATCATACTGTAGATTCAATTGTTCTGAATTTATGAAAATCTGCTTTTTAAAAAGTCCAAGATATGTCTTCAGCTACACTCAGTTTTAGCTTTGGAGTGATCTAGCCCACAGAAACAGGTGGTGAGTCACTTTTATTAGTTCCTCTAGTCATCCTGTGCCTTTGGAATTGAAGAGTGATATAGGCTTGTTTTAAATAAATGTCCGTAAAGAGAAGTTTTTTTAGAAACTAGAATTGTACCTCAACCTCTCTTAGAATATGGAGATCTTAATCTGGCCAGCAGAGGTTTGAAAATGAATCAGTAAACCAGATCTGGCTTTTAAAACCCTCAGGGTTTCCTGCCTGCCTGCCTGCCTGCCTGCCTGCCTGCCTGCCTGCCTGCCTGCCTGCCTGCCTGCCTGCCTGCCTTCCTTCCTTCCTTCCTTCCTTCCTTCCTTCCTTCCTTCCTTCCTTCCTTCCTTCCTTCCTTCTCTCTCTCTCTCTCTCTCTCTCTCTCTCTCTCCGCTTCCCTCCTCCCTCCCTTTTACAGCATTACTGGCAATCAGAGAAACTATTTGAGATTAGGATGCTCCCTGGAAACTATGTCACCCTTTGGCAGGGTCAGATATATTTGAAGTATCCACAGGTGTGTAGTCTAAATTTATTTCAAGACAAAACTGTGTGCGTTGACGTAAACTCTTTCCAATATTTAGTCAGATTTCTAAATATATTTTTACACTTCATTCGGTCCCTCCGCTAGTGGTTTGCTGAGGAATTATTGAAAGATGTGACTGGGAAGTTAGAAACCTTGGTGGTATGCCTTTGAGTATCTTGGAGCTGAATATTTTTTAAATGATGTGGTCTATCACTGTAGCCTATTTAGGACTGGTGGACTCAGGGGTATCATGGAATATCACAGAAGAATCAAGATCGCAGTTGTGCCCATGTCTTCAAAGCCCGTTCCTCTCTTAGTGCATGTATCACCCATACCTTAGAAAGGGCTGTGGCTGTGATCACCTGGGTGCACCCACTATCTTGACTTTTTGAGCTCCCCTTCCACAGTGGCCCCTGAGTGGATAATAGTTTTATTAGGGCAGTTCTTTGGGGCAGAAATTCAGGGTCCTATTCAAAAGAACATGGAGTCAAACACAGCACCAGCTGGCTTATAATTCCAGAAGTAAATAACATATGACACATGACCACACAAAGTGTTCCTTGCATCTCCAAACATGTTATATAACTTGGGCTGAATCTTGCCTATTTTTTTCAAGTTTATCTCATTGATTTAAGTTCAGCCTCCCTTCTCCCTATCCGCTCCGCAGTTGTCAGGGCAGCTGATGCCCCGAATTTAATGTTTGTGTTCAGATTGCTCTCAGGATTTGGTTGCGCATGCCAAGAGGTCATGAATACCATACAAAACTATACCAGCAGCAATGCTGGAGGCAGTTTTAAAAATCTTCCAAACTCCTTGTGAAAATATTTTGGTGTCCCACTGATCCTCACTGACATCAGCACATACTATTGTGATATCCAGTTGACCGAGGGATAAGGGTGGATGAGATCACTCAGGATTAATCCTTCTTGTCCTCATTTGCCCTCAGGGTATCATCCCATATTAATAAAATCTGATTGGCTATATAACTTCATGATGTCATTTTCTTCAATATACAATTGCTGATTGCCAGGGAAGAAGATGATAGAAGCAGCCAATAGGAAACACACAGCATGTTTGTCATGAAAACAGGTACAGGTAGTCCTTGCTTAACAACCACAATTGAGACCAGAATCTTGGTTGCTAAGCAAAGCGGTCATTAAGTGAATCTGACATGATTTTACGACCTTTTTGTGGCAGTCATTAAGTGAATTGCTGCGGTTGTTAAGTGAATCACATGGTTCCTCATTGATTTTGCTTGCCAGAAGCTGTCTGGGAAGGTTGAAGATGGCAATCGTGTGACCACGGGATGCTGTGATGGTCATAAATGTGAACTGGTTGCCAAGTGCCCAAATCATGATAACGTGACCATGGGGATGCTGCAACAGTCATAAGTGTGGGTACTGGTTGTAAGTTGGCTTTTTCAGCATCGCAAGTCTGAACCATCACTAAATGAATGGTCATTAAGTGAGGACTACCTGTATAATAAAAAAGGTCGAAGAAACTATGAATCTTTGCTCCAAAGGAAGGGTTCTTTTGGATGGCATGGAGAAGTAGAAATATTTTCTACTTTCAATCTGAACAAAAGAAATTAGAAAGAATTCAGTGTTGATGGTAGTCATGATGATGATGATGATAATGGAAAGAAAAACTAATCCGTATACTAAAGAGTTTGTTAGAGAGATAAAGGCTAGGAAGTCATTTCTCACCATTTTTTTTTCTGTCCTGCTAAGTATTTTTTGCAAGCTATTAATATTTTTGCATTCTGGTTGTCTGCTAAACAGTTTTTGTCTTCCTCAGTTTCTACAAATGCTTGGTTTTTAAAAATATTTTATTTCAAAATACAAAATACAAGTATTAAGAAAACACCTAAATACACTAAAATTACAATTAAATGGAACAATCCTTAAGCTTAAAAAATAACAATCAAAAAAAGAAAAGGAGAAAAAACTCAAATAAACTATGAAAAGAGAAAAATACCTTCTATATTAAATCTTAAATCTATATTAAATCTTCTGTATTAAACCCACCAATAGTTACTAGTTTATTAATAAATACCACATAGTACTATTGTATAACCAGTACAAAATATTAATGTAAATAATATCCCCAAATCTCTGTAAATGTAGTACATATTGCTCTGTCCTTTGATTAGTAGAAAATATCACCTTTTCCAAGACTGATAAATCACGCATTTCTAAAAGCCATTCCTTAACATCTGGAATAATATCACTTTTCCAATTTCTCAATAGAATTCTTTTAGCGACCCCCTCCCCATGCCTGATATAACCATAATTCCTGATAAACAGTCAGATTCCGAAGCTTTGGTATATAATTCAACATCTCATTAACATCTTTAACATTTAAAGATTTAAACATGGTTTCTAGTACTTTTCAAAAATGCTTCCAAGACTTTTTTTTTTAATTGGAAGGACAAGATGGGATGATCATTCAAACCTCACATTCCCCCACTGAACACCACTGGAAATGTGCCACAGAGATGGACATTTGAGCTCTCTTTGGGTATTTCTTCCAATGAGGAAGGGGTTGAAAGTGGTCAAGGCTGGGCAAATACATTGGTCCCAGTCATGTCCTTCTCCAGTCTTCATTCATTCAACTGGAAGGTCTTAGGAAGAGCTGTGTTCACGTTCTCTTGGACAGTCCTAAGTCCAGTTTGCTTGGAGAGCTGTAGTTGCGCTCAAGCAGGTGTGACTCTACCTACTCTAGATCTTCTGGCTGAATGGGTAAGAGTAGAGGCTGTGCAGGTGGAGGCAAAAGTTTTGTTATATTCTTCAGCAAATGTGCTACATGGCAGAATTAAAACCATAATGGACTTCATATAGATGTCTATTACTGTCACCTTGCTTAGGCAGGAAATACAGTAAGAAGGACCCACCCTTTTCTTTGACCTTGAATGCAAGGTATTCAAGGTAAATTAACACTTTTTCCCTAGCAAATGCATTCATTTTGTAAGCTCTATTCCAGACTGACTTTGAATTGCAGACCTCATGGGTTGAAGCATGTGGACAAAGTATTTGGACTTTCATCCCATACCCTGCTTGTTATAACTCCTTGAAATTCTGTCCTGGAGAACAGAAAAGCTGCCCTGCTCTTTGGTGGGATTTTGGTGGGTCCTAATAAACTGGTAGCTGGTCCAACCTATGCATTTTGGATTTTTTCCCCTTATGAACCAGCATGGTTATGCTTGCTTTTTAAAGGACAGAACTGTTTCTTTAGAAAAAGCTGGAACTGAGCAGGTTTGAATCCTCCAAGGCAGTTCTCAAACTGAAGACTGTAAGAAAAAAGGAGAAGAAATAAAATTTGTGATTGTTTCATTTCATGATCTATCTCCTGTATTTGTTACCCTTTTTTCTCACATGGATTTTGAATTATTTTTTGGGCTTCCATTACTGCTGATGTTGAACTAATGAAATTTCTTGTCTTGGGGATACTAAGTTTCAAATTATTCCTTGGCTATAAAATCACACTGACAACAAAGTTCCGCATAGCTAAAGCAATGGTGTTCCCTGAAGTAACATATGGCTGTGAGAGCTGGACCATAAGGAAGGCTGAGAGAAGGAAGATCGATGCTTTGGAACTGTGGTGTTGGAGGAAAATTCTGAGAGTGCCTTGGATTGCAAGAAGATCAAACCGGTCCATCCTCCAGGAAATAAAGCCAGACTGCTCACTTGAGGGAATGATATTAAAGGCAAAACTGAAATACTTTGGCCACATAATGAGAAGACAGGACACCCTGGAGAAGATGCTGGTGCTAGGGAGAGTGGAAGGCAAAAGGAAGAGGGGCCGACCAAGGGCAAGATGGATAGATGATATTCTAGAGGTGACGGACTCATCCCTGGGGGAGCTGGGGGTGTTGACGGCCGACAGGAAGCTCTGGTGTGGGCTGGTCCATGAAGTCACGAAGAGTCAGAAGCGACTGAACGAATAAACAACAACATATCTAGCTGATCTGTGGGTCTTCCCTAATCTCTTTAGTCTGATCCTAAATTGTGCAATAAGAAGTTCGTGATCTGAACTACAGTCAGCTCCAGGTCTTGTTTTTACTGACTGTATAGATGTCCACCACCTTTGGCTGCAAAGGATGTAGTCAATCTGATTTCGGTGTTGATGACCGACAGGAAGCTATGGCCTGGGCTGGTCCATGAAGTCACGAAGAGTCAGAAGCGACTGAATGAATAAACAACAACATAAAATCATTTGGACAATCCTAGCACAATCACTACATCTACAGTATATTGATTGTTGCAGCACTCAGTGGGATGAGAGGAACCCCACCTATTGCCTTGGGCTTCTTGAACGAGGTCATGTTTGAGCTGATTTAGATGACCGCCATAAGAGAGACCACGGAAGTTTCTATGAAATGAAAAGGAAGCTGCACTTCCAGAAGGAAGAAATAGGTGTGTGTAGGAAAGGCATCAAAACAGGTACTAAGATCAATGAGAAATATATCAAGAATGCTGCTTGTGGTAAGGATTAAAGATGTAAAAGGCATCTTCTTCTTTGTCTAATTCTGCAGCCACCAGATGGCAACCTTATCTGCCTATATTCATTTTATAATTGATCCTTAGAAGATTGTCAGAGATGTACTTTTGGATTAGCCAAAAGTAAGTCAAATTTGGACCTGGAGTGTGTTTGTTGGGCAGCAACCAGTTCTGACTGTTGCCATCAGAACCAGTTATTGCCTAACTTTGATCATGACCCCCTAGATTATGGGTGGAATCATGACTTTGAATGATACGTACTTACCTCTGCTAGTTTAAATGCTGCCATTTAACTTTTTAACCACATTCTGTAGCAATATTATGAGTGCTAAAGTGATCTCTCACTTCCTTTTGCAGTCTGTACAGATCAGAAGCAAGCTGGCAGTAGCAAACCACATTTTTGACAGGCAAGTCATTTATTTTGGCTTCTTCTATATATCCAGGAACATTAAGGGGGCAGGTAAAACAAAACAAAGCCCTCCAAATCAAATAAGCTATTTTCCTGGACAAAAAGGTATGATTGTGTTACCTTCAGGATCTCTTTCTTACCATTGAGAAGTGATTCTCTTCTAGGCCAAAGCAAACAGACTCACTGACCAGACCAAGAACCCTCCGGTTACTTGCTGGAGTCCAGAACTGCAGCCTCAAGAGAAGCCAAATCCTCCATGTGTTGTCCAGGAATTCAACCCAGAGAAGGTTTATCTACCACAGGATAACATCAGGCTGCGTGTCTCTTAATCATGAACCCTAACATGTTCCATAACGCTATACTTCATGGGGTCTGTTGAGTAGGTACTATTTAACACTGGATGCAATTAGTAGGAACAGGGTGGCCAACCTGATTCATTTTACATCCTAAACCAGGAAAGTCAACGTTGTTCTCTCCTTGAGAATTTTTTTAAAAATGCAATGAAAATAAATAACTTGTTGCTGACTGTTCATGATAACCCAACATGAGCTCAGGAATGTTATTCCTTAAGCTCTTCTGATAGATGTCTTTCCAGGTTAAAAATAGAAGCACGTGGTGAACGATACTTAACCCTAAGTGCTAGTAGATCTGTTAAAAAATACCTGCTTTAATTGCAGTATCACACCATATCTTCCAGATCTCCAGGTACCCAGGTCAGTTGGGTGTTCAGCATCTCATTCTGGATTCACAGGACACCAATTACTCATTACAGAGAAGAGCACAATACTAGAGCATTGGTACTCACAAGGACAGCACCAGCATCTTTTTGAACTTATGAGCTGTCTGGACCACTAGGGCAGATGGCCAGAGATAGATGATGGGGAGGGTCTTCACCTGCTCTCTGTGGTCTCTTTCTTAGGTAAAGGTAAAGGTTTCCCTTGACATTAAGTCCAGTTGTGTCTGACTCTAGGGGGCGGTGCTCATCTCCGTTTCAAAGCCGAAGAGCCGGCGTTTGTCCGTAGACACTTCCGTGGTCATGTGGCTGGCATGATTACACGGAACGGCATTACCTGCCTGCCAAAGCGGTACCTATTAATCTACTCACATTTGCATGTTTTTGAACTGCTAGGTTGGCAGGAGCTGGGACTAGCAACGGGAGCTCGCCCCGTCACGCAGATCTGAACTGCCGACCTTCCGATCGGCAAGCTCAGCAGCTCAGCGGTTTAACCCGCAGCACCACTGTGTCCCTCCGGTCTCTTTCTTACCTGCTGTTAAACGAGTCTCTGTGTTTAAGAGACAAGGGGACTTCATGTCTCCTCTTCTCTCTCTCTCCTTCCCTCCCTTCAAGATGTCGGGAGTTTAGGTAGAAACAAGACTTTCCTTTTCTTATTTCTGAATAAATCTAACTTTTGCTTCATGTATCGTAGATGTCTGCTGGCTTTCGTTAATAGCTGGGCTAAACCCATATGCTGCATCTAGGGCAATATTTTTCTTTTCAAGTGGACTTTCTGCTGCTTAATAATTTAAAGATTATGGGATAATTCAGTACAGGAATTAATGGCAAAAGCCAAAGTTCCATGTTCCACTGTGGCTTAATTACAAATACAGTTTTCAGCTCCCTATTTATCTTAATAGTTTACATATTAATATTAGATACATAGTAAATACAGAATAGCCTTTTCAAAGTCCAGATTAAATGTGTTGCCATCAAATATGCTATATGGTAATTTAAAAAAAATTCCCATCTCTTAAAGGTTTGTCTCTGATATTGATCTTGAAATGGTGGGTTATATTTTATTGTATTGTGAAGTTTACAAGTTTTCGGCAGGATATTATCTGGCCTATTTTAAAATCAAGACCAGGAAGAGATATTTCCGAGCATGTTAAATTTTTACTTGCAGATGAAAATCCTAAAATTATAGAGGCAACAGCCAGATTTTTAACTATGGCTATAAAAACAAGATCTTTAGTAACACATCAAAAAGCTAGAGTTTTAAAAGTTTTATGTAATATTTATCAATTATTTCATTTGATAACTGTTTGATCTCATGCCAAATTTTAAATTATATTTGTAATTTGCTATTTGGGCCTTTTGGCTGTAAATAAAATTTACTTAATGATTTGGAATGTTTTTAACACTCTGTTTACTCAGAAACATCCTCTATCAAGGTGTCCTGCTGAATTAAAATCGCCAGCACCTTCACACTGACAGAAAGAACCAATTTTGGGTAGCTTTATATGTGTGTTCCATCATATGGCCAAGAAGGCAATAGTGGCTAATTGTGGTTTTATGTAGTCTTTAAAAAAAATATTGTAGCTGCTTTGACTGAAGGGTGGCTGCTGATTGGCACCATTCAACTGGTCTTATATGGTTGCAAGGTTCAAGGGCTTAAACCTACTACAGTTGTGCGGTGTACTTAACAAGGGTTCTTTACAACACAACACGGTCTCTCTTCTGAAAGCAAAGTGAAGCATCAGGAACAAGGATCTTGTCCCCTCCGTGATGTGAAACTCTTTGCCAAGGTGAACCCAAGTGCCTAGCCCAGCGAAGGACCTCAGTGATGGAAGGTTATTCTGCACCAAGCATATTTATCTGCTATTCCATAGTTTGACATCTATTCTGAGCACAGAGGGAGCTTGATTCCACCCACCACCACTTCCCACACACCATAACTGGCTGAAAAAATATCAAGATGGTTGACCGCTTCACAGTATGGAGTTTGTTATGCAAATTAATTTATACTTGATGTGGAGACAGTTCTGGGAAGTGTGAAAAAGGCAACTCTCTATATAGGCCCTGCATCCGAGGGAAGTCTCTTCTGATCTAGAATGCAGAGTTTGGCTTACATCTCAGCAGTGATATCACAAGCGTTGGCTGGGGCTTGGGGGTGGGGTTGTCATGTACCATCTGGCGAAATCAAGAGTCCTTCAAATGTCAAGAGAAGATCTAAACAACAGTAGTATCTCCAGAAATGTCTGTGAATCACTCAGCTCATTCTTATCTTTTATACATTTGGCCCTGTATGAAAGTGTGGTGGAGGAGAACAAAATTTGTTGAGAGATGTTCTGGCTGCTCAGATTTTTGGAGTGGGTGGAGTGGTGCAAAAAGCATTGTATATTCGCATGTCCAAAAAGCCATCAATATTTTTTTCTCATTAATGACTGCCAAGAAAGCTTAGCAAGCATGGAGTGGAAATATATAGATCTTCCAATGAATTACTAGCTGATGAAACAACAGGAACCAGAGGACATGTTCTGGATGGGGGAAAGAAAATGTACTGAGACCTGTGCTATTTAACTGGATTGTAAATGACAATATGACTGAGTATTGAGGTGGCCACATCTGGAGATGGGACCAAATTGTTCAAGATTGTAAGCCTGAAAGCAGAATCTCCAAAATGTGGTTCCTATTGAAGTATGAAATGCTTTGGTGTGTAGACACCAACTAAGAAAAATGTTTTACTCCAGTGAAAAGATTTTAGTATACCTGGTTTAAAACCCTGGAATAGACACATCTCATCTTTTATGCCCTGATTTTTTTTTTCTGACCTCCCAGAAAATCTCATCAGCACCATTCCCTATAGTCAAGAGTTGATTTGGTTTGGGTTAAGATCTGAGTTTGGTTCTGTGTAGATTTATTACAACATATTATTCTCTTTCCCATTTTTCTTTTTGCTTTAGCTCTCTTGTCACTTCTTATGGTTTTTGTCTTCATTTAATTTTGTTTCTTGTTTCTCCTCATCAGGTTTGAATTAACAGCAACCAATCATTAAAAAGATCTTGGAGAATGATATTTCACCAAGAATATAAAGTTTATTTACATATAGAATATAAGGGTAAAATAGCACATTCCATGCCAAGAATATTGGAAAGGGATTAAAAAGAACATTGCAAGGATATTTTTATATGTGTCTGTGGTACAGCCACATTTGAAGTACCACGTTCAGGTCTGGTTGTCACAACTCAAAGGACCTGTAAAGGATGCAGAAAAAGATTATCAACTCCTGGATGCATCTTCCCTTCAAAGGAAGAGCAAACCATTTCAGGCTTTTTAGACAAGGAAGAGGTGGGGCAGAGTAACAGTCTTACACAGTCCAACTCAGCTGGTTGATTTTGTTTTGCCTTGAGTTTTAGGGTTTGATGTATCCATTGTATGTTTTTGAATGTGAGACTTTTGATGGAGGGCAGTTAAGAAGCATTCTACATGTGGAGAGACACTAGAATGTGTCCAGTGAAATGGAAATTTGTTTAAAAACCTCAAGCATAGCAAACTGTTTCTTCATATAAAATATTACTAGCAACGTAACTGTGAGACTTTGTGTAAGTGTGTGAAATGGTAGATCACTCTCTCTTCCAAACAGATCTGTGTGGGCATAGCCCTTCCCTTCCCTTCCCTTCCCTTCCCTTCCCTTCCCTTCCCTTCCCTTCCCTTCCCTTCCCTTTCCTGTTATATGGCCTCACTGAGCTGATTTTCTCTATTCCCCCCACCGCCCCCAAGCCAAGACTTCATAGCTTCAAAAGATGTCCACTATTAAGCTTTTGGAGCATCTTCCCACTTAGTCTCCTCTCCCACACTTCGTTCTGGCACTTCTGCAAACCTTGAGACACACACCCACACTACCATCTTCCACTTATTGAGCAGAAGAACAGAACTTGAACACTTGTTTCTTCCTGTGACTTCACTATCATTATGTCTCAAAACCAAATTCTATGCATTTAAGGGCTGGGAAGCTTCAACGTTCTGCTGAAAAAGGGAAAAATGACATAATGAAAGAAAACAAGGATGAACACTGTTCAGGTTGCAACATCATCCAACTCATTTTCACTCCCACAAAGTTTGATTTGCCATCTGTGAAAGCTTTTCCTCATCCATCCAGAAAGGTCTACACATGACCTTGCCAATAAGGATGAGGAAAGATGGAAACTATTTCCAAGAAGAATCATCCCTTCTAAAGTCACACTGAGGTAACATGTCCTGAAAATTGCTTGCCAAGATGTATCTGAAGACAAACAGATAAATAAAATCTGTCTGGGTCCTTTAAAATGAATAGGGATAGTGTTTAGGTGGTCAGTCATGCCAAACACACTGGTTATAACTTTCAGAAGTACAAGGTTATGTCAAAATATGCTTCCAAAAAAGAACAGAAAAATCTGAGTATGAACAGTCAAGATTAATATATATTGATTTAGCATAATGATTGAGAGATTGAGCATGTACCAGGAAGACTTTGAGGCAAATCTTAACTTCTGCCATGAACTTACTATACTCCTTTCTGCCCAAGACCCAACCCTTCCATCTGCAATATGGGGTTAATTACATCAACATATCTTCCAGACTTGTTGAAAGAATCATACAATTGAATAGACTGCCAACAGAATGATGATGACTGAAAGTATCTCTTTTACTTTGCAGTGAAAGAGCACTGAAGATCTGGTGTTAGTATATTGGTGCTACTTACCAATATACAAGATTTACTTCCATCTTCACTATGCTACTACATATTTGCAAAAAAAAACCCAAAAAAACCCAAAAAAACCCACACCCCCCATCTTGTTTCATCTCTTGCCACATTATCCATCTCTCTTCCATTTTGTTTAGTATGAGTTCTTCCCTTCATACCATATCCACCGTTTTGGGGTATCTTCAAAGCATTTGATAGAGTGGAATCCACATTTCTGAACAGTTTGTTTTTGGAAATGGGATCTAGACCAAATTTAATTGCCATCAGACTATCAACTGCATTCATCAGAAGAAGGAATTATCAGCATTAATGGAGCAGATACAGAGTTCTTTCATATAAATAAGGGAAATAAAGATGGGGGGGGTATTTTTCCCTTATTCTGCTTCATCTAATCACAGAAGTATCAACACAGAGTATCAGTAACTATAAAAACATTCATGCTCTTAATGTAAAAACATAGAATAAATATGTTGGCAGGTGACAACTTTGTTCAAAAACGTAAGAGTTCTAACTCACTTTCAACCTGAACTGAGCAGATTTAGTTTTTAGCGTGACTAAAAATCACTTTTTGCTAGGTTAATCAGCAATGATAAAGAATCACTCACCCAGAGAAAAACCTTGAAGAAACTATGGAACATCATTTTAGTCCAAATAGATTTTTGTTCAGAGTGAGTAATGATTGAAGTGACAATGTCAGGGGCATCTACAAGGCTGGGGTTGGGGTAAGGTCAAAGCATTCAAGATGGCAGATCTAAGCACTACCTCTGTTTATAACTGCACATTAAAAAGGGATGGGGCTTCCATTATGTGGTCCCGACAACTATTTCAGTTTTTTTTTAAAGTCCTCCTGCAGATGCCCCAATATGAACCTAATAAAACAAACAAATATTGAGAAGTAAGTATTACATGGGATTGGCAGCAATTAAAAAGATGTAATTTTGATCCTCTCTTGTGAAAGGACTTATGTCACAACATCACCTTTGTCATTGCTTGATGGTGTGGTCACAATCAAAATAACTATTTTTCCTAAAACAAAGAATTACAAAGCTGATACTATAATGGCTTTAGTTCTTTTATTTTGCTGAAAGCCACCATGAATTTATTATGATTCACTGGCCTATATGATCCATATATATAAGAAATAAATAAAATGTTACTCTGCTTGAAAACCCGTTCAGTTCTGGTATTCTGGATTGGAAAAAGACCATTTAATTTCTACATGATTACTTAATTAATTAAATACTAGAATCAGGCAAGCTGTGTCATACAAGCAGAAGAGTGATGAAGGTTATGTACATGAAACCTGAAATATTATTTTGATCCTTTGAATTAAAACCACAAACTTGTGGTTTATAGCTGCCAGCTTTAGACAAGTAAAGTACCTCTTCTTCTGAATCAATGGTCTTTAAAAGTGTGGGGAAAAGGATTGAATGAAAAATTAACTCAGCCACAAGGAGTCTTGAAGAATCTTCTAATGAATGATTGTTTTATTTATATTTACTCTCCATTTTTAGTTACACAGACAAAGTAATTCCTAATCTACTGCTTCCGGCTGAGATCTATTTCAGTAGGAATATTGAATAAGATGTTTAAACTGATGGTTCTCAGGTACTCCAACTACATTTATGTGGCTTCTTTTTGTGTTCTTTTCAATTTTTTCCCCTTGCTTTTATTTTCCGTGTTTGATTATTTAGTGCATGTTAAAACACATACTTAAAAATAGTTCTATTTCCCATATGCAGACTTCCAAGTATAGCACAAAATTGTCCTCTGGAGAAAACTGTTCACCAATAAAACACAGACACACACACACAGACACACACACACAGACACACACAGACACACCCTCTGGCTTCAGTTTTACAAAACCATGGCAATAGATTCGTTCCCAGTAACCAGTAAGGAATCATGGAGTATTTGCTGCAAAATACCCATGATCAGATTATGCACACACACAGAAAATAATCATCCATTGAGTGAAACTTTGGTTTAATCAAGCTAGCCAAGAAAGTTCTTCCTTCTTTATCTTTCCACTTTATCTTCTGATGGAAAATAACGTGCTAATTCGTGAAGAACTGGCATACAGCATTCTGACAGCTTGCATAAATATTTATAGGGCTACATTAAAAAGAGAAAGAATAAACTGAACATGTATTTATATGGTTCATGACCACCAGTGGTTGAACTAAGAGCAGTTGAACATCGTGCTAGAACTTTTGCTTGAAGGGTGATAAAGTCCAGCAGCTGTTATTTTTCCAGCTAATGAAAGTTTCTACCCAACTAGATAGCATCATCACTGAGTGATAATGGTAATGAAAGGTCTGCAAGCCAACAGTCAAGCTCAGAGAGCACCAAGAACTCCACGGTTCAATCCTGAGCTACATTCGTTCTCTTCTCTTGGGACTGCAGTTCAGTAACAAATCCAACAAGTCATGTAGGTAAGTCTATGAGTGAAAGTCAATTTCTGAGCAAGGCGTCCAGGTATAAAGGGCCAGGATATTCACTTGATCCTGGGAGAAACCTAAGAAGGATGCTAAGGGAAGTGGCTTCTTTATTTCTGTCCATGTCTGAGCCTCTTGCAGATAAAATGGCAACCAAGCAGAAGTCACCTTTCTTGTCTCAGCCAATCTATGCTCAGCTGTTGGCTCTGACCTGCCTCCGTGTATTTATGCTGAAAAAGAATTCCCTTCCATCTTCTTTCTTTTCTTTCTCGCCAGCTGACCCTGCGGCCTCCCCTGGCATGCCATTTGTGCACCTCAGTGCTTTGTGTCTTGCTGTTCTGCCGCTTTGCTGGGAATGCAAGAACTGGGGGGTGGGGCATGCAAGTGTGTGTGAGTCACCCTCTGACAGGCAACAACCTAGATTACTGACCCTTCTGCAGAAACAATCTGTCATGAGTAAGGATGGCGAGCAGGGGGCTCCCACCCAGACTGTCAAGCGCATGCGTAGCACTGAGGAACTGGTCAGCCATTCAAAGAGACACAGATCGGGACCGCCTTAACCTTTGGGGTTTATATGGCTGGGTTTTTCCCACGCTTCCTCAGTTTGTTAGGATTCCTGTTAAGTACTAGCAATAAATATTAGAGACCAGTTCATTGTCTCAGTGTGTTTCCTGGTTGTTAGGACACAATCGCTGCTTCCAGAAGAAATTTCCCTATTACACAACGTTTGGTGATTGGAGTTAGAGCAAGCTGGGTCCAAGCACAGACGTGAGTGTTCAGAGGTGGTGTTGACAGAGAGACCTCAGCTCTGGAGGTTTGCTACGCCCTATCCCCATATCCCCCTCTCCCCAAGCCAGGCTCCTCATCACAAAGGTTACAGATATTACTTACCATGTTTGGCGCTGGCCTATTGACTACGAAGCTGATGGCGGGAACTTGGCATACGTGGGGATGCAAAATGTCTTCCCCTCTTCTACTGTGTTCTGAATACCCACCATCGTTGTAACCATACCCGTTAGTATAATGAAGACTCTCTTAAACTTTGGCATAAGATAAGGAAAATATCTTCTCAGTCACGCTAAGCAGAAAAATAACGATGCTTCATGCGTGTGACTTCCTGGCTGCAGAATTAGGATGTGGGATGTTCTCAGGTTAGTTTGACACTGCAGTCACTCTCCCATATTG
Source organism: Candoia aspera (assembly GCF_035149785.1). Taxonomy (NCBI): domain Eukaryota; kingdom Metazoa; phylum Chordata; class Lepidosauria; order Squamata; family Candoiidae; genus Candoia; species Candoia aspera. The sequence continues at coordinate 11,040,180 of NC_086157.1, forward strand.
GGTCTGTTCTGGCAAGATAAATAGCTGTAGGGTGGACATGTTCTGCTTTTGTTTTCTGGCTGAGATGAGATGGGCATTGGCTTGCTGGGGGTTTGTACTTCACAAAAGATTGTACCTAGAAGGATAAACTGAAATATTTTAATAGCGCTCGTGTGTGAGGTGGACTTCAAAAGGTTCTGATGTAGACTGAAGAGGGATCCTCTGAAACTAGACCAGGAATTTAAGCACCAAGAAATGTTGGCTTAGGATATGCATCTGAAGACTGCTAGAGCCTCCCTTGATCTCTGAGCTTTGGAACAGTTCAGATCTAGAGCCAAGCTGTATGTTTGTGGCCCACCACTGTTATGAAACTGGGAGGCTTAGCTGAACCTTTACTTATCCCTGGGGGAGAAAAAAAATCTGCTAATGTTGTAGGTGGCATCTTCATTCTTTTGCATTGTCAAGGAGTACTTCACACCATATTTGTCTTGCGTTTTGATCTTGGCCACCCTGCATTTCCACTTTCATCTCTGGAATTGCAGGCTATAAATATGGATCATGCTCAGGGCTGACATTTGAACTGGCACAGAAGTATGACTGACATTTAGCCCAAGTAGGGGTTTTTTGTATGTGTTTGTGGGGGTGTTTTGCTTTGTCCTTCCTAGGAAAAACTTCTAAACCCTACCAAATACCACCGGCTCTTTCCACTTAGAATACTTCCCCACACTTCAAAGGCAGACACAAAGTGGATACATCCAAGTGCTTCATTCTCAGATGATTTTTATTTATTTTGATGGCAAATTGCAATTCAACTAGGACAGGAAATGGCATTTTCATTGAAGGTGTTGCTCCAAAGCTGACCACGCATTCTAATTTTCTTTGGAAAGATGTAATTCACAGGTATCTTGGTTGCCTGACTTACTTCTGTAGGAAATGCACTTTTAAAAAATAAATTTGTTGTTGTTTATTCATTCAGTCGCTTCCGACCCTTTGTGACTTCATGGACCAGCCCACGCCAGAGCTTCCTATAAAAAACAAATCACCCAAAAAGGTGAAAAGCATTTACAAAACCCGGACAATGTCTTGATTAAGGAGGCTGTTGGGCATTGAGTGTTAAAGGTATGCTAAACTAGGATAAGGAAATTGCAGAGGAAGAGGAAGAATTATTTGGGTCTAACCTCACTGCTGAGGTATTAAGAGAGATTTTATTTTTTTCAGGAAAAGGCTCAGAGAGAATGACGAGTGTACATAATAATAAGTGTACATAATACGATATAAAGATGTAAGTCTAATTGCCATATTAAAATAAGCACAATCTGAGGTTCGGACAACTCTGATTGAGAGTTCTTAAAGCACTTAGTAGATTCAGTTTGATGTAGTGTTATGTGTTCCAGACTAGAAATGAGCAGTTTTCATCCTGCCTTGGGCACAAAGCTAGCTGGGTGATTTTGGGCCAGTACCTCTCTCTCAGCCCTGGGAAGAAGGCAAGGGCAAGCCACTTCCAAAAATCTTGTAAAAGAACCAGCAGAGACTCATCCGGGCACTCACCAGGAGTCAAGGCTGTGTGGAAGGCAGCCCCTCCCCAGCACTCAAATACAAATTTGATGTTCTTCTATCAAAAATGCAGTATGCAACTGTCCCTCAAGATTTCTAATCCAAGAATTGAGAAGTAGTAAGCACTGCACTAATTTTTAATAGGGCCTCAAGAATTCACGCAGGAAATTCTGGGACACTTGGCTTGAAATTCAGTCTCGTCTAAAATGAAAAACTTAATAAAGAGAAGATATTCAGAAAACCCGCCTTACCATTACTGCTTCTGTAAAGGTACATTTTAACTCAGTAAACCTCAAGACTTGTTTAATGTCAAGGAATAGGTGGACAGGGATGACCAACAGATCTTGAATACGTAGACTTTCAGCCCCCTCACCTGAACTTCCTGAACAAATTCATCAGCCATGGAATAAAATGACAATCAGCCATAGATTCATTACTTGTTTGAAAGGCAAAAGAAGGAGAGAATACAAAGAAATGAACAATTCTCACATTGGAAAGTTGTATGAAGTGGGGCCCTGCAGGGTTCGATATATTTTTAAACTTGTTTATAAATGATTGAGGATTAAGGGAGAGCAGTGAGGTAGCCAAGCTTACTGATGATTTTACTGCTCATGGTAATAAAATAAAAAAAGAAATTGTGAAGAGCTGCCAAAGGATTTTTCCAAACTGAGCAAATAGGCATTAAAATGGCATTTGTGGTGCAGTGTAAAAGGAAACACATTTGTGCTCTAAAAGAACCAAATTTCACATCTACATTAATGGAGTACAAGTTGGCAGGGAGCGATCAGGGTAACGTTATGAAAATGCACAGAGCAATGCAGCAAAAGGTCAATGTAGTGTAGAACGACTGTGGAAAAGCAATTTCCATGCTAGGAATCATTATGAGGAAATTGAAAATGAAACGGTCAAATATATAAATCTTTGGTACGTACACATTTGGAACACCATATAGTGTTCTGGCCATCACATCTTGAACAGAATATTGTAAAAGTAGAAAAGGAGCAAGGAAGAAAAATAACATTATAAAATGGACATTTGGGACTTCAACGTTTGGGGCAAAGGCCAGTTACAGAGATATAATAAAGGCAAAGAGAATCATGCATAGTGTGGAAAATGTGGACAGATTACTTTATTCCCTTTTTCATCTTTTGCTGGCAAATTGTAAACAAATAAAAGGACCTCTTTTTTTGAAGAATTTGAAGCCATCAGGTGCCACTTTAGACCATTTTTGAAAAAGACTAGACAAAGTCATGAAGGTTAGTGTTATCACAGCTTACTCACCTTGATGGCTGTTTCCTACCTCTAGGAATACCAGTAGCTCTCTTGTTACCTGGGCTACCTTAGGAGCAAAAGTATTTCTGGTTATGATCTTCCAGTTCACCAAACATGCAGATCAGCTGGGCCCTTAGCTTAATTCCACTTCAGGACAATTCTGATGTTCTAATGATTTTGTGATAGATTGATTGATTGATTTGATTTGTATCTTGCCTTTTGTCCAAGAGCTCAAGGTGACTTGCAAGAGGTTTTCCTTCATTTGATCCCCATGACAGTAATCCTTTGAGGTAGGTTGAGCTGAGAGGCAATAGTTGGCCCAAAGTCATCCATGGGGAAGGGGGTCTTGAACCTGGGTTCCCTATGGTTCCAATCCAACATCTTAACCACTGTACCTCATTGGCTCTTGGTGACTCTTCATGAATATGAGCTTCATAACTTCACATCTCTTTGAACATGTGGTAGTATAAATGTTCCAGGACAGAACATTGAAGACTATTTTTAGATCTTACAAATCCTTAAATCAGAAACTTTGAATCAATTTTCCATTAGTATTTGCCACATATGAACCTAGCGATTTCTGTAGCAATCATACCAGATCTGGTCTGCAAAACTCCAGAGGACCTCTAGATGGCAGCAAATAGATATAGAAAACCCTACCTATTTGCTGCCATCTAGTGACCATCAAAATACTTTGCAGCCCAGACCTGTTAGCCCTAGAATATACGATACATGGAGAGGGCAATCTGCATGCAACATGAACCAAAGGGGAAAACATGGATATGTGTTGTTTATAAAAAACAGCTCCTTCAGTGCCGACATTGCAAATTGCATATTTAAAAGATCTTTTTCACATTTTCTTAATATGCCAAGATGTGCTGAGAACCTGCCTGTTGTAATACGGTGCAGGAAGCACATGCATAACTTTTGAATTTCACTCCTTCTGTTACATAAATAGAAGCCACATTTTTCTCACATCCCAGCAACTCCTGTGTTCCAACGGTTTTCCGTTTTAGTTTTAAACAGTGGCCAGAATATACACTGTTTTCAGGAAAGGTAACAAGAGCAGCTGTTTTTCAGTGGAATGGTGAAGGTCAGGGGAAAACTGGATCCTTCAGAGAAGGAGTCTGCAGTCTGAAGAACACTACCTAAAAAATAGGTCATGTTCAGATCAGCGCGTATTACTTTTGAGGAAATGGATGTAAGATTGGGTTGAGTGTGACTGAAAACACATTTGATGTGCAGAGCAGAGAACTCAGTTCCAAGCCTTGTGCTGGTGATCCTACGCAAATGCTGTTGAAAATTCTTTCATCCGCTTCCCAGAGATGGAGATGCATTAATTGATTTTATTAAATTTAGAGGCCACCCAGCCCCAAACAACTCTGGGTGGCTTTCGCTTTAACAAGTGAAAAACAATAAAATAGAGGAAAACAATTGTGTTCATCCAAAAATTCCCCCACATAGCAAGCCAATAAGAAACTGACCGAGGCTCAACTACCACCCTACGCCAAGGCCTGGGAGAATGGCCAGATTTTCAAGGACATCAGGGCAGGAGCTGTATGGATTTCTGGAAGGATGCTGTTCCAGAGAGCAGGCGCCGCGATGGAGAAGGCACGCTTCCTAGGTTGAATTGAAGGCCTGAAATGTTGAAATGCTTTTGATGCTGTGCATATTCATGTGCCCAGTCTGGCCTTGCCAGCCCATTGAACTCCAGATGGCCATCGCATTACGGATGATGGGAACTAAACTGTAATAAACCTGGAAGGACCCAGGCTGGGGAGGGCTGACATAGTTTGTACATCACCACCTCTCTAATCATAAGCTCCATGTGATTACACAACTTACAGGAATATATAAATATTCTTACACCTAATTACAGCACATTTCAAGTGTGTAAAGCCCTGTTCCCGAATCTGCAAGCTCTCGTCTCCCTAACATCTGGCAGGCAATGAACTGAGGAATACCAGGATAAAGGAATCCACAGAAACTATTTATTTATTTAATCAATCCCCACAGCCACCCCGTTTGCAAAGCGCGACTCTGGGCAGCTAACCCCATGTTAAAACAGGTAAGCAAAAAATAACCAAACAACAATAAAAACAACAATTTTTAAATTTTATTTATTTATTCCTCACATTTCTTCACCACCCATCTTGCCAAAGAGACTCTTAAATTAAAAAATACATCTGAGGTCAACCACAATCTGTCCTGACTACCAGGAAACACACTGAGACAATGACTTGGTCTCTAATATTTATTAGTAGTACTTAACAAGAATCCTAACAAACTGAGGAAGCGTGGGAAAAACCCAGCCATATAAACCCCAAAGGTTAAGGCGGTCCCGATCTGTGTCTCTTTGAATGGCTGAACAGTTCCTCAGTACTACGCATGCGCTTGACAGTCTGGGTGGGAGCCCCCTGCTCGCCATCCTTACTCATGACACAATCATTCTCCTGAACCATTACAGGATGAGTTCATCTCCTGTAACACCCTGACTGAACTCCCAGCAGATGTTGGATGATAAGGATAGTTTTTAAAAAAAAATTTCTTCATGGTTATAACCACCCTACTGAATACAACAGTATTATTTCCCTCTGTTTAGTCTATTAGGATTATTGCCCCATATGGCCTAAGGGGTAGTACCCTAAACAATGAGGTCTGTAGTCTTAATTGTTTGTTAGAAGTCCTCCCTCCCTTGGAGCCAAAGTGAAGGACATACGGTAGCCCTCCTTCTTCAACTTTTCCACTCAGCAACTCTGTCTGATTGGTTGGACTGAGCAAGAGTGGCTGGCCCAAGTCACTAATAGGTTGCCATATCAGAAGTGAACTCCCCCATGTGCGGGAGATGGGCGGTGATAGAAACATGATAGATAAATACATAAATTAAATAAATAAACAAACAAACTTGTGTTTCCCTGCCACAAGGGAGTCCAACAACTTTAACCTCCATGCCATTCTGACTTCCCAGTATACCCTCGTACTGTGGCATCTATGCTATTCTTTTGGGAATCACTGCCATGGGAAAGAGTTACTGAAGCGTCCTGATTTCTAAAAAAGAAAGATCCAAACATAGGGGGAAAGGTGAGATTGCCAAGATGATAAATGTCCATTAAAAAAAGAATCTGTGAAATTGAGGGATTAAGAAACAAAAACAACAAATCCAAACCCAACATCTGGCTGTGCTTATCTTCTGTTGACTCACCCAGGAGACATAACACCTTCACAGATATGCCTCATGATCAGTAATGATGTCATGGCATGACCCCAATTATACTGCCTGATAAATGCCCTTCTCTGAGAAATGACTCACAACATTTCTTGGCCCTTCATATGCCAAGATGAAGGACAATGGTCCTCACAGCTGGACCTGCCTGACAAATAAGTAGAAATGGAGTAAGTAGAGATAGCCTCATGTACAATGTGTTGAGTTTGGAGCAACTGTTTTTCAATGGAATTATGAAGGTCAGTGGTAGGTCAAGACACCTTTTCTTGTTTAACCTTACTTATAATTGAATGAAAAAGTTGTATGCAAAAGCCGGTCAATCTGTATCATTCAATGAATCCCTAAGTGAACCAAAACTGACATAATTTCTACGTGGTCTGAAATTAAATACAACCTCTTTCTACAGATGTGAATGTATACTGAATGTAGGGTTTTTGTATATAGATTAGAAAAAGGGAAACAGTAAAATGGCAGGTGCAAAAGTGTGGACACCTTTTCAGTAGGACTTTGTGACACCACCCTCGGCAGAAATAACAACTTCTAAGTATTTCCTATGTCTGGCTGAAAGTCTTCCTATTCTTGTGTCAGAATTTTTCTCCCACTTTTCCTTGCAGAACTTTAGCTCAGAAATATTCTTAGGCCTCTTTGAATTCACTGCACGTTTGAGATCTCCCAACATATTTTCAATAATATTCAAATCTGGAGACTATGAAAACCGTTCTGAAAAGTATCTCTTTCTTCTCAACATGTCCTGTCTTGAAAACAAAGATGGTGGTACTGAAGAAATGATCTTGTGGTACCATTTCTCCACATACTTTCTTTTAGGCACACAGGAAGACTCTCACAAGATTTCTGTTAATTTTTAGAAATCAAATTATGCCTTCATTTCCTTTGGAGCAGTCTGAGAGTATAATCCATTTATTTTAAGAAAAGTTCATAGCTTATGTTGACATATTTGAGCCACTGCTAACTTTCATCAGTTTTCTTCCTGCCTATAATCTCTCCCTTTTGGGGATGTGCCTGTTGAATATAAGAATTAGAAAAATACTATCAAATGGGATTAACAATCATGACTATCTGGACTTTTAAATGACATTTGTTTTTATGGCCATGAATTCTATTTGTTTTCTTTTTTCTGGTTTGATAAAAATATTTTTAAAATATGAACTTAGTCTGACGTACTCGGAATATTCTCTCCTTAATCACACTGAATAAAAGACTTGCCATTTCAATGCTTTTAAAGTACTTTCATAAGTTTATTTTCAATATAGGATTTATTCTTGGAAGCATCATTTATTTATTTATTTATCTATTTATCTATCTATCACATTTGTCACCGCCCATCTCCTCCCACCAGGGGGACTCTGGGCAGTTTAGAACAAAAATACTCACTAAAAGAATAAATATATAAAAATGCCTTATAAAATTACATATCATTAATAAATAGAAATAAGAGTAAAGTCCGGATGGCTGTGATCTCGTTCAGTCTTTGCATGGAAGGGGTACTTCAAGGCACTAGCCAACCCCAGGCATGACTGTTCTCCTCCCCGCCCCAGGCCAGCTGGCAGAGCCAGGTCTTCAAGTTCCTCCGAAAGGCCAGGAGTGATGAGGCTAGCCTCACCTCCGGGAGCAAGATGTTCCAAAGGGCGGGCACCACTGCAGAGAAGGCCCGCTTCCTGGACCCCGCCAGATGGAATTCTCTTATTGACGGGGTCTGTAGCATGCCCTCTCTGCAGGATTGGGTGGGGCGGGTTGATGTAATGGGGAGCAGGCGGTCCCTCAGGTAGCCTGGCCCCATGCCATGTAGGGCTTTCAAGGTGATAACCAATACCTTGAATTGGACCCAGAAGCAAACTGGTGCCCAATATAGCTCGCGTAGCAAAGGTGTTATATGCGCCCTTCTGGGGGTGCCACAAATACCCCACACAGCTGCGTTCTGGACCAGCTGAAGCTTCTGGATATTCTTCAAGGGTAGTCCCATGTAGAGCGCATTGCAATAGTCAGTATGGGAGATAACAAGGGCATGAGTGACTGTTCGAAGGGCTTCCCAATCCACACAACACGGAGCTGTGCAAAGGCCCTCCTGGCCACGGCTGCCACCTGCTCCTTGAGCAGGAGATGTGAGTCCAGAAGGACCCCCAAGTTATGCACCGCGTCTGTCTGGGGCAGTGCAACCCCATCCAGAGCCAAAGATGACAAAGTCCCGGATACAGAAGAGCCATTAATCCACAGCCACTCTTTCTTGCCAGGGTTCAGCTGAAGCCTGTTGTTCCCCATCCAGACCCTCACAGCCCCCAGACACTCAGAGAGGGTGGTCACAGCATCACTTACCTCACCCAGGATGGAGATGTACAATTGGGTATCATCAGCATACTGATGATACCTCATCCCATGGTGATGGATGATCTCACCCAGTGGTTTCATGTAGACGTTAAATAGGAGAGGGGAGAGAACCGAGCCCTGCAGCACCCCACAATGGAGGGGCCAAGGGTTGGATCTCTTGCTCCCTATCACCACCGATTGGGACTGGCCCTGGAGGAAGGAGGTGAACCAGCGCAGAACCACACCGCCCACCCCCAACTCCCTGGGCCACCCCAAAAGGGTACCATGGTTGATGGTATTGAAAGCCACTGAGAGGTCAAGAAGGGCCAGGATGGATGCACTCCCTCCATCCTGCTCCCGCCAGAGGTCATGCATAAGTGCAACCAATGCCATAACCGGGTCTCAAACCTGAGCTGCAGTGCCACCACTTTCTCAACCACTTTCCCCAAAAAGGGGAGGTGGGAGACTGGATGAAAATTGAAGAAGGCTCATAGCCTTCTTCAAGTGGAGCCCCATTCTTCTTTGAAAAGTGTTGCTTTTAACCACAAGAAAAAACATCTACGTCCTGTTGTAGTAAAGGGAATTATTTTCTCATTCTGCTTGAGCTTTGCCAAAATTATTCCATTCTGTCCAAACATGTTTCTTTATTTTTTAAACACAGCCCTTTTTATTTAGGTCTCTAGACAGTGCACTAATCCATTCTTTTTCTTTCCACTGAATTACATCCGTACAATAATTCTGTTTGCAAGGACTGATCATCGTGGTTTTCAATGACAGTGTTTCATTAAAACTGAGAAATACCATTGTTTTGAAGAGGGAAAAGAACTCCCAGTTTTGCTGTGGTGCATAGGGTACAGAAATGATAGGTATAAAGAACAAATCAATAATTTTCAGGCTTGAGAGTTTCCTCAGCTATATCTATTGCAACAGTTCCTACGTCTAAAGATGCAAATTATTATTTTGTTCAAAAAGGCACCCATATGCTAAGACTGGATTCATACCTTGTGCTAAGCCATAGTTCATATAGTCCTTGTTTATTGAATAATTATTCATTATTTGGAAATCAGTCCTATTGTATTCAACAGGGCTTACTCCCAGATACTGTAGATAGTCTTGGAGAAAGAAAAATCTGTCGGAGGGAATTCCTGTTCCATTTTCTCTCCCTTCTCAAGATGAGGTTTGTTTCGTCTTCTTGAGCAGGACACAAGAGTTCTTTGGTCTCCAAAATTTATTATGGGTTTGCAAAGCCAGGTCAAGCACCCATGGACATGTTTAGCAATATGCCACGGGCCAGACCCTGATACACAGGAAACAGGGTGTATTTATAATCAAGTGAGAAGGGAACACAAGATTATTAATGTGCTGGGTTACAAATTAATTATAAATGGACAAAGTTTTAAAATTGACCCGAGTCGCTAAGTTGTGCCCACTAAAGGTACCTGCTAAATATCAAACCACAGCTTCACCTACCTCTAGGTGCTCTGAATAACTTCTTCTTGTAGCCTAACCACAAATACAATATAGACAATTTTCTTACGTGTCTACTTGCTTCTAGTGCTTGCTGAATAATTGCTTACCACATTTATTAATATTCAGATGGCTTAAATTATTCCACAACAGGCATGTAATAACAGCTTCAGTTAATCTCCCACAGAAATTGCATTTTACTAATACTGAGATATAGTACTCATTTTACTAAAATGAGAGCCATTTTGGTGTATGGTGAAGGCATCAGACAAGAGACGGTGAGTTCTAGTCTTGCCTTAGGTGCAAAGCCCTTTGGGTGACCTTGAGCCAGTCCTTCTCTCTCAGCCCTAGGAATAAGGCAATGGCAAACTACTTCTGAAATCTTGCCAAGAAAACTGCAGGGATTTGTCCAGGCAGTTGTCAGGAGTCCAGGCTGACTGGAAGGCAACCCCAAAAAATCCACAACAGTTTGCCCACGTATGGAGAAGATGTGGAGAACATTTTACTTCTGCCCAGTTTGGTCAAATACATATAACCTCAAGAAGGCTCGGGCATCCATGGAAGGAAAAGCTTACTGACCATAAGATGTCTATAACAATGGATGGAGTTTGTGGGTTTTCCATCTCTGGAGGTCTCTAAGAAGAAGCTAGACATCACCTCTCAAGGATGGTTTAATTGGTTTTTCTACACTTGTAGAGGAAAGGGTTGGAGGGTGGGGAATCTTGTGGTCCATAATTCTATGATTCTATATCCTGCCCCCCTTCAAGGGGAAGCTTCACCTGTAGCACTTACAGAGAGGTCAGGAGCTTCAAGAATCAAAGTCAGGAATGGGAACAAAAAAAGTATTGAATCTTTTCTTCATTTCCCTATTTAAGAAAATCCCACCCTTTCATTCTCAGTGCAAAAATCATGGCAGTATGATGAAATAACCGATGGGGTGAGGGAGTTTTAAAAATTCTATTTCTTAAAGAAAATCTGCAAAAGTAATAAAAGAGAGAAACAGCTGGTAGAAACAATAAAAAGCAAAGCAGATTCTCAAAATCCTGAGTTCTTATTAAGATACTTCCTTACAAGCTAGATGTCAAGGTCACGCTTTTCAAATCTAGAGGCAGGAAAGAGGTAAACACAGACCATTTGGTTAAAAAATAAGCCTTGCCATGATTAACTGTCACAAACAAGAACAATGTAGCAGATGCTGAACGGGATGCAAGAAAGTGCTTAGAGATTTATGTTAGGAAAAAATGCAATGTTTTAAATGTTTGGTAAAAAATATCTCTGTAGTTGGGTGTTCATTTTTTTCTTAAAACAAAATAAAACAAAAATATTTAGCTTAGGTCATTTGTGCCTGGAAGATTTTTATTGATAGCATGGAAAACAGAATATTTTAAACTGTTTTCAGATTGTTTAGATAAAAGGAAGCAAGTCTGTGCATTTATTATTTGCCCATTCCAAATGGAAGCAATGTTCAATTTTTCACACCGTTAAGTACATTTGGACACCACGCTAAGTCAACCTAATCACTTAGGTTGTGGGCTGATCTGGCTGGAAAAGAGATTACAGTGATTAGATCTTAGTGTGTACAAAGGATACTTAGTGTGCACACAGGATGCACACTATTTCCACTCTTGCTTACCTAGAGAAGATAGCCGTGGTTTTCAGTGTGTTTGTTTATGGCTATCTTCTCTAGTTAGAAGATAGCAGCAGAAGCGTAAAATCCTGCCAAAATCCTAGCTGTATTTTCTATGGAGGAGGAATCTCATCTGCAGTAGGAGATTTTCATTCCTCTGGAAGAAAAAGACTCTCTTACAACTATGTAACATTTTATAAATTCTAGACATTGGACCATGCATGGTATCAGGTGCAGGCAAGTGAATGCAAGCAAACTTGATTTGCTAAATTTAGGCTGAAAAAAAATGTGAATGAAATATGAAAAACCCAAACCTACCCACCTCTACAGAACTTTACTCGATGACATTCCTTTGGGATATAGTTCCATTTTTGTTGATCTTCTTAATTCTCCTCCCTTCTCTCACATTATTAACATTTCTGATGAAATTGGGAAACTTTATTTGCACTTTTACATTTTGAATCAAAACACTGGCAGAAGCTGACTATTGTTACAAATGTTAACTGTTCGATGGATAAAAAATTGTCTAGATCTGTGAGTAGGGATAATGCACCCAACCCTTGTGGGAAAATGTGGGCTCTTCATTATTTAAGAATAACTTAATTTATAATAAATGTATACACACACACACACACACTGTGTGTGTGTGTATATATATATACACACATACACAGTATATATATAAAACCAAAGGCAAGGTTTGAAATGGCTTAGAGATATGATGGAAGCCAGGACTGTTTGCAAGAACAGAAAGGAATGGAAAGGTATAATGAATGTTGGTGATTTAAACTAGATTTAGTTGCATTCCTCTTTTTTTTGGTCTTCTGTGGTTATTTTCATTTGGGTTTTGATTTTTCTGATTATGTGCCATCAAGTCATTTTCAACTCTTAGCGACCACACAGATAGATTTTCTCCATGACTACCTGCCTCCAGTCTGGTCCTTCAGGGTTTCCAATGGTGCACCCAATGCTGCAGTAACTGAGTCCACCCACCTTGCTGCTGATCTTCTTCTCTTTCCTTCCACTTTCCCAGGATCAGAGTCTTCTGCAGAGAGCTGGGTCTTCGCATAGGGTGTCCGAAGTAGGATAATCTGAGCCTGGTCATTTGTGCCTCGAGGGAGAACTTCGGGTTGATTTCTTCAATGATCCATCGGTTTGTTTTCTTGGCTGTCCACGGTATTCTTAGGATTCTTCTCCAACACCAAAGTTCAAAAGCATCAATGCTCTTTGTGTCCTGCTTCTTCGAAGTCCAACTTTTGCTTCCATTTCATTTGGTTACCATTCCTTATTCCTTTTCTGCACTGTATATAATGTTGCTTTCCCAGACGGAAACTGTGTGATGGTTATGATTGTATATGAAATATATGCACGCAAACAGAAATCAGAGAATTTGGTAGCATCGTTTCCATCTAACACATTTTATTAAAAGGCTTAAACGTTTGGAAGCCGCAGCTCACTTCATCAGGTGCCTGGAGGGGAAAGACTGATTATAAGTGCAAATGAGAAACACAAGTAGAAGCCCTTTATGATTAAACAGTCAAATAGTTTCAAAATTTATTGTATAAACGTTAACACACTAAAGCTGATTTCTCTCTCTCTCTCCATCCATCCATCTACTTAATCTATACAGTCCTCAGCCTGGTACCCATCTTAGAAAAGGCCCAAATTTGACATGTAGTTTTAGGAATGTTTTTCTCCATATCCACTAGATGGCATCCAACAAGAAACATTCAGAATCCTACATAAATGTGACTTTACATCGAGGTTCAGAGATACTGCATAGCAGGGTTTCTCAACCTTGGCAAGTTTAAGACGGGTGGACTTCAACTCCCAGAATCCCCAAGCCAGCATATCCTCCATACTGGCTGGGGAATTCTGGGAGTTGAAGTCCACCCGTCTTAAACTTGCCAAGGTTGAGAAACCATGCTGTACAGCCTCATAATTACAAGTCCCAAGTTTGGTTATTTCATATTTGACAGCACATAATATTTTATAATGTCAATTCAGCCTTCCACCCTCCCGAGGTCAGTAAAATGAGCACCCAGCTTGCTGGGGAAGGTGACAACTGGGGGAGGCAGTGGCCAACCACCCCGCTCTAGTCTGCCAAGAAAACGTTGCAAAAGGGGCATCCCCCCAAAGGGTCAGACATGACCCGGTGCTTGCACAGGGGACCTTTCACCTTTTCACCTTTTCACCCTGTGCCATGTAGCTTTCATTAAAATACCATACTTCTTTTAATTTTAATTTTAATGTTTTTATTCTGGCTTCCCTTTTAAAGTTCTTACATTAACGAGCAATTAGGAATTTCAAAAAATACGAGAACAGCAGGGAAAAATAAGGCTGAGCTGAAATGTTTTTTTTTCTTTATCAAAATGGAAAAGAGACAAAAGAGGCAAAGGAAGAAAAGATGTTCTGGGGAGGGCATGTGGGAAGCACCCTTGTTTGGGGTGATGGGCTTTTGCTTTTTCAAGTAAAGCCCCCCTGCAGCCTGAACAGACAATGCAGTGGTACAAGCAGCAAATGGAAATCTTCCTCTTTTCTCTCCTACCACCAACATGCAGCCTGATTGGGTGGTAGCATCTAGCCAACCTTGGCTGATCTCAAAAATACAGGTAGTCCTTGCTTAGTGGCCACAATTGGGACCCGAATTTCAGTTGCTAAGTGAAGCTGTCATTAAGCAAATATGACCCAATTTTACGACCTTTTTTGTGGTGGTCATTAAGCAGAGTACATGGTCATTAGCGAATCACACAGTTCCCCATTGAATTTACTTGCCAGAAGCTGATCAGGAAGGTTGAAAATGGTGATCACGTGACCATGTTGTAAGAGTGAGGACCAGCAGCAAGTCAGTTTTTCCAGCACTGTTGTAAGTCTGAACTGTCACTAAACAAATAGTCCTTATACAGGACTACCTGTATAAGCAGATTTGCACTTGTTTAATATTTGGGTGGAAAATCCCAGGACTGCAGGCTAGAGTGCTCCGAAACCCATCCTTGGACAAGGCAATTGCAAATAACTTCTGTAGTTACAAGAAAACAGCATGAACTTTGCTCAAGGAGACAATCTTTTCCTTTAAGTGACACCCAACAGCCTTCTGGAAAATGGGCTGAATTACAAAATAGCAGCATTCCAACCAAGAGGCTTCTGAGAGACCAAATACTGCTTCATTGTTAGTTGCAGAGGATTTTTTTAAAAGGGGAAGGGGAAAACACTATTGCTACAATTTGTCTCATAGGTTCCTTGTCCCAAACAAGGTTAAAATTTGCCTGTGGAAACCACTGGAATGCTGCTGAGGATTTTGGCCTTGAAATGGGCCTGCATACCAGTTTTGGCTGAGGAGGCAAATCATCACACAGAAGGCCTTTTCCCAGGTACGAAACTGTTCCTAGTCCAAACTGAAAATTAAGGTAGATTTTTCCAGATTGTTTGTTTCCCCTTACTCGCAGGCTGTCTCCTTCCTTGCAGCTAGTTCTAACTAATATTGGGTTACCGTGTTGGTCCTTCGTACCATTCACATGTTAGAAAGCCATTCCGGTGGTCTTGAGAGTGGGGTTCGGCCTTCCAAGAGTGACAATAAACGAACAAAGCAACTGCAAGTTGATGAGCATGCCGGGACTGGTCTGATGTATTCACGATAGAGAATAATGCTCAGGGCTACGTTTTGCTTGTCGGGTTGTCTAAGGAACATGCTTTTGCTGCAGTGCAAGGAAAGAATTCTTATTGTGATGGGGATAGAGAATAATGAGTTCAGACTGACTGAAGCAAGTGGTTGCTTGAGTGCAAAACGCATCAGAACAATCCTTGAGTATGAAGGCTGGGACGGTAAGCTTTCTTTAGCTATAAGGGATAAAATCCCTGCCATGTCATGAGTGATCAGATGCTTAAAAAGGGAGGAAGGACAAGACATTTCAAATAAAAGAATGTGCAATCTTTGGTGACTTCCTAAATGTGTATAGAAGAGGAAGCAAGATGGGAATGAAATGTTTCATGAAGAAGAAGTCTACGTTGACATCAGACCTTGAAACTGTGCTGATGGCCAGTGCTGGTTTTTGTTGGTTTTTGTACATAGGTCAGGTCCTTAATTCGCTTCTGAGTGATCCACTGCTCAGGGTTAATTAAATGCTTAAAATGATAAATGTATCAATAAAAGTGAAAAGCAATGTAAATGACAAAATAATAGCAACCACTAAATCAGAATGAAAAATAGTGCTTCCTGTAGTTCTGACTTAGCTGGAAGAAAAGGGTGATATTCCCATCTTGTCAGGTTTCATAGGTGGGCTGGGCAGTAACTCACCAATCTCCACACATTTCAGCATCTCAGCTTGATTGGCAGAAGACTTCTGCCTTCCTTTCTGATTTAAACTCTAGACCTCTCCCTTCTGTCCTTCTGAATTACAGTAGTAGATACTTGGGGGTTTAGCTATCTTTAACATGGGAACTCTTGAATCCTGCCTTGCAATCTTTAGCTCTTTTCCTGCAAGTTCTTGCCACTTCTGAAAAGCTGCATGAAGAGTTGGAAGACCCAGTGGAGGGATTTGGTGACAGTCCTCCGGTACTGTTGGATGCAGATGATGAAAAACCAAATATAACCACTTGTTACTTGCTTTTGTTTATGAATGATAAGAACTGTACTTTCAGCTGTGCATTGTAAGCCAAGAAATCTGAGAACGAAGTTAGATGCATCATCCAGATGGATTATAAAAATCAGTCCTCCAGGGAGACCCCAGTTTATACTCTCAAACCAAGTTACCCAAACTCTAAGGCCAGCATTGTAGTTATCCCTAGGACTATGCACGCTTAACTGAAATTAACTTTGAAATAATGACAACAGTAGAATGAATTAAAAATGAGACTGTAAATCCTCCTCCTCCCTGAATCGTGTTTATAAAAAAATTTGAGATGTGAAAAACTGATGAGCTGAGTAAGAACCAGGTTAGAATGGGGCTGCTTAGAAATCTTAGTAATAAACAAACAAAACAAAGCAAATAAATAAATAGTATGTGTAAGAGCTTCAGCAAAAGATCGTTACCTTGTCGTGGTGCTGGAGCTTGAGCACCTCAATGATGCCATGAGCTAAACCGTGAAGGGCCACCCAAGACGGGAAGGTCATGACAGAGAGGTCAGATTAAATGCGATCCCTGGGGAAGGTAATGGCAACCCACCCCAGTATTCTTGCCGTGAAAGCTAAATGGATCAGTACAACCAGAGATATGTCGGTATACCATTGGAAGATGAGACCCCCAGATCGGAAGATGGTCAAAATGCTACTGGGGAGGAACACAGGATGAGTTCAACTAGCCCCAGACGTGATGACGCAGCTAGCTCAAAGCCGAAAGGACGGCTAGCGGCCGACGGTGCTGGTGGTGAACGGCGAATCCGATGTTCTAAGGATCAACACACCATTGGACCCTGGAATGTAAGATCTATGAGCCAGGGCAAATTGGATGTGGTTATTGGTGAGATGTCAAGATTACAGATAGACATTTTGGGCATCAGTGAACTGAAATGGACTGGAATGGGCCACTTCACATCAAATGACCACCAGATCTACTTCTGTGGACAAAAGGGCCACAGAAGAAATGGAGTAGCCTTCATAATTAATAGTAAAGTGGATAAAGCAGTGCTTGGATACAATCCAAAAAATGACAGAATGATCTCAATTCGAATTCAGGGCAAGCCATCTAACATCACAGTGATCCAAATATACGCCCCAACCACAGATGCTGAAGAAGCTGAAGTAGAGCAGTTCTATGAGGATCTGCAGCACCTACTGGACAACATGCCTAAAAGAGACGTTATTTTCATCACAGGAAACTGGAATGCTAAGGTGGGCAGTCAAATGACACCTCGAATTACAGGTAAGCATGGCCTGGGAGAACAAAACGAAGCAGGACATAGGCTGATAGAATTTTGCCAAGACAACTCACTCTGCATAACAAACACTCTCTTCCAACAACCTAAGAGACGTCTTTATACATGGACTTCACCAGACGGACAACACCGAAATCAGATTGACTACAAGCTTTGCAGCCAAAGGTGGCAGACCTCTATACAGTCGGTAAAAACAAGACCTGGAGCTGACTGTAGTTCAGATCACGAACTTCTTCTTGCACAGTTTAGGAACAGACTAAAGAGATTAGGGAAGACCCACAGATCAGCTAGATATGAGCTCACTAATATTCCTAAGGAATATGCAGTGGAGGTGAAGAATCGATTTAAGGGACTGGACTTAGTAGATAGGGTCCCAGAAGAACTCTGGACAGAAGTTTGCAACATTGTTCAGGAGGTGGCAACAAAATACATCCCAAAGAAAGAGAAAACCAAGAAGGCAAAATGGCTGTCTGTTGAGAAACTAGAAGTAGCCCAAGAAAGAAGGAAAGCAAAAGGCAACAGTGATAGGGGGAGATATGCCCAATTAAATGCAAAATTCCAGAGGTTAGCCAGAAGAGAGAAGGAATTATTTTTAAACAAGCAATGCGCGGAAGTGGAAGAAGACAATAGAATAGGAAGGACAAGAGACCTCTTCCAAAAAATTAGAAACATTGGAGGTAAATCCCAGGCAAAAATGGGCATGATCAAAAACAAAGATGGCAAGGACCTATCAGAAGAAGAAGAGATCAAGAAAAGGTGGCAAGAATATACGGAAGACCTGTATAGGAAGGATAACAATATCGGGGATAGCTTTGATGGTCAGGGAGCTAGAGCCATACATCCTGAAGAGTGAGGTTGAATGGGCCTTAAGAAGCATTGCTAATAACAAGGCAGCAGGAGATGACAGCATCCCAGCTGAACTGTTCAAAATCTTGCAAGATGATGCTGTCAAGGTAATGCATGCTATATGGGTTTAGAAAAGGCAGAGGAACTAGGGACCAAATTGCCAATATCCGATGGATAATGGAAAAAGCCAGGGAGTTTCAGAAAAACATCTATTTCTGTTTTATTGACTATTCTAAAGCCTTTGACTGTGTGGACCATAACAAATTGTGGCAAGTTCTTAGTGGTATGGGGATACCAAGTCATCTTGTATGCCTCCTGAAGAATCTGTATAACGACCAAGTAGGAACAGTAAGAAAAGACCATGGAACAACAGACTGGTTTAAGATTGGGAAAGGAGTACGGCAGGGCTGTATACTCTCACCCTACCTATTCAACTTGTATGCAGAACACATCATGCGACATGCTGGGCTTCAGGAATCCAAGGCTGGAGTTAAAATTGCTGGAGGAAACATTAACAGTCTCAGATATGCAGATGATACCTCTTTGATGGCTGAAAGCGAAGAGGAACTGAGGAGCCTTATGATGAAGGTGAAAGAAGAAAGTGCAAAAGCTGGCTTGCAGCAACACCTCAAAAAAACCAAGATTATGGCAACCAGCTTG